>NC_088384.1:2480000-2790000 GCF_037993035.2 Macaca fascicularis | reverse complement strand
CTTATGTCCCATTTCAATAATTCTCTCTTCTGGCTCTACGTGATCTGCTGCTAAACCCATAGAGTGAATTTTTAATTTTAATTATTTTATTTCAACATTTTGGAGTTTCCGTTGGATAATTTTGGTTCATTTCCAGTTCTCTCATAAAGTTTTCATTTTCGGCGATTTTCTGGTCTGTATTATTTGTAGTTATTTTATCTGAGATACCGAATGACTCCAAACTCTGAACCGCTCCTACATCCGTTTTTGTTTTGCTCTTAGTTTCTGCTCACTTGGTTCAGTCTCCAACAATGCCCGGTAATTATTTTGTTGAGCGTCGAACATGTTGCATGAGGGACTGCAGAGGCTTCCCTGAGACCCTCTTCCTGGGAAAGGATGGAATCCACGTCTACGCAGCACGGGAGTCAGTTAGGAGCAGACGCCTTGGCGGCAACTGCAGGACTGACCCATTTCTTCCCTATGCCCAGTCTTGGGGCTCAGCCTCACCAGAGTTCTGCTAGCAGCCTGGCTTGTTTGCGGGGCCCCTTCTGTAAGGTGCAGGAACTCTAGTCTTCTTTTCCTTAGCCTTGCAGGGCAGCTGAAACCGCTGCTCAACTTCCCGCCTCCTTCACTATTGACTCCGTTTGCTTTCTTAGCCTTGAATCCAGGTGCATCCGAGTTCGAGATCAGGACCCTTGAGGGGATGCTGTGTGTGGAATGCCAGGCCTACTTCCTCCAGTTCTCACTTCGCTGGGATTTTTATTTTATTTGTATTTATTTATTTTTCAACATTTAGATTCAGGGGCTACATGTGCAGGTTTATTATCTGGGTATATTGTGTGATGCTGAGGTTAGGGATGAATGATCCTGTCACACAATTACTGAGCACAGTATGCAACAGTTAGCTTTTCAACCCCTGCCCCTTCCTCCTCCTACCAAAAAGCAACATGCACCTGCACCTGCATGTTCACTGCAGCACTATTCGCTGAGATTTTTAAACCCCCAACCCTGGCATCCTGATAGCCCTGAGTGCCAACTTTCTCTTCCCAGCCCAGGGAGACTCTGGCAAGGCCCTGGGCTTCACTCTGTCATCGTTCTGCCCTTGTGGGTGGGACGGAGGCTGCCCAAGGAGAAAAAGCAGTGGCCAGTTGCAGGGGGAGGCGGGCTGCCCCCACAAGCTGTGCCCATTTCTGGGGAGGCTCTGGGGAGGCTGTTAACTTCTCAGATCCTGGCTGCCTGGGCTGCTCTCCGATGTCTTCAAGCAGGGTTTGTTTTCTTGTTGAAATTTCATCACGCTATGGCAGTTGTTCTTGGCAGGAGGGTGAGTCTGACATAAGCTGCCTCAACATAGACACAGACGCGTGAGCTCGGGTTTCTGAATTGTGTGTCTCTTGTTCATGGTGTCCCCAGTTCCTAGAACAGTGCCTGCAAATAGCAGGAATTCTGCAAACACGTCTTTAGGAACAAGTCTCTGGATGGAAGAATTTGAGGCCAAGTGATACCACGACCAGGCCGGGAGCTGAAACGCCGGAAGAGGATGCCTGCTTTGTGAGCAGACGCTGATTTTTTTTTCCTCCCACCTGTGGGGTATGAGCGACGATGAGACACCAGGTGGAGATGCCCAGCAAGTAATTAAAAACTTTTCTCAGGAGCTCGGGAGGGAGCTCTGGGCTGTCCTTAGTTGAGTAGGGGTTGGAAAAGCCTGTGCCAGAAATATGCCCCTAATTATGTGGAATCCAGAGTCCCTCTGTCCCGGTGTGCCTGGCCAATGGAGTGTGAACGTCCATCTGCCTTCTCTTAATGCCTGGAGAGGGCCATGCCAGAGACACAGGGTGGACGTTGCGTGGGAGTGACTCAAGCTGATTCATCCTGCTGGGGAGGGAGCTGGAGTGGAGCCTCCTGGGAGATCTGGACCCTGAAACTAAGGCCATGTGAATTCACTCACTGCACTGAGGGCTAAGCGGAGGCCACCATCTTTTCAGCAAAATGACACTGTAGGGCTATTGCCTTGTTCATTTGTTGCAAAGTCTCCCCCAGAAACTTATCCTCACGGAAACATATTTGGATAGAGAAACGCGTTCCCCAGAATGATGCAACCGCACCTGAGAGAGCCTCAACAGGGGACAAGCCTGCAGCAGACAAGGTGAAGCTCCCCCATCCCACCGGGGCCTTCTCTTCTCTTGGTTGTAACTGTCAGGAGCCACCTGGATCTCTGAATGGTGCCTCACAGCCCCACGGCCTCAGAATCACCTGAGCTTTTACAAAGAAATACAAATAACCTGGTCTGCATTCCAGGCGCAGGGGATCAGGGCCTCAGAGTTGGAGCAGGGACGGGAGTGGCCTGGGCATCTATAGGATGAGAGCTTTGTAGGAGACAGGTGTGCTTGGGTCAATTGGCTGATGGAGTTTGCATGCCTCGGGAATTATACATTACATCAAGGTATCTTATTTATCTATTTTTATTATCTATTTTATTTATCTAGTTACCTATTTAATTATCTATTTTAATTGTTGCTCTTTCCCTCCCTCCCTTTTCCTTTCCTTTTCCTTTTCTTTTCCTTGCTTACTTTCCTGGAGTCTCGCTCTGTCACCCAGGCTGGAGTTCTGTGGCACGACCTTGGCTTACAGCAAACTCCTCCTTGCAGGTTCAAGCGATTCTCCTGCTTCAGCCCCCCGAGTAGCTGGGACTACAGGCGCCGCCACCACGCCTGGCTAATTTTTGTATTTTTAGTAGAGACGGGGTTGTGCCATGTTGGCCATGCTGGTCTTGAACCCCTGACCTCAGGTGATCCATCCGTCTCAGCCTCCCAAAGTGCTGGGATGACAGCCTCCCAAAATGCTGGGTGGCATGAGCCACTGCACCTGGCCTAATGGTTGCTCTTTCTTTCATGTTGGCCTGGGTTCCGGAGCCCTGGCACTGTGGAGCTGCTGGCTCCAGGACACTCCGAACAGTGAGCCAAGAGGCTGCCTAGCAGGCACGGGCGGTTGTGTGTTCTGGACTCACCTACGTGGTGTGCTGAGGCCTCGCAGTAGGAATTCGGAGAGCTTCATGGGGAACGGATGCTTCGCACTTCCAGTGGGTGGGTTCGTTCAAGGACAGCACTCTCACACAGCCACGTGCTCCTCCCAGGGTGAGACACACGTGGGCACTTCTCTGTTATCTGGAGAGAAATTTGGTCCATCAGTGTCTATTAAAAAAATACCACAAGGTGGACAGTTTCAACAACAGGAATTGATTATCTTGCAGTTCCAGGCTCTGAGATCAAAGGTGTTGGCAGGGCTGGGTCCTCCTGCAGCGGTGAGGGGGAGATGTGTCCCTGGCCTCTCTTTAGATTTTGGGGTTTGCTGGTGATCTCTGAGGCTCCTTGCCTATAGAAGCCTCACCCCCATCTCGGTCTCCGTCTTCGCGTGGCCTTTCCCATATGTGTACGTCTGTCTGTGCCCGAAAGTGCCCTTTGGGTGAGGACACCACTCACTGAATCAGCGCCCACCCTCCTCTGGGATCTTAACCAGTTACGTGTGCAGCTGCTCTGCTTCCAAATAAAGATCACATTCTTACCTCGTGGGCGCCTTTTCACATTTGTTCTGCTTGGAGTCTGCAGAGATTCTTGAATCTATAACTGATTCCAAAGTTTGCACACTTCCAAAAACATTAAGTGGCCTTTATTTTTGTTTCAATATTGCTTCTGTGCCACTGTCGTGGTTCTGGATGTGGTCCCTATTCTGAGGTTCTAGGAGCTGGGAGTTCAACGTGATTTTTGGGAGAGGATGCAGCTCGACCCACCACATTTGGAATCAGAGCAAGACCCCCAGCAGGAGTCACCTAGTCCCAGGAGGCACGAGAGGGACCCTCTTTGCTTCTGTGGGGCCCCGGGGATGAAGAGGAGGCCCCAAAGGCTGCGCGACCTGGAGTACCTAACTCTGGGGGTTCATCCTGTGGGAGGCGGGTCTGACGTCGCACGAGCTGCTTAACGCTGGGGTTCATCCCGTGGGGGGCGGGTCTGACGTCATGCAAGGGAGGACCGTGCATTCTCCAGGCAGGGTCTCGAGTCCATCTGTGCGGGGTCTGCCTGGGCTCTGGGGGAGAGGACCGGGGGAATTAGGGAGCCAACAACAGGATCTCTGGCAGGGCCTGATGGAGATGCACGGAGCTCACCTTGCTCGGGCCAGATGAGGAGGGAGAGGACTCCTCCGTCTCCACTATCCAGAGAAGGGATGACACTGTAATGCCCAGACCCTCTGTTCCCCAAAGAAGACCACCAGAGTCCAGAGTCAAAGCCAAGCGGCAAGGATCTTTATGACAAGTTCAAACTTGGTCCCTCCATTACACAGCATACAAGAGGGCCCCGAACAATGCGAGTGTTTGCTTTTTATAGCCCGAAAGTTACAGGGGAACAAAGGAATTCTTTTGGTTCCCACGCTTTCAGTAAAACTTTGAACGGCTGTCTCCTTATCGGAGACTTTCTAGGTGGTGTTTGTACTGGGCCCAGGAAGTTTGAGAGATATGTGGCGATATGTGGTGAGATGGGAGGATGGGGTGTGTTTGTACTGGGCTTGTTTGTTTTGAGCCCGGGGCTGAGGAATGTGCCCGGCTCCTCTCAACACGTGTGCTGGGAGGAACACTAAGCCGGCCTCCCGTGCTCACAGGTGGAAGCCAATGCCTGGAATATTAGGAGCAGGTGTGCTGACCTCGCGACCACAGAGAGCACTTACTCTGCTTTTGTTGCCTCAGACCCACTCCGGGAAGCCGGGCAGATGTTGATCTTTCTCTTCGGGAAAACAGTGATGTATTAAAGAGATGTGGATGGCAAGTGATTAACCCTGGTCAAGCCACTCCAGGACGCCGCCTTTCTGCAGGGGACATGCGTGTGCACGCAGGAGGTACTGTCAGTCCTGGGGGCCCTGCTGTCTGTGCGCTGGCCCCTGGGCCTGAGTTCATGCCTCTAGCAGGCAGGAAGTGCCCTGTGGACAGGAATGGAGGGGCGTCTGCCAAACAGAGCACTGCCCAGGCCAGGGGGTAGAAGTCCTCTAGCCCTAGTGTGAGCTGCCACATCCCAGCCTTCGCTGCTCCCGCACGCCACACCGCAGTGCACCTTGAAGACTAACTCCAGGGCTCCCCTCACGAACCAGTGGTGGCCACAGCGTTTTCTTTGAACTCCTGGTGAAATGTCGGTGAGCAGGACCCAGGACGGGGCTCTTGGTTGGTGTATTTCTCTTTGAAGGAAGCATTCTGTAGGGTTCTGGGACTCACCCAGCCGACCGAGTGTGATTCTGTGGCCCTGGGAGCCACTGCTGGGCACAATGTGCAGATTAAACACCAGGCACGGCCAATCACGGGGGCTGCATCATCACTCAGAGATGACTCAGGGTTCACTTCCAAAAAAACGCTCGTCATGGCTCTCACGATCACGCTGGAAGCCAGAGCTTTCCTGGGTCCTGCCGGGGGAGGCAGATTATACCCCGCTCTCTGCTGAAGGCGGAAACCATGGAGCCTTCATGGGAAAGCCTGCACCACCCGGGCAGCCTGAGACCTGGATGGGACACTTGGAAGCTCCCAAGAAAAGCCAGCAGCCCTGGGGGCTGGTCATTGTTCACCTCCACAGTCCCTGGTGCCTCCGCCCACAGCCTCAAATCCCTGTCCCCAGGCCACCATCCACCCAGGGCTGCCCTGCCACCTTCCCTGCAGGGAAGATCCTGGGCTGGCCAGATTCCTTGCCTGAGCTTTGCATTGGAACAAGAAAGGGCTGGTGTGCTGTGGAGCTGTGCTGAGAGCCACGGAGACCCTGTGGCACCCCCGTGACCGTGCTGGAACCCCCACCCAGATTCCCTCCTGTGAGGTCTGTCCCGACTCCTGGGAGCCTCCGCCTGGATTCCCTCTCCTTTCAGATAAATAAATCTTGGGTTCCCCCAAATCACTAAGCTAAAGGGAAAAGTCACACTGGGAGCTGCTCAGGGCAAACCTGCCTCCCATTCTATGTAAAGTGACCGTCTGCTCAGAGATAAATGCCTATCTGATTGCTTCCTTTGGAGAGGCTATGCAGACTCAAAAGAATGCAACCGATTGTCTCTCACTTCCCTGTGACCTAGAACCCCCTCCCCACCTCAGTTGTCCTGCCTTCGCCTCAAGTTGTTCTCCCTTTCCCGGGGAACCGATGTTCCTCTTGAATATGCTGATTGACGGCTCATGTCTCCCTGCATAAAACCAAACTGTGCTGCGAGCACCTTGCGCACCAGGACCTCGTGAGTCTCTGTCGCGGGTGCGCGCCCTCAACCTTGGCAAAATAAACTTTCTACATTAACTGAGACCCATCTCAGATTTTCAGGGTTCACACTCCCCAACTCTAATCCTGCATTACACACACATAGAGACACACACAACATAATTCCACGTGTCACACTCACAAACCACACAGACCGGCACACATCACACATGCCAAGCACACACCATACACAAACCACAAACCAGTCATCACACACCACTCCATACACAACTTGTCACACCCCACACAGTCGCCACTCATACCACACCACACACACACACACACACTCTCTCTCTCTCTCTCTCTCTCTCTCTCTCTCTCTCCATAATGGTTCATGTTGAAGCAGAGGCCTCCTCCAGAGCACAGAGCTGGGCTCGGCCCTCCATGTCAGGCCCCACTGCAAAAAAAAAAAGGTGTTAAGGGAGGTCCATCTCTAGGGTGGACACCTGGGCTTGCGGCCTTGGCTGTCACTGGGCTGCTCTGGGCCTCAGTTTACCCTCTAGTTGAAGGTGGGCTCTGGGGGATTTGTGGTTTCATCAGCAGAGCCCTTGATTGTCCCTTCCTCCCCCATCGGGCAGTCACTGCGTGCTCCCTCTGTGCCCACATGCGTCACGTTTCAAGGAAGCCTCCACAATCACGATGATTACCTGAGCTCCTCTCATTCCCACCGCAGCCTTGCAGGGGAGGAGGATGGAGGAGCACAGTGCCAGGTCTGCCTGACTTGCCCGTCCGTGGCCGCGCCACCCTGCCCCAGGCCGGGGCCCTCTGTGGGGCTTCAGGACTGCAGGTGCCTGTGGGGGAGCAAGGCTGCAGGCTCCCGTCAGCCACTCGAGCTCAGCGGTCACGGTCCCCTCACCTCACGCTCTACTCCTGGGCAGGGCCTGTGTTCTCCTGGCCGGAGACAGGAAGCTGGTGCAGTGTGCCACTGCCTGGGGAGACGCCCTCCCTCCCTGAGCCTGCAGCCACCCCCTCAGCTCACTGGTCCTCATCAATCATTCTGCATTTGCTCCCTGAGACATTCATGTTGAGGGGAAGTGAATGTAATGGCACTTTAAGGAGAAGTCCCATTGAAGGGAGCCGTGGGATCATGGATAAGGGAGAGGCGGCTTGGGGACCGGCCAGCCCCTGACGGTCTGGGCTGCCTGGGATGCAGCGGGACTTCCACCCATCACTGCTTCCAGCCTCACGGGGATGGAGATTGCAGAGACTCCCTTTATCACAGGCATGGACATGTGTGGGTGGCGGGGCGGGGGTTGGGGGGGGACACAGCTTCCTCCGTCCCTTTATCCTGGCTGCTTGTGGTCAAGAGGTAGGCAGCCGAGTCCCCGGCTCCCTCCAAGCATCCAAAGGCTGGTGGAGGAGTTCTCTGAGCAGGGGCTGAGTGTGGGGCCCAGGCTGTGCATCAGGGCTTTCTTTCTGTGGATCAGGGATGCAGAAAGCACCTTGAAGCTGCTGAGGTGCTGCCCGAGAAGGGACAAGTGGGGTCTTGGGAGCAGAGGGTCCCCTTTAAACAAATCCTGCAGGGTCTCAGGTGTGCAGCCCCAGGAGAGCCCCGCTGTTCAGGGCCAGGGGCCTCAGGCAGGAGGCTCTTTGAGGAGGACACCTGGGAAGGTGGTGGAGGGAGGTGATTCTGCACCCTTGAGGCGGTCCTGGGGGAGCGGGTCCTGACCAGCACACTGGCCACTGTCCGGGACATGTCCAGGCACAGGCCAGGTCTGAACTGAGACCTGAGTGCTGGGCTCCACAGCTCTGAGGCCAGCCTGGGACACCCTGGCCAAGCCTGACCGTGTGGGAGGGCGCGTCCTGCTCCTTGGACGCAAGGCACACGGGGACAAGCTGGAGACCCTGAGTCCTCCTTGCAGAGCTGTCTGTGCTCCTGTGTTTGCGTTTCTTTTCCTCTTGATGCCTCTTTTCTGCCTTGCTAGAGCTTCCCCACGGAAGGCTGGGCTGTCCCCAGGGATGGGACGCCACAGACAGCAGGAGGCCTCCTCCACAGTGTAGGTGCAGGGCTGTGGACCATAGCACAGGCCCTTCCTTCTCCTGGTCACCCGCCCTGCTGGCCCAGCTCTCCTGAGTGAGATCACCTCTGCCGCCACCATGTTACCCCAGCACCGCCCAAACCTCTTGCTCTCTCCAAGCGCACCAGCCCTGCTTTGTCTCACCTGTCCCAGGTAGAACTGCCGCACAGGTGACTCCTTGCTCCTCCCAGGGCCCCGGGGACTGTGTCCAATGCTGGGGCTCAGGAAATTCCTGAGGCTGCATTCCCCAGCCTCACCTGCAGTGTCCAGCAGGCTCTGGCCCGGAGTGGCTCACAGCGCCATGAGGACGACACAGCCCCCCTGTCAGCCAGCACCTCAGCAGCACAAGAGCCGGGCACGATGATCTCGGCACGATACAGGCCGGGGCCTCCTGTGCCCTTTGGGAGCATCTGGAGGACCCAAGGAGGTTGGGCGGCTTTTCCAAAGCTGTTCAGCCACGGAGCCACGCAGAGGGACTGTGGCCACATCCTCAGGGCCTGTCACCTTCCCAGGACAGGGCCGGCCCCTGCTCCCTCACAGCCACCTGTCTGGTCACCAGGGTGACGGTCCCCCCCTTTGGCCCAGGCTGACGATTGTCCTGGAGGACCACGGGCTGGGGCAGCCGAGCACAGGCTCAGCTCTGGGACATGGCAGATATCCCCTCCCCAGTGACAGGAAAGCATGATTGCCACTCAGACCACATTTTTCCTAGACAAATAGATCCTCAAAACACTCGGGCACCTTCAGGAAGGCTGTCGTCTACAGCGAGTGGGGGGTCTGCACAGCCTCGTCCCATCCGCCTTGACCAGCCTGCAAAGTAACCCCCAGACAATCAGGGCCTGGCTGGCTCTCATCCGGGCCGGAACAGGCCCATTCAGCCGGGCAGGTGAACAATGCCAGCCCCCGTGACAAATGGGCTCATTAAGGAGATGGATGGCCGCGGCCCACCGCGCTGGCCTGCTTCCTGGGCAGGGCGGGCAGGCTGGCGTCTTCTCCTGGGTGAAGGCCAAGTACATGCAGCTCTCTAGCCAGTGGATGTGGGGAGAAGGGGTCTCTGGGCCTCCTGGACCGCGTTGCTGGCCTCTCAGGGAGGGGCAGCCTGTGTCCCAGGCCTGTGGGTGCCCAGCCCCCATGAGGGCAGTGATGGCCAGCGGCACCTGGACGCTCAGGACAGCCGTGCTCAAGGCAGGTTAGCAAGGAGAAAATGGGGGCTCAGACACAAGGGGAGGGGCCTAGGGTCACATAGCAGCCAGCGTTTCTGGGCTGGAAACGTTCACGAGCAGAGTTGGGTGACAAGAGTGAGCAACAGAGCAAACTCCAGCTTGGCGACAAAGAGAGTCTCCGTCTCAAAAACAACCAACCAACCAAACGAAAAAATAGCAGCATATCTTCCAAAACAGAGAGAGGACCTGAAACCTACACACTTGTGGAAACAGTAAATACTCAGGCACCGCAGACCCTCGACACCCTGACTCCATCATGACACGGTCCAGACACGCAGCAAGAGGTCACAAGCACCCCAGAAATATGGACAAATACAACACATCAGCCGTTTTAAACATTACAACAAAAACGTTTAAATCTGCCATTTTATGTTAAGTTAGAAAAAAAATGCAGTGGCTTTAAGCCTCAGCCCTCGCCGCTGTCCGTGGAGTCACACTCTTGGTTGGTATCTGCAAGGCTGGTCTCCCTTACCAACCAGCCCGGCGCCCCCCAGGGCAGCCACCACATTGGTCATCCTGGCGTCCTGGGCTCCCCTCAGTGGGTGAACCCACTCAGCTGCCTAGTGAACAAAGGGACACATGGTATATTCTGAAATAATTTAAAGAGTGTAGTTGGGTTGGTTTTAACTCAAAACACCCCATTCTCCGTGATGTGCTTAGTTCATTTTGCATCCCTGTATCTAAACGACTCCGGTACCCCATACTTAGAGATGCCTACTATGCATTCACAAAAAAGTGGATGCATGAGCCCCTCAACGACCTAAAAGAGAAGGGGTGGGAGAGAGCCCAGGAGGGCATCTGGGAGACAGGACCCCGAGAGCCCCTTCCCAGAGGAAGGACTGATGGAGGACGCTGGTCTGGGGAGTTCACGACCCACAGAAAGCCCTTTGTTCTCAGCCCTCAGCTCTGGGCCCTGCCTGGCTGGAGCGGCAGGATACCGGGTAGGAAAGAGGCAGGCCCCAGCTTGAATGCCGGCTCGCTGAACTGACTGAAGCTCATTTCCCTGTCCACACAGTGAGGAGAGAGCCTGGACTTCTTGGGAGGGGCCCCTCACAGCCTCGGCTGGTGGGACCCTGCCTTGGGGCACGGTGGTCCTGGTCAGTTATCCTCTGTCAGACCCGGGCTCTTGGTGTCTGGATTTCTTGCTTTTCTGCAGAGGAACTTTTCTGCTCCGGACCCATAATTCTTTCCTCTACTCCAGCTGGGACACGCTGGGGCCCATCAGGACCCCCGAGAGCCACCTCGGGCTGCAGGCGCTGCACCCCGAGAGTCAAGCCTGTCTTGTCCTCGTCTCCCAATGCCGGATTTAGGCCTGCTGGGCCCCCCTTCGGAGCCCACCGCAAAACCGTGTCATCAGACATCCTTCTAAATGGAGGATAAGCAGGGATTTGACTCCTCAGGTGTGTTAATAAAGAGTGGTTTCCATGGAGGCCTCTCGGAAAACATTAAACGATTATCTGCTCCTCGAGATGCCCATTAACATCCATCAGGACTCCCGGCTGCAGCCCTGAGCCAGGAAACAACGGCGCTTGTGGAATCCGAAGTGGAAAAATAAAGGGCTCTGATGCACCAGATTGTCTGGAGAGTGCCTCAGTGGCCACCAAGAACAGGGCCCGCAAGGCCTTGAAGCCAGACACACACACCCCTGCGCTGTGCCGGTGTATCCTCACAGGTCACTGTCACATAGCCCGGTGTGCCCGGGGGTCTGCCTGGCCGCCTGTCCTTCAGCCCACGCTCGGACTAGCGTAGAAGGGCCTCTGGTTTCCGCCTGGAGCAGAGGGACGGGTCAAGGGACCGCGTTCACGCTGGAGGACAAGCCCTGGTATACCTTTCCAGGACCCTCTTTCAGGGATAGACTCGGAGGTGGGTTTAGATGTTTGGGTCAAATCCAGGGGCCTCGGAGGGCTGGGGTGAAGCTGGCCCCTGCACACAGGGGTGAGTTAGATGAGGGACCACGGAGTGTAGGGAAGATCTGTGGGGGTCACAGACACAAGGTGTGTGCATGAGCAGGTGTGTGCATGAGCAGGTGTGTTCATGAGCAGGTGTGTGCATGAGCCTGCCACTGGGAAGGGCTGCCTATGGCTGTGGCTTCTGTCCTTAGCAAAATGAGGAAGCAGACCCAGACTCATGTCACAAATTCAGTCCCCAGCTGCTGACCAGGCACCAACTATGCTACAGAGCTGCTCTGCCTGCTCTGTGCAGGGAGGAATGTTCTAGGAGCCGGCGCCGTACTCCTGGGGATGAGGTACAGGCTATCAGGAGGATCCAGGCAGTGTCACAAGACCAGAACAGTGGGGGTTTTAGACTCGGCCACACAGACGTGGCTTCCGTGACTCCAGCAGGGGTCTCAGCAGCATGGTAGGTCCAATGGGGGTTCGTCCTCCTAAAAGCAGAGGAAAAGCAGGAGGTTGGCTGTAGCAGAACATTCTAGAATCTAGAGGCCCGATGGAGGAAGCAGGCCTTCAGTTTTGTTCCTCTGGCTCTGGGGGTGGTTTGTCAAAGACTCCAGTGGGAACGCCTTGGCCATTGCTCAGTGAAGCCGCGGAAACCTTGGAGATGGCTGGGCGTTGGCCTAGACCTGCCAGGAGGCACCAACTGGGCTCGGGCCTCCCAGAGGTTCAGAGAACAGTGGGAGTCTCTGGTCTGGGCAGACAGCTTGGTCCATGAACCCCGCCTTTTCCCTCTCTCCTCTGGGAATTCCTTGTTCATACACTCAGAGAGTGGGGAGAGGGAGGGGGGCTGGGGACAGGAGAGAAGAGGTTGCTGAACCTCTGCTTCAAATGGGGTGAGGGTGCACACGTGTCTCGCCCAGTGGCCTCTCCCCGACACGTGGGCCAGGGAGACGTGGGATGGCAGGCTTCCATCCTCTTCCAGGTCCAGCGGGATGGGAAAGCCCCAGTTGGGAAGCCCAGGAGGAGAACCCACATCCGTGGGGAGGCAGGGCCCCTCCACCAGCCTTGCCGGCCTCCTTGGCCAGAACCCCAGCGTGTTCTCCTCAGCTAGGTCTCGGGCCAGGGCTTCTCTGGAGCCATCTGGGACTGCTTTCATCTGTCATTGCTCTTGGCTTTGTTGTTTTCCTCTGAATGATGAAGGTTGGATCATCGTTCCTACATCTCCATTTCCCCCACTGTGCAATCACCCGGCCAACTGTGCCCTGGTCTCCCTCTGGGCAGAGTGAGCTTCTCTGCCTCTTGCCATTGGACTTGGGCCTGTGACTGACTTGGGACAATGAGATGATAGGAAGTGTGATGTGAGCAGATGTGGAGGTGTTTGTGTGGCTGGGCTGGGCTTTCCAAGGTCCTGCCCTCAGCATCAGGAGAACATACGTGGGTGGCTATTGCTGCTCCTGCTGGTGCCCCAGAACAAGGCAGGCAGGATAGGGTCACCCCCACTGACCTGCAGATCAGATCTGCAACCTGAAGCACACCCACCCTAGGTGACTTTCAGATGCTTGAATAACAAAAACGTTTTTGTTGCTATAAGCGATTGCAATTTTTGGTTGTCTGTTACACAGCAAAAGCTGACAGAGTTTTCTCGCCTCTAAAGTTCTTTTATATTATTAACTGATTTTTACTGGCGGTTGATTTGTTAGAACAACGTGGTGATTTATCGTGTCCGATGCCTCCCATTCCAGCATTGGCTGGTGACTTGCTTGTGGTGATGTTTTGCATGTTCTTCTGTTCCCTGTAGGTAGACCTAGAAGTACACTGATGTTCGAGTTTATTGTATCCTGGGATACACAATGTCTCATCCCACATTTAATAATACTAAGACACTTTGCTCTTCAACCATTTGGTCACTCTGAAATCGAGATTTTGCAGAAAGGGCAGCAAAATTATTTGGATTGTTTCATTTATCAATTTTTAGAAGCAATGAGTCGATACCCTGGCAACCTCCAAAATAACCATGGGCTTTGCTAGTTTTAAGTAACGTCATTAACTCCAGGGTTTTACATATTTGATGTATGTCAATCCATGGCAGTCACTATTCTGTTGATGTCCAAATTATGTTGTGTCAGGTTGGCAGGTTGGTGGAAACCCTTAAGTTGACTCCTGTGTCTTTTTTTTTTTTAGACAGAATCTCACTCTGTCTCCCAGGCTGGAGTGCAGTGGTGTGATCTTAGCTCACCGCAACCTCCGCCTCCCAGGTTCAAGTGATTCTCCTACCCCAGCCTCCCGAGTAGCTAGGATTACAGGTGCACACAACCATGCCCGGCTAATTTTGCATTTTTAGTAGAGGCGGATTTTCACCATGTTGGTCTGGATGGTCTCGAACTCCCGACCTCAGGTGATCCACCCAACTCAGTCTTCCAAAGTGCTGGGATTACAGGCATGAGCCACCATGCCTGGCCCGACTCCTGCATCTTTTGATGCCATCTCATTAAGCTTTAATAGCTGCCTTGCTTTCTGACCTTCCACTGTCCATTTTCCCCTAGAGTTAGCCATTCCTCTATGGAGTCCTGTTCCTTTCAGAAGGAAGTGGTGTTTAGAGAGAAGTGTCTGGGCATCAGGACGCCTGTCAATGCTGGACGTTCCTAAGGTAAGACCATCATGCTGAGACTTCCAATTTAAATGCATGGTTATATCTGCCTCTTTTCACTACTTAGGTTGAATATATTTGCTTGTTTCTACAACACACATATAATAGTTAAAAATCCCAGTACCCATTGCACTACTCAGCACACCAACACTAAAGGTGGTTCATGGTTGCTCCAGCTGGTATCCGTTGCGGTTTCCATTAGGAATGTGTGGTCAAAACCTTGTGTTTTTGAATTTATGTGAAACTGGTCTAATTTATGTGGGTGTGCCACCTACCTGTCATACAGTTAGACTCATTTTTCTTTTCTAGCTTGCTTCCAAATGATTGGTGACATTTTCCTCTTTTGCTTTAATATTGTCTGTTATTATATAGAACATTTATCTGGTTCTGTAGTCAAAAAAAGAATGAGGGACAGTCAGAGTTCCCCCTTCCATTCTGTTCTCTTCTACCCTGACGCCTTCCTTTCTCTTAGGGAACTCCTTTACAATTAGCTTTTACTTTATTATTGCATTGCTTCTTTTTGAAAATATAAGCACATGTGTACGTAGATTTGTATTATCTTTTTAGGTGCACAATAATTAACATTTTGTGAATACTGTTCTGAGCCTTGCTTTACTAATTTAAAAATATATTTAATATATTGTAGGCCGGGGTGGTGGCTCATGCCTGTAATCCCAGCACTTTAGAACGCTGAGGTGGGCAGATCACTTAAACCCAGGAGTTTGAAACTAGCCTGGGTAACATGGCAAGACCTCTTCTCTACAGAAAAATACAAAATTTAGCTGGGCATGGTGGTGTGCACCTGGGGTCCCAGCTACTCTAGAGGCTGAGGCAGGAGGGTAGCTTAAGCCTGGGAGGTTGAGGCTGCAGTGAGCCAAGATCATGCCACTGCACTCCAGCATGGGTGAGAGGATGAGACCCTGTCTTAAAATATAAATATTAAAATTTATATATAAATATATACATACAAAATATATATATGTGTATATATATATATATCACTCTGTACTAAAATATTAATAGTTTCCTCATTTCCACGCTTTCTTTTACCACAGTGGACAGTGGTGAGTGCTAGCAAATATTTAGAACTGGCTCTCTGGAAAAATGTGATTCGATTTTTATCTATCATCTATCTATCTATATCTATCTATTATCTATCTATATATCCATCTCTATCTATTTATCTATGTATCTAATCTATGTATCTATCTATGTGTGTATGTATCTATCTACCTGTGTAGCTACCTATCTTGCTTTCTAGCTCTCTTATGATATAAAGGATGGTAAGCATTGTTTACAAACTATAATGAAATGTGCAATAGTGGTCTTTATTGTTAATTCACGTGAACAATTCTCATAGAATGTTTCTGTTGATTTTGGCCAAACTCTAGAACCTGTAGCCCACATATGGTTGCAATTTAACCCTGAGATGACAAAATCAGTCTATGGATCAATGTTTGTTATTACCCAACACAGCAAAGAAACCACCTCTATCCCTGGCACATGAGCGTAGTTCTGATAGGGATAGCGGTTGATGTTTCCATTTGCCTCAATGGGTACCATGAAAGTGTAACAGGGAGATGTGTGGCACGTCTTCACCTGCTCCTGGAAATGAATATCTTGCTCTCAGGGGCTGGAAGGAGCCTGCCGCACGTACCAGTGCACCTGCCCTACTCCATTATGTGTGTTCTCATCTCTTCCTCCACTCCCTGCTGTTGGAGAATCAGTGCCCCACACTGAGCTTTGCTGTGAAAAGTCATGACACAATGAACCAGCGCATGCACACGTCACTTCATGTGTTGACAGGTGCATCTTTGGAATAGATCCTTAAAGGCGGGCATGCTGACCTGCTACTTTTCTATATTCTATGATTTTTTTTTGTCATAGTTTCCACTCACTCTTTTGTGTTTTCTAAACATGCAATCATAACACCTGCAAACTGAGATCGCTTATCTCTCTTTTTGGTTATTAATCCTTGAATCGAATTCTCTTGTCTAACTGCGTTGGCTGTTACTTCCACTAGAATGTTAAGCACTAGTGGGAAGAGTGGCCATCATAGTCTTGTTTGTGCATTTAGTGGAAATGCTTATGTCATTTCTCCATTAAGTAAATGCTGGCTTTTGAATTAAAGTATATAACGTTTATCAGGTTAAAAAATCCATCAATTATTATTTTACTAAATATTATTTTGTATATGGAATGAGTGTTGAATTTTGTTAAATGACCTTTTACCTTTTATAAATATGACTGGATGATTTTTTTCATCTAGACCAATTAATATGATAAATGTATTATATTAATGTTTTTCTTAATATTGAATTATCCCTGCATTCCTGGAATAAGTCCCAATTGTCATGTTATATTTAATTTTTAATGTGATTAGGATTTTGTTTACAAATTATCTACTCTATTATTTGAAAATTTCTAAATATCATATTTGACATTTTGCATTAGTGTTCGTAAGTGATACTAATCTGTATTTTTGTTGTGCTTGAAAAAGATTCAGATGAATGCCTTTCTTGCTTCACAAATAGGATTTGGAAATTGTCCCCATTTATCTATGCTTCTAAATATTCAAAATATCAATAAGATTTTAGATATTTGCTAAAATTCCCTTGTGAAATCACTTTGGCTTTTTTTTTTTTTTTTTTTTTTTTTTGGCTTGTTTCAAGGAAAATAACTATAGTTTCACTTCTGGTAGAAAATTGGTCTTTTTAGATTTCCTACTGTGACTTGAGCCATTTTTCAGTAAACTTTTTTTTCTTGGAAGTTGTCGATTTCAATTAGGTCTTCAATTTATTTGTAACAATTTTTAAATTAAAAATTCTTTCATTTTGACAGCTATTTCCTCCTTGTCATTTCCTCCTTTGTACATTTGTGCTTTTTCTTTTAAAAAAATGAAGTTGGTTATTGGGATCCAGTTGCCATTTCCCAGGACAAAGGACAGAGGCACCGGTTGAATGAACGGCATGGCCCAAGTTTTTCAACCGTTTAACTGTAAGGAAAAGAACGGAGTGGAGGGAAACTGTAGAGTAAAAGTAATGGGAAAGGCATCCTGTTTAAACATGACCAAAACAAGGGGTTCAGGGATTTGTCTTTTCCAAAGGCACCTGCTTGATTAATGTAGTCATAACGCAGAGATTTTCTGCATTATGTCATTCTTGTCTTTTTTTTTTTTTTCTTTTCTCATTGTGAATTACTTCCTTCTATTTCTTTCCAGGTACTATATGGATATTTTTTCCCATTTTTAAATTGAGCATTTATTTTGTTCATTTTAATGAAAATATTATGAATTTTTCAAAGCTCAGCTACAGATGCATTTCATAGATCTGGGATTCATTCTTTTTAATTATTGTAATTTGCCAGAGTCAGGCATACCTTGTTTTATTACACTTTGCTTTATTGCACTTTGCAGAAATGGCATTTTCTGCAAATTGAAGGTCTGTGGCAACCCTGCGTTGAGAAAGTCTATTGCCGCCATTTTTCCAACAGCGTGTGCTCACTTTGTGTCTCCGTGTCACATGTGGATAATTTTCACAGTGTTTCAATTTCTTTCATTGTTATTGTATCTGTTATGGTGATCTGTGATCTTTGATGTTACCATTGTGATTGTTTTGGGGACACCACAGACTGCACCCATATCTGATGGCAAACTTAATAGACAAATGTGTGTGTTCTGATTGCTTCACTGACTGTCCATTCCCCATCTCTCTCCCTCTCCTCCGGCCTTCCTATTCCCTGAGACACAATAGCATTGAAATCAGGCCAGTTAATAACTCTACAGTGTCCTCTAAGTGTTCAAGTGAAGAGGAGAGCCACAAGTCTCTTGATTTAAATCAGAAGCTAGAAGTAATGGGGCTTGGTCGGGAAGGCAGGTCCAATGCCAAGGTGGGCAGAAAGCGAGGCTCTTGTGCCAAACGGTCAGCCACGGTGTGAATGAAAAGGAAAAGTTCTTGAAGGTAATGAAAAGTGCTACTCCGGCGAACACACGAATGGCAAGAAAGCAAACAGGTTTGTTGCTGATATGGAGAAAGTTTGAGTGGTCTGGACAGAAGATCAAACCAGCCACAACATTCCCTTAAGCCAAAGCCTAATCCAGAGGAAGACCCTAACTCTCTTCAGTTCTGGGAAGGGTGAGAGAAGAGAGGAAGCTGCAGAAGAAAAGTTGGAAGTGAGCAGAGCTTTGTTCATGAGGTTGAAGGAAAGAAGTCGTCTCCATAAAAGTGCAAGGAGAAGCAGCAAGTGCTGATGGAGAAGCTGCAGCAAGTTCTCCCAGAGATCCAGCGGAGACCATTAATGCAGGCGGCTACTCTAAACAGATTTTCAATGAAGATAAAACAACCTTCTACTGGAAGAAGATGCCATCTAGGACTTCCATAGCTAGAGAGGAGAAGTCAATTCCTGGCTTCAAGGACAGGCTGACTCTCCTGTGAGGGGTTCATGCAGCTCCTGACTTTAAGTGCAAACCAACACTTCTTGATCATTCAGAAAATCCTAGGGCCCTTAAGGATTATGCAAAATCTATTCTGCCCATGACTCTGTAAGTGGGACAGCAAAGCACGGATGACAGCCCACCTGTGTATGGCATGGTCTACTGAAGATTTAAGCCCACTGTCGAGACCTACTGCTCAGAAAAAAGATTCCTTTCACTATATCACTGCTCATTGATAAGGTGCCTCGTCACCCAAGAGCTGTGATGGAGAATGTTCAAGGGAATGAATATTGTTTTCATGCTGTTAACACAATATCCATTCTGCAGCCCATGGATCAAGGAGTAATTTCAATGTTAATGTCTTATTCTTTAAGAAATACATTTTATAAGGCTATAGCTGCCATAGATTGTGATTCCTATGATGGACCTGGGCAAAGTCAATTGCAAACCTTGTGGAGAGGATTCACCATTCTAAACGTCATTAGGAGCATTTGTGATTCATGAGAGGAGGTCAAAATATCAACATTGATAGGAGTTTAGAAGAAGTTGATTCCAGCCCTCAGGAATGGCTTTGAGGAGCTGAAGGTTTCAGTGGAGGGAGTCACTGCAGATGTGGTGGAAACAGCAAGAGAACTAGAATTAGAGGTGGCACCTCTGTGGCTAAATTGCTGCAATGTCTTGATAAAGCTTGAATGAATGAGGGGCAGCTTCTTAGGGATGATCAAAGAAAGTAGTTTATTGAGAGGGAAACTTCTCGTGGTGAAAACAATGTGAACATTGTTGAAAACACAGCAAAGGTTTTGGAATATCCTTTATACTTTGTTGATAAAGCAGCAGCAGGGTTTGAGTGGATTGAGTCCAATTTTGAAAGAAGCCCTGTGAGTAAAATGTTATCAAACAGAATTGCATGCTGCAGAAACATCTTGTATGGAAGGAAGACTCCATTGACGGGGCAGACTTCACCGTTGTGTCATTTTACAAAATTGCCACAGCCACCCCAACCTCCAGCAGCCACCACCCTGATCAGTCATCAGCCACCAACATCCAAGCAAGGCCCTCCACCAACAAAAAGATTGTGGCTTGCTGAAGGCTTGGAGGATTGTTACTATTTTTTAGCACTAAAGTATCTTAAAATAAGGTATGCGCATTACATTTTTAGACGTAATGCTATTTCATACTTAATAGACTACAATATAGTGTAAACCTAACTTATATATGCACTAGGAAACTAAAATATGTGTGTAACTCACCTTATTGTGATATTCACTTTATTGCAGTGGCCTGGAGCTGAACCCACAATATCTCTGAGGTGTACCTGCATTCTATCATTTTGTTTTAAATTTCCTCTTTGATTCATGGTGATACCATGTTCAGAATACTAATTGCTTTTATTTTGGCCTAATAATGTGGTTGGTGTTTATAGATACATCATGTGCACTTAAAAAAGTAGTTCACAGTTTAAAATTCAGAATCTGTAGGTGGCATCTACGTGTTGTTCAGGACTAACTGTAACCTGATGTTTTGTCCATTTGGTCTATTTTTTCCACCCTTAGGTGTATTTTACTGTTTTTAGCAGTGTCTGTCAAAATTTTGTATTTTGTATTCATCAGAATTTGTTATATTTTGTAGTTTCTCTTTATCAAATTTTGTTACTGAATGCGCCAAAATAAAAAAAAAAATTATTCAGTTGGCACTTGAACAACATGGGTTTGAACTGCATGAGTCACTTTTACATGAATTTTCTTCTGCCTCCGCCAACCCTGAGAGAGCAAGACCAGCCCCTCCTCCTCCATCTCTTCCTCCTCTTCCTCCCCCTCAGCCCACTCAACATGAAGGCCACGAGGATGGAAAGCTTTACGATGATCCACTTCCACTTTATGAATAGTAAACACATTTTCTCTGCCTTATGATTTTCTTAATAACCTTTTTTCTCTAGCTTGCTTTGTTTTAAGAATATGGCATATAATACAGACAACATAAAAAATATGTGTTAATTGATTTTTGTATTTTATCCATAAGGCTTCCAGTCAACAGTAGGCTATTAGTAGTAGTGAAGTTTTTGGGGAGCCAAAATTGAAATGCAGATCTTTAACTGCACAGGAGGCAGCATCCCCTAACCCCATGCTGTTCAAGGATCAATTCTACTTTTGTTGTGAATTCTGTCTCCGTCCTGTTGAATGCTTTGGTCTGAACCCTTCTTGCCAGAGATCAATCACATGGACCTGCTTCCTTTCTAATTGTGCTTTCTTAGCATTTTTTTTGCTCATGTTGTTATTTTTATCCTTGTGAACCTCTTTGTCTCACACAGATCTCATGCATGTATCATAGAGGCAGGTCTTTTTTGCTCACATAGCTTTGAGTGGGGGAGTTAAGCCTTTGTACATGCACTGATACAGCCTATATGTCTGGCCTCAGCACGCTCATGTGTGGCTTATGATTTCTTAAAATTCTTGGCTTTTTTGGCTGTATCTGGTGTTTGGGAATATTTGTGTGTTTGTTCTGATACAGTTATCCTTGCATTTTTTTTTTTAATCTCTGCTCTTCTCATGCATGGCTGCTCTGCATTCGTTTCCATAATGAGCAGTTGTGAAATGAGCCAGCAACCTCTTCTCCCTTCCCACCCTTTTCTTCAGCATTTAAACAAAGTCACATCTTGCTGCTCTCAGTCAAGATCTAGGAGGCAATCAGAGAGTTCTCCCACCTTCCACATATCCTGGTTTTCCTGCAAATTAGTTGTAATTGTGTTTTCTCAGCGTACGACAACCCCACACTGCTGTGTGTGCTCAGCCCCGGTCTTATGCTGAGGTTTCTGCCATAACCTCTGGGTTTACCTGCAGGCCCTTCTGGAGCTGGTTCCCAGGAAGGACCCATAGGGGATGTGGGGCTTGAGTTCTTACTTGTTCATAACTGTCTGTGGTCTATACCTGAAGGTCAGTTAGGTAGGATACAAAACCCTTGACTTGGCTGGGCGCGGTGGGTCATGCCTGTAACCTCAGCACATTGGGAGGCCGAGTCAGGTAGATCGCTTGAGGTCAGGTGTTCAAGACCAGCCTGGCCAACATGGTGAAACCCCATCTCTACTAAAAGTACAAATATTAGCCAGGCGTGGTGGTGCGTGCCTGTAATCCCAGCTACTTGGGAGACTGAGGCACGAGAATAACTTGAACCCGGGAGGCAGAGGTTGCAGTGAGCCGAGATTGCACCATTGCACTCCAGCCTGGGTGACTGAGCAAGATTCCGTCTCAAAAAAACAAAAACGAAAAACATAAACCAAAAACAAACTTGACTTGCATTTTGCTTCTTGAGTTTCTTAAACGTTTCCCCATTGTTTTCCGGTACAAAGTGTTGCTGTTGAGAAATCGAATGACAATCTCATTACTTTTCTCTTGCACGCACAGTGGCTGTGTGTCCCTATTTGCCCAAAACAGTCCCGGTCTATGGCTGTTGTCCATGCAGTAGAGCTCACACAAACATCGCTTCCTTTTAGCTCAGAAATTCCCGATTGGCTGAGAAATTCTAACGTCACCCTACTGATTTCCTCACATTGTCCAGCAGACGCCTTCTCTATCTTCAAAGCCCAGTGTTTTATTAGAATATTGTTCAGTGTTGACCATTCTGGGTGCTTTAGGGTCCTGGGTACAAGAATGCACTCCCTGGACACATCTTCCTCGACGATGGCTTTCAGGACGTGGCGAACCTGGCGTCTTTTCCATCGTCTTCCTCTCCACTTTTGGGCGTTTCTGTTCACCTGTATCGGGATCTTCTTGGCTTCTATCCCATAACTGTGATTTTTTTCTATCATCTTTACTTTGAGATTCTCCCCTGCCCCCCATTTCTCCTTTCTACCTCTCACTGATTTGACTGTGATCTCTTGGTGTCTGTTCACTCTGTGTATGTATTGTTTCAATTCTCGTTTCTAAAATGTGCCTTTTTCTTTCAAAAAAATTGTTCCGCACCCTTTCAGTCTTTTGACTTCCCCTCCTTGTTTAGCCAGCGTATTTCCGAGCTTTTCTATTTTAATTTCTTGTGTTCTTGCATGCATCTGGCATTTCCCTAATTTTGCTCAGTTCATCTATTGCTTCGAAGAGTCGGGCTGCATCTGCTCAGAGGCCGTATTTTCCAGCGCATGATCTTAACTAGCTCGTTATTCAGTTCCTGTTTACTTTTTATTTTCACAAAGGTGTCTTTGTGTGGAATTTTTCACAGCCCTTTTCTCTTGCTTACTTTTGAATAAGATTGATGCTCCTGTATTTTAGAGGGTGTCCGTGTGCAAGGGGAGGGCCGTGGGCCAAGGTGTTTTCCTTACCCTCACCACCCAAGGATTCTTCCTCTGTTGTCATCAAAAGTGTTGAAGCCACAGCCTCTTGCTACAGCCACCTCTCTGACACCGAGGGCCACTGGCCAGCGCCTGGCCCCAGACCTGAGCCACACCCTCTTTTCCCACCGTATCCCACCCTTCACAATTTGGAATCTACGCCAGAAGGTTTCGCAAGGTGGGGCCTGTCCTTCTGAAGGGTGACTCTGTTGGGGATTTTCTGCATCCCTGAAGGCCTTGGCTGCCCCAGAACCCCCTCGTCTTCCCATGGTCCCCCACAGTCTTTTGTGGCCACCTCAGAACTGGGCCCCGGAGACCTCTCTGGGTGTCATGACTCTTCTTGAGGAGACACCTGCTCGGAATGTGAAGCTCTGGCTTGGGGGAGCCTTGGATCGGGTTCCTGTGTCGGGGGCTCTTAGCGGAGGTGGGCGCTCACATCCCTCCATCCCGAGGCGTGCTCATGTGGCCCCGCTGCAATCTCTGTTCCCAGATGAGCAGGGCTGCCGGGGAAAGCAGCGTTCCTAGTGATGCTGTTTGGGGCCTCCGTCAGCACCTGTCCTGGTTTTATCCCAGTTTTTCTTTTTTTTCCCCCGAGATAGAGTCTCACTCTGTCACCCAGGCTGGAGTGCAGGGGCATGATCTTGGCTCACTGCAACCTCCACCTCCCGGGTTCAAGCGATTCTCCTGCCTCAGCGTCCTAACTAGCTGGGAATGCAGGTTCCTGCCACGACACCCAGCTAATTTGTCCCCGCTGTTTGTTTGCGTCCTCAGGGAATTTGGGAGATTAATAAACAACACGGCCTCGGTGATCTCGCCTGAGCCGAGCTGTTGTTACTTTCACGGTTGTTGTTGTGATTGCTGCACTCTGCCCGTGTTTCTAGGGGCCTACAGGGGAGAATCGTCAGGTTATTCCATTTTGTCACATTCATGAAAATGGAAGTTCTTGTCTTTGTCTGTCGCTGGCTGCCTTTCTGTAATATGTCAGGACTTCGTCTCTTTGTGTTACTGAGGAAGCAGCTTAAGCCAGTGGCTGAGCGTGCGGATACTCAGTCATTCCGCCTGCGTCCATCTCTGTGCTGCCGCAGAGAGCGGCATCTGTGCTGTGCGTCCATCTCTCGTTAGCCGTGCAGCACGGGGCAGGGTAAGTAAACTCCCCGAGACTCCACGGCCCCCTCCACAACCTTGGGCTGATCCTGGCGCATTTTCCGTAGCAGGATTGTGAGGATTTGATAATTCCCCCAGTAGTGGACCGTGTCAGGCACGCTGCAAGTGTTCAGCAAATAGCAATTTATCACGGGGTCCACCAGCTTTCTAAACTTTAATTCTAATTGCACGAGGCACACCTTTTTGAGACTTTGCGGTGATGTGTGCTTTCCTTCGATCTCAGTACGTTTTCACTAGCTGTGTTGATCAGCATCTGCATAGTTGCAAGTGGGAGACACCTGTTCAGTGTCACGCTTCGCCAACGGGCCCTGCACGTGCACGTGTGTCCTGGTTCAGGTGGAAGCCGCCGTCCGCTTACAGAGGGAGGGTGGGCTCCGGCGGGTGAGTGGGTGGGAAAGGAGAGGCCTGGAGGTTAACTGCCAGGTGTGGCTGCGCTGTGAGCTGCCTGCACCGTGGTGGGGGGTTTCAACCCCTCTCTCAGTACCACACCTGCAGCCCGGCTCCATGACATGGCTGAGCCGCCCGTGGGTTGGGGACCCCGGGGATAACTGAGATGTGGGAGGAGCACAGAAGGTGCAGGGGGGTGCTGGCTTGTCTGCAGAGCCATTGCCCGTCCCAACACCAGCCCTGAGCCTCTGCACCCCCGGACGTGTTCACTCAGACCCACTCGCCCACCAAGACCCATATCCATGCTCAGGTCATCCTGGTTCTCCCTGACAGTGCCCTCCTGGGAGTTCCTCGGGACTAAGCATTGATCTCTGGAGTTCTGGCTACGAGGTGTTGGCAACAGTGACAATGGACATGGGTCTTAGGGCCACATGGGTCTGTGTTCCCATCCTGGCTCCACCACCTGCAGGGCTGGCCGTGTGCCCTTGATGGTCACCTCTTTCCGAGTCGATATTTCCTCCTCTGTAAACGGAGTTGACACCACCTGGCGAAGGTCTGTGAGGATTTGGTGAGAGGATGGAAGCCACATGCCCAGTGAGCGATGGGCCAGGTGGGACCAGCAAGCCCCAGTGCTCCCTGCCCTTGGCCTCTAGGGTCTCTGTGGCTCCCTGGGAGACGCGGCTTCTGCGAGGAGAAGGGGATGTGGGGCTTGGCTCTCTTCGGCCGCTCCACAAGCCTGGCTTCGCTGGTGCTTCGACCATGGTGGGTGTTGAGCTGTAAGAACTTGTTAGAGACATGTAGGGCTGAGAGCTCAGTCCTTGGTGGGAGGAGTCCGGTCCCGGGACAGAGCCCTCTGCATTCAGGGGTCCGAGCTGTCGGGTCTGCGGACTCTGAGGCCCCAGCCCTGGCTTCTCCCTGCTGTGGGGGAGGGGCTGCTCTAAGAGCCCCTGGGGGGCGGGCGGTCACCTTCCTCCCCTGGCCAGCCCCAGCCGGCAGCTCTGCCACTGGACCTCAGCCTCGCTCTAGGACACCCCAAACCTTTCTCAAACCAATCATCTCATGTTGATGGACGAAATTAGTCTCTGAATTCTAATGAGACTGTGCACTCGGGAGACAGACAGCTCATCTGAACATTAAATGAGAAAAATTGCCACTTTGGCTGGTTCCTTTAGAAACTCATTTGCATTCTGTCAGCTTTCATTATGAAAGGGAACTGCAGATATGGTGGGATGTGGGCGGGGGGGTCCCTCCGGCCTGGCCTGGGGCTGGTGCCGTGTGTGGCAGGGAGGCCGGGCCCTCCCAGCTCCCTCAGGGGCTTCTGCCGCTGGCCCCACGGAGGCACTGGGGCTTACCCTCCTCACCTGCACATTGCCCCACCCCATCCTCCTGGGGCGGGGGTGAGATATACCTTCTCTTCTCCCTTCCTCGCTGTCCTGGAGCTAAATCCAGAAGCCAAGCGTCTTCCCTGCTTCAACTTCCCTGCGCAGGGGTCTGAGCAGGCGCAAAGCCCCCAGTATGGGCACGGGCACGGGCACGGGCAGGTGGGCGCCCTCATGCGCTGTTTTCTTTGGCTGGGTGAAAAATCACCCTCAAACTTTGTGGCTTAAGACAACAGTGGTCCTTCCTCACCACCCTGCATTCTGACTGGGCTGTTTTTCTGCTGAGCTGGCCTTCTGAGCCTCACCCACAGGACTCACCCACGGGAATCCACCCAAGGGAGCCACCAACAAGACTCATCCACGGGACCCACGCACAGGACCCACCCAGAGGACCCACCCGCAGGATTCACCCACCGGACTCACCCACAGGCCCACCCACCGGACTCACCCACAGGCCCACCCAGGGGACTCACCATCCATGAAGACCCACCCTTGAGGAATGGGAAGGGTGGGACATGGGTGGCCACCATCTTCAAAGACCGAGTGGCAGTCCACATGAGGCCACAAGGAGCCAGAGCCCTTCTGACCTGTCAAAGTGGCCGGTGAGATGTCTCCCCTTCACCCAAGACCCCAAAGACTCCTTCCATTGCAGGAGCAGCTTCGGGTCCAGCTGTGGCTTCTCCTGGCCTGAAGACTGCAACACCAGCCATGCGGTGAGGATGGGAGGACGGCCCTGTGACGGGTGTTCCAGCCAGGACAGGAGGACCCGGAAGGGGCTGGGCAGAGCAGTGCTGACATCCAGCCAGGCACACGCACTGCCCCCAGACTCAAGGCCGAGAAATAGCTCCTGACCCACGCCCAGTGCTCTCCTCTTGGGACTGTTCCTTAATCTTTAATCGAAATCTGGCCCACTGCTTGCATTGTAAATAAAGTTTTATTGAAACACGACAATGCTAATTCATTTAGGGTTGCTTTTGTGCCCCAGTGGCAATGTCTATAGCTCCAGAGACCCCAGGACTGGCAAGGCCTGGGCAATTTGTTTTCTGGGCCTTCAGAGAAAGCCTCCCCATCCCGGCTGTCCTCCCTGGCTGTCCTCAGCTGGAGGCTCTGCCCTCTGGGCTCTGGGCACCACCCATGGAGACGTCTCCCTTTCTCAGAAGTGGTCTGTGTGTCTGGTGGCGTTGCCTCCTCAGCTGTGCCCTGCCCTCAAGTGCTCAGAGGCCTCTTGGCTGCTCCTCACTCTGAACTCTCTTCCCTCTAGTCCAAGCTAGTGACACTTGCTCTGAAACAATTCTCTTCAAATGTGAGTTTTCTAAAAAGTGACTCTCATAGGGTTCACCCCATGGGCTCAAAGCCACATCCTCCTTTCCTCCCGAGGCAGAGCCCTCCCTGCTGTGAACAGGTCACGCTGCTTCAGGAAAAGTCACCGTTCTTAGGATGCACCCTTTTCTCTCCTAGCTCAGAGGCTCTAACTCAAGGCTGTCCAATCTTTGGGCTTCCCTGGGCCACATTGGAAGAAGAATTGTCTTGAGCCACACATAAAATACACACGAATGCTAGCAATAGCAAAAAAAAAAAAAAAAAAAAAAAAAGTCATAAAAAAACTCATACTTTTTAAAGAAAGTTTACAAATTTGTGCCGGGCATTCAAAGGCATCCCGGGCCACATGCAGCCTGCGGACCGGGTGGGTTGGACAAGCTGTAACTCTGTATGTTTAACAAGAAGCCTTAGAGGCTTGTAAAGACAGCCAACCACATGCAACATCTGGAAAGCCTCGAAGTTCTCGGGCTCTGTGGCTTCCAGCAGCCTTTGAGGGGCTACGCATGGATTTTCTGGATTTTTGGGAAGGTTGCAGCATGCTGAAGTCCTGTGTTTCCCAACGCTGGACTGGAAGGCCCATGAGCTGGTCACGGCTTCAACCCAGGGTGGCATGAAGGTCTTTGGGGGTTTGGCCCAACTCCAGCACAAAGCTGTTCAAGGCCCAGGCCAAGACGAGGCGCTCTCTGCAAAGAAGGGCGGGCTCTCAGTTCCTTGCAGACAGGCAGGTGCACACCAGTCCAAGGCAGGGGAGACCTGTGGAAAACAGAGCCTCCTTGGTGCCAAGCAGGTGCTCTTCAGGCCTGAGCTGAGCCAGCCAGGTCTTGAGACAGAAGTATCCACATCAGGTATGTGAGCGCCAAGGCCCGTGAGTTTCAAGTTCTTTCACTTAACGTCCAAATCACTGTTTGCTCCCAGTGACCTCTGCCTTAGAATCTCACATCAGAGGCATAACACAGTCAGATCATTAAGTCAGTCACCAAAGCTAACAGCTGACATTTGCACTAATTGTAATTAAAAATTAGCATAGAAATGTGCTTTTAGGAGATTAAAATTATTGGTAGGTCCTGACCTGTATGCATCACCCTAAGTGATGGGCGACAAACAGACGTCACATTAAATAAAGTACATCTAATGGGCTTTTGAGGGAGAAAAGATGCAAATTCATTGATTTTCCTTTCTCCTTGATTTACAAATACGCCTTCTGCATAAACACCACGCATTAGGACTGTTGGCACGTCCCGCTCTTTTCGGAGCTTCTGGAGGCTGCGTCTTCATCAATTCCGTACAGGTCCATGACCTCTAATAACAGCTTTGTACTGTAAGCACTTTCTATACTCTGGAAATTGCATTACATATTAGAAATATTATCTCCATGCAGCAAACTATCCGTTAATGATTAGTTGAGTGGTAAAACGCATGTCAGGGAGAGGATGCAGATTTCATGGAGCAATCACAGTCTGGCCTTTGTTTGCATTCGGAGCGGTATTTACATCGCGGGCACGGAATCCGGGGAGCTGCTGGCACGGACAAAGTGAGAGGAAGGTGGAGGTGTCACCGGGGCCCCTGGCAGCCACGATTGCAGGGTTTCTCGCCTCCTTCCTCCCAGGGTTCTGAGGTGAGACCTCGGGGCCTGAGGTCTCCCTGGAGAGCTGGAGGGCAGTGGCCGGCTCCCGTTTGCTGCTACAATGATGAGCTGTGCCCTGTGTGGCCCCATGCCAGCCCTCTGTGGGGGCTCAGTTCAGTCATTCAACAATCAGGCAGGCAGCGCCTCTGGCAGGCTCCGGAGAGAAGGGAGAGGCAGGGTGTGGACTCTCACAGCACCTGGAGGTGAGGGGGAGGCTGGAACCAGCAAGGGAGGGACAAATAAAGGCCAGAACGAAGCCTCATGCTATAAGAAACACAAAGCAGATGGGAATCGGGCACAGCTGGGCAGCCGGCCTAATTGCTGCAATCATGGAAGGCCTCTCTGAGGAGGTGATGGTTGAGAAAAGTCCAGAAGGAAACGGTGGAGTGAGTCACGCGGGGCGGGTGGGAGGAGAGAATCGAGGAGTCAGGCGGGGCGGGTGGGAGGAGAGAATGGAGGAGTCACGCGGGGCGGGTGGGAGGAGAGAATGGAGGAGTCACGCGGGGTGGGTGGGAGGAGAGAATGGAGGAGTCACGCGGGGTGGGTGGGAGGAGAGAATGGAAGAGTCACGCGGGGTGGGTGGGAGGAGAGAATGGAGGAGTCACGCGGGGTGGGTGGGAGGAGAGAATGGAAGAGTCACGCGGGGTGGGTGGGAGGAGAGAATGGAGGAGTCACGTGGGGTGGGTGGGAGGAGAGAAAATGGAGGAGTCACGCGGGGTGGGTGGGAGGAGAGAATGGAGGAGTCACGTGGGGTGGGTGGGAGGAGAGAAAATGGATGAGTCACGTGGGGTGGGTGGGAGGAGAGAATGGAGGAGTCACGTGGGGTGGGTGGGAGGAGAGAAAATGGAGGAGTCACGCGGGGTGGGTGGGAGGAGAGAATCGAGTGAGTCACGTGGGGTGGGTGGGAGGAGAGAATGGAGGAGTCACGTGGGGTGGGTGGGAGGAGAGAAAAAATGGAGGAGTCACGTGGGGTGGGTGGGAGGAGAGAAAAAAATGGAGGAGTCACGCGGGGTGGGTGGGAGGAGAGAATCGAGGAGTCACGTGGGGTGGGTGGGAGAAGAGAATCCTGAACAGAAAAGACTTCAGGCTCTGGGGGGCTTGCTGTGTTTGGAGGAGTGTGAGCAGCCCAGCCTGGCTGGAGGGGAGTGGGCGGGAGGAGGGTCCCAGGACTGCACTAAGCGGATGCTGGGCCTCTGTCTTGGTGAGGTGAAGGCGTTGGAGAGTCCTGAATGGGGGAGGTCATGCTCGGCCCCAGGTTTCCTCTTGGTTTCTGTGCAGAAAATCCAGAGACTGATACAGAAAATGGGCAGGAGACAGCAGCCTGGAGGAGAGCACTTTGAGAAGCGCTGGATTCCGGGCATATCTCGAAGGTTGGCCAAGTGGGCAGCTTTTCCGTAGGCTGGCGACGGGTCGCAGGAGAGAGGGAACTCCGTGGTGACGCCACCCTGGGTCCGGCTGCCGGGCATGCAACGACGCCTGACGTGAGGTGGGAAACTGGCCGGGGCAGCCGCCGGCGGGAAGATCACGAGCAGGTGAGTTGAGATCCAGCTGCCTTTAGGTGTCCAGGTGGAGCCCATGGAGTTGAGTCCTCCAGCCTCTCCCTGCTCTGGTGGTCTCTGGGCCGTTGATTTTGCTTGTGGATTCCAGGGCCTCCCTCACAATTTATCAGAGATGTTTCCACCTGATTGGGCTGTGCAACCTCGGGTCTGAAGAGCTCAGCTCCCACCTGGCTGAGGCCGGAGTCCTGTGGCCTAGAGGCCTGTCCCTGGCGTGCCCTTGCTGTCCCTCCCGGCTCTCTGTGTCCTCCCCGTCTCCTCTGCTTGCTCCTTCCCCTAGGGGACACCAGGCTCCGCCGTCAGGGCTCTCCTCTCCACGCTCTGGCGCTGATGACCCCATACTCCTGCCTCAAGACCTGACCTTCCCAGAAGTCCCAGGAGCCTCCCCCCAACAGCCCGTCCTATCCTTCCCTTCTCCCCATCACAAGCCTCCTTCCATGCTGGGGTCCTGACTCACTGTCCTAGGCCCCTTGTCTCCCGGCCCTTGCAGAAGGTGCTCCCTGTCCCCATACCCTGTGGAGTGTGTGCTCTCCAGGACAAGGGCAGCTGCTGCTCCCAGAAGGCCGCCTGGCTCCTGAGCGACCAACCAGGGCCTGGGTCTGGCTGTAGCACGACTGTCCCGTTGACCAGGTGCCCCTGCAGGCAGCAGCTCTGCCCACCTGGCTTCCCAGCACCTGGCACAACCAGTGTTCAGCGAGCTTTTGTTGCGGGAAGGACAGAGTCTGGGCTGTGGAAATGCAGGATCTGCCCTCAGGCTGACCCATGTCCTGAGATGGGAGGTTGGACCGGGAAGCTGGGTCTCGGGCTGGCTGGGACACCTTTTCTTCAGCTACTAAAGAGGAGCCATGGCCAGGTGCAGGGGCTCACGCCTATAATCCCAGCACTTTGAGAGGCCGAGGCGGGCAGATTGCTTGAGCTCAGGAGTTCAAGACCAGCCTGGGCAACACAGTGAAACCCTGTCTGTACTAAAATACAAAAAATTAGCCGGGCATGGTGGCGCCCGCCTGTAGTCCCAACTACTCGGTAGGCTGCGGCAGGAGAATTGCTTGAACCTGGGAGGCAGAGGTTGCAGTGAGCTGGGATCACGCCACTGCACTCCAGCCTGGGCGATAGAGCGAGACTCTGTCTCACAAAAAAAGAAAAGGAGACCCTGCTCTAGGACCACCTAGACCCCTTGAACTCAAAATTCTGTGTGCTTAGGAGTCTGTGAGCGAATCACGGCATAGCTCATAATTATTTTAAAGCTGACCACCAGTGCAATCCCTGGGTTTCCGGCTTCTCAGCCTGCACCTGCGGTTTCTACCCAGTGAGAACCAGGTTGGCTCTGAGCCTAAACTCCCTGTGATTAATGGATAAACAATCCTATTCCCTTGAATTGGGCCTTGAAGTCCAAGAAAGGGATGCGGATGGGGTCGCCAGAGAAAGGTTTGCGCAGGCAGTTTTATTAACCCCTTGATGACCTCAGAAATTTCTTCTGAATGGCTGCCCCGGTGAGCCCACAGGCCGTGGAAACTGATGGTGTTTATGGAGACGGTGGAGGCAGGGGATCCTGAGAAGGAACAAAGGGTCTCCAGCCCGTTCACCTTCGCCGTGGTGATTTCACCCGTTCTTTTTTGGTGGTTAGAAGAACATTGACTGTTGTTTTTCGGAGTCTGAGTGAATTATTTACTGCGGAGTGAAAAACTGCCCTCTGAGTGCCTCTAAGAACACAGAGGAATTAGAAGGTAGATTTGTTTTCCTTAATAGCTGTCTTTGTTTTTCCTGGAGGTGTTCTGGGAGAGCCAGATCTTGGCACTGTGCAGCTTCAGGCGGAGGGGGTGCGTGTGGGGTTTGCCTTCTCCTTCACCGGCTCTCTGCTCCATCGAAAGCCCCCGCCCAGGGGAGGTGGTTTAACCTGTGGGGCCTTGGTCAGCCCGAGGGATTGTCTGACCCTGCACTGCCCTCGGGCCTCCCTTCCGGGGACCTCAGCCCTCATCCCATCAGCCCACCGCCTGTCAAGGGCTGTCACCGCCGGTCTTGGCTGCTTTCCTCTTCCCTCTGGACCTGCCAGCAGACATCAGAGTTGGGAGGAGGCCCCTGGTAGGCGAGGTGGCGGCTCCTTCTGTCCCTTGCAGCCTCTCCCTGCCCCTGCACTGGCTGTGGCCATGGCCCTGACACTCAGACACCCCTAGGACTGGGGGCCATGCCCTGGGGAGAGCACTGGGGACTCAGCTCCAAAACGGAACGGGTCTCACCAGCTGTGTTCAGCCAAGGGGAGTGCCTCATGGGAGCTACGAGGTGAGCTATTGGCTGGAGTCTCAGCCAAGGGGAGTGCCTCATGGGAGGTACGAGGTGAGCTATCGGCTGGAGTCCCAGCCCCATCGCATCCCAGCCTCCATGGAGTGAGGATCACCAGGACACAGGTGGCCTGGATAAGGTGCCTGACACCCCACTGGGCACACAGAGGGGAAGGAATGAGAGCTTCAGGAGTTGAGGACAGAATCCTGGGGTCAGGGGGCATTGCCAGGGGATGATGTCATCATTTTGAATGAAAGGCCCTGGAGGGAAGTGGTCCCCACTGGAACCCACCTGGAAACCTAACGCGCTTCTCTGTGGCTGATTGCAGCTCCGATCATGGGCCCCCTGAGCCTCTGGATGTACCCGATCTTGCATTCCGGAAGGGTCAGGATGCCCATGTCCCAGCCAGTCCTCCGGGATCCATACCAGACTCCAGGCAGGTTTCCTTATACACGCGCCTCATCCCCAGGCCCCTCGCCCCTCGCCCCTCAGAGCATGGCGCCGTCCTTCTGAAATGCACCCTGCTTGTCTTCAGCTGGGATCTGTAGGGGTGCACTGTGGGGGTGTATGAAAGCACCAGGTTACTTTGGTGGAACTGAAGAGTGGCCCAGCCCCAGGTGCCCGGTGGGGAGGCAGGTGTGGGGATGTGGCCCACTCTGGGCTCCTGTGGTGTCTGTGATGGTACCCATGTGGGGTGATGGGGCCTCATGCCACACTGTTATCAGGATTCACGCTGGAGGCATGAGGGAAGTCAGAGTTGGGATGTCAGGGATGAAGGTCACTCAGTCCTTCATTTTTGCTTTAAAAGTCACCACTGCACTTGCCAATCTCAGTGACTCATTCATCAAATTATGAAACCCTGGCTTTATGCTGGGTACTGAGTTGGGTGCTAAAAATACAGACATGGATGAAATACAGTCTCACACACTGGGGATGTGAACTCTAGCGTCTCGTCCGGTAGACGGACCAGAAACAAGCTGTTGAAGACCACGGGGCAAATGTTTGAACTGGGAAGCAATGATCGGCATCGTGGAAAGACTCATTGCTGCTGGACGCAGAACATGCTTTGTTTATTCACGCTCTTGGCTTCTCAGTTCTTTGCTGTCATCATGGCATCCAGCAGGTGCTCGGCAGGTGTGTCTCCTCCGGACGAGAGAACTCCAGGTGGGTGATTCGCTACCCCATGCCCACACCCTCGTGCCCACACCCTCCTCTCTGGGGACTATCCTGGTAATGGAGCCTCTGCTGGGAGGAAGCGTGGACTCCGAGGGGTCCTGGGGAGCTTCCATTTATAGCAATGGGATTAGATGGACTATCCATCAAAAAACATAGAAAAGATAAAGACATTAAGTATTTTAAAAGTGGGCAGCTAACCTCCAAATGAAGTAAAAGAAATCCCTACGAACCAAAAACGAAGAGGAACCTGGAAGCAGAGGTGCTGGGCTTCCATGGAGCTGGGATGGCTTGAGAGCTGCCTGCCAACCTCAGGCACCAAGAGGCCTGGTTTTCAAAGACTTCAATGAAACAGGAGGAAAGGGTTAGTGTGTGGCAGACACCATGGGGTAGGGGATTAGTGCGTAGCATGGTGGGGTAGGTAGGGGGTTAGCGTGTGGCATGGTTGGGGTAGGGGGTTAATGCGTGGCATCGTTGGGGTAGGGGGCTAAGGTGTGGCATGGTTGGGGTAGGGGGTTAATGCGTGGCATGGTTGGGGTAGGGGGCTAAGGTGTGGCATGGCTGGGGTAGGGGGCTAAGGTGTGGCATGGTTGGGGTAGGGGGCTAAGGTGTGGCATGGCTGGGGTAGGGGGTTAATGCGTGGCATGGTTGGGGTAGGGGGCTAAGGTGTGGCATGGCTGGGGTAGGGGGTTAATGCGTGGCATGGTTGGGGTAGGGGCTAAGGTGTGGCATGGCTGGGGTAGGGGTTAATGCGTGGCATGGTTGGGGTAGGGGCTAAGGTGTGGCATGGCTGGGGTAGGGGTTAATGCGTGGCATGGTTGGGGTAGGGGTTAATGCGTGGCATGGTTGGGGTAGGGGGCTAAGGTGTGGCATGGCTGGGGTAGGGGGTTAATGCGTGGCATGGTTGGGGTAGGGGCTAAGGTGTGGCATGGTTGGGGTAGGGGGCTAAGGTGTGGCATGGTTGGGGTAGGGGGTTAATGCGTGGCATGGTTGGGGTAGGGGGTTAATGCGTGGCATGGTTGGGGTAGGGGCTAAGGTGTGGCATGGTTGGGGTAGGGGCTAAGGTGTGGCATGGCTGGGGTAGGGGGTTAATGCGTGGCATGGCTGGGGTAGGGGGTTAATGCGTGGCATGGTTGGGGTAGGGGGTTAATGCGTGGCATGGCTGGGGTAGGGGCTAAGGTGTGGCATGGCTGGGGTAGGGGCTAAGGTGTGGCATGGTTGGGGTAGGGGGCTAAGGTGTGGCATGGTTGGGGTAGGGGGTTAATGCGTGGCATGGTTGGGGTAGGGGGTTAATGCGTGGCATGGTTGGGGTAGGGGCTAAGGTGTGGCATGGTTGGGGTAGGGGCTAAGGTGTGGCATGGCTGGGGTAGGGGGTTAATGCGTGGCATGGCTGGGGTAGGGGGTTAATGCGTGGCATGGTTGGGGTAGGGGGTTAATGCGTGGCATGGCTGGGGTAGGGGCTAAGGTGTGGCATGGCTGGGGTAGGGGCTAAGGTGTGGCATGGCTGGGGTAGGGGGTTAATGCGTGGCATGGTTGGGGTAGGGGGTTAATGCGTGGCATGGCTGGGGTAGGGGTTAATGCGTGGCATGGTTGGGGTAGGGGCTAAGGTGTGGCATGGCTGGGGTAGGGGGTTAATGCATGGCATCGTTGGGGTAGGGGGCTAAGGTGTGGCATGGTTGGGGTAGGGGGCTAAGGTGTGGCATGGCTGGGGTAGGGGTTAATGCGTGGCATGGTTGGGGTAGGGGGCTAAGGTGTGGCATGGCTGGGGTAGGGGGTTAATGCATGGCATGATTGGGGTAGGGGCTAAGGTGTGGCATGGCTGGGGTAGGGGGTTAATGCGTGGCATGGTTGGGGTAGGGGCTAAGGTGTGACATGGCTGGGGTAGGGGGTTAATGCGTGGCATGGTTGGGGTAGGGGGCTAAGGTGTGGCATGGCTGGGGTAGGGGCTAAGGTGTGGCATCGTTGGGGTAGGGGCTAAGGTGTGGCATCGTTGGGGTAGGGGGTTAATGCGTGGCATGGTTGGGGTAGGGGCTAAGGTGTGGCATGGCTGGGGTAGGGGGCTAAGGTGTGGCATGGCTGGGGTAGGGGGCTAAGGTGTGGCATGGCTGGGGTAGGGGGCTAAGGTGTGGCATGGCTGGGGTAGGTACCCCTTTGTGCAGACTCCTGCATAAATAAATAAGAAGGTGTCTTGTCAGGGGCCCCCACCCCGGGAGTGTGTGAGTGTCGAGGCCATGGCCAAAGCCAGTGCAAGGGCCAGGAGAGGCTTCAAGGGACAGAGGGAGCTGTCACCTCCGCTTGCCCAGGGGCCTGTTCCCAACTCTGAGGTCTGCAGGCAGGTCCCAAGGGAAGAGGAAAGAAGCCAAGATGGGTGATGGGCTGATGGGAGGAGGGCTGAGGGCAGTGCAGCGTCAGACAACACCCCGGGCTGAGCAAGGTGGTCAAGTTAAGCCACCTCCTGGGGGCCATCCCGATGGAGGAGAAGACAAACCCCACACCCACCTTGCCTTAAGCTGCATGGAGCTGAGATCCGTCTCTCCCAGGACACCTCCAGGTGCCCCTCAAAGGGGCATTGCCTGAGTGAGAGGCTCGAAGGGAAAAACATCACCCAAGGACAGAGGGAAATGATGGCCACGGGCATGTACTATCATCCTCCGGGTTTTAAATGCACACTACCTGCAGATTTTGTGAAACCAAAATGACAAGGAATTAGGTTAAAGTGCATCAGATTCTTAATGCTCTGGGCCATCCCACTGAAGCAAAGAAAAGAGCCCCCAGCAGGACACAGCCTCATCCCAGGGCCTGCGGATTCTTACAGCCCAGTCCCCACTCAACATGAGCCCACAATCTCAAATCACAAAACTCACAAGGACACATGCCTTCCTGAGCACCAGGAGGAAGAACAGACAGCCGAAGCTGACCACCAAGATGCTGGACACATGAAGTGCGAAAGGCTGAATATAAAACGTTTTCAATATTTAGTAAAATAAAAGAGGATTTAGAAACATAACCACATATCAGTAAAACATTAAAAAAAATCCTACCAGAATGTCTGAAAAATAAAGACATGACACCTTAAGAAGTGGAAAAATAATCATACTTTTTTTTTTTCTTTTTGGAACAGAATCTCACTGTCACCCAGGCTGGAGTGTGGTGGCCCAACCGTGGCTCACTACAGCCTCTGCCTCTTTGGCTCAAATAATCCTCCCACCTCAGCTTCCCAATTAGCTGACACTACAGGTGCACACCACTACCCCTGTCTAAGTTTTTATATTTTTTTGTACAGAAGGTGTCTTGCTATGTTGTCCAGGCTTGTCTTAAGCTCCTGGACTCAAGTGATTCTCCTGCCTCAGCCTCCCAAAGTGCTGAGATTACAGGCTCAAGCCACCTTGCCTGGCCCTATTTATTTCTAAAGAGAGAATTGTCAAAAATGGAAGCTAGAGCTGAGTAAATTTCTTGGTAGAAGCAGGAGAAAACATGAACAAATTCAACAGTGCACCATAGTTCAATTTTAGTTCCAGAACAAGAGATGCGAGAAGATTGGGCACAGGCAATGGCCATGAGGTAAGCGCTGGAAATGTTCTTAAATTGGTGAAAGATGTGAATCCTCATATTCAGAAAGTGTTATAAATACCACAGCATAAGAGCTCCATACTGAGATACATCATAGAAAATCAATCTGAAGGACACCAAAGTCAAACAAAAGAACTTTAAAAGTAGCCAGAGGAAAAAGACATGTTGTCTGCAAAGGAAGGCCAAGTATTTTGATGACAGAATCCTTAGCAGAAGAATAGACAACAGAACCACAGCTCCAAAGGGCCGAAGAAAGAAATTGGTCAACTCATGTTTTTATAGCTAGTAATCAAAATATAAGGAAAAATACAAATATCTCCAGACAAAAGCAGCTCATTTATTATTAAAATTTTCTGGTAAGTGATTTTCTAAAGCAGAGATTAACAAACTTTTCCTATAAAAAACAGGTAGTAAACACCTTTAGGCTTTGCAGGCCACATACAGTCTTTGTCACCAATTACTTCCTGTTGTTGATACACCCTTTTAAAAAAGAAAAATCTGAACAACAAAGATGTAAAATTCATTTTTTGCCCAGAGACCATAAAAAAATAATGCTGTAGGCTGGGCGCAGTGGCTCATGCCTGTAATCCCAGCACTTTGGGAGGCTGAGGCAGGTGGATCACTTGAGGTCAGGAGTTCAAGATCAGCCTGGCCAACATGTTGAAACCCTTTCTCTACTCTCTATGAAAAATATAAAACTAGCTGGGCGTGGTGGCAGGTGCCTATAGTCCCAGCTACTCAGGAGACTGAGACAGGAGAGTAGCTTGAACCCGGGAGGTGGAGGTTGCAGTGAGCTGAGATTGCACCACTGTATTCCTGCCTTGGTGACAGAGCAATGCTCCATCTAAAAAAAAAAAAAAAAAATTGGATTTGGCCCATGGGCTGAAGTTTTTTGACCTCTGTCAGAAACAGTGGTCTTCAAACAAACAAAAAAATGCAAAATAGTGTTGATTTGCAGGAAGAAAGAGAATAGCCAATGACTGGGTAACAACTACTTTTGCAAATTCAGGTGGGTTTGTATTCAACAAAACTCAGTGTCACAAAAATTATTAAAATCTGAAATGTTAGCAACAATTTATATGTAGTAATTTAATCATAAATCAATTTTAATTTTTAAATCATAGTCATCTAAAAGGATATAATAATGATTCAATAATAAATAAAATCATATTTTTGATCCCTAATATGTTTTTTTGGCATGATATGGCCATGGACTGTCATGTGACAAAACACCTGAGCACTTTGTGGTTTCAGACACCGACAGTCATTTTGTGATTTTCCGTGGGTGACAGGGCTCAGCTGTGCGGTTGTTGCACAGGTTGTGACTCATGGGGGTGAGGCTGATGTCACCTTGGAGGCTTCCTCATCACACAACTGATGATGCATGTTGGTCAATGGGGCTGTCAGCCACACCCCTCCCTGTGGCTTTCTCTGTGACCTGGGCGTCTGCACAGCGAAGTCACTGGATTCTAATACCAAGTGCCTCAAAAACAAATGACCTCTGCAAAAACATACATTACAGTTACTTTGTGTGGAATTTTTTTGATTTTGCTTTTTAAATTTTATTTAAAATTTTATAAATTTAATTGCAGTAAAATACACACAGCCTAAGATTTACCATGTTAGCCATTATGTAAAAGTGTCTAGTTTGGTAGTGTTTGGCATATTCACACTGTTGTGCAATGAATCATTAGGAATTCTTCAGCTTCCCAAACAGAAACTCTGTTCCCATTAAATCCCCGACCCCCAGGGCTCTAACACCCGCCATTCACCATTCCACTTTCTGTTTCTATGAATTTGACTCCTCCACAGACCTCATGTAAGTGGAGTCATGCAATATTTGTCCTTCTGTGCCCAGCTTATATTCTTTAGCATAATGTCTCTGTTCAATCTGTGTTTAGCATGACATCCATGTTCAGCATGTGTCAGAATTTCCTTCCTCTTGAGGGCTGAATGATATTCCGTCCTATGTACAGACTATTTTGCTTATCCATTCATCTGCCCAGGGATAGTTGGGTGGTTTCTATGTTTTAGTCATTGTGAATAATGTGCTCTGAACATGGTTGTGTAAGTATCTCTTCAAGGCCCTGCTTTTAATCCTCTGCAGGATATACACAAAACTGGAATCCCCAGATCATAGGGTAATTGCATGTTCATTTTGTTGAGGAAAGTGCCATGCTGTTTTCCACACAGTCTTTCACACTCTCATCAGCAATGCACAAGACTTTTAATTTCTCCACATTCTCACTAATACTTTTTCTTTCTGTTTATCTTTTTTTTTTATTAAGGAATGAGCATCAAAGGGGGTTGTGGGGTGTTTGGGCCGATTATCAGGGTCCTACCGTGGGCAGACAGGACGTCGGTAATCAAGGCTGTGAGTGGCAGGTTGATCCCGAGTTGGATCAGATCAGAGCCCGGCTCAGCAATGTGTGCTCCATGGGTTTTAGGCAGCCGGCCTCTTTCCTCTCAGCTCTCTTGGGGTCCTCACATCCTCCTTATCCCATGGGTGGGAGGCTCTGGCATCTCTGTGGCCCGCCACTCACAGCCTCGGTCTACGGACGTCCTGTCTGTCCACGGTAGGCTCCCGATAATCTGCGCAAACACCACCACGCCCCACAACCCGCTTTGCTGCTAATTCCTTAATAAGAGAGCGCGTTTATGAAAGTTGACAGCATCGGGGAGAGTTTTAAACGCTGCACATTAGGCCTTTCATGGGGAACAGCTAACGACAGGCAGGCTCAGCGCAACAGAGATTTCATCTAATATCAGTTTCGGGAAAGACAATTGCAGGGTTATTTCTGCAGATTAAATTAACTGTATTTGGAGGTCACCTCCTGTGGCTAGATTGAGAGAGACAGATACGCAATAGCAAATGCTATCAACGAGATACTAATTCCACTCCACAAACAAAGATATTGTGCCCCACCCTTGAATACTTTCAAAGAGAAAGTTTTTCTTTATCAACCCTGTCCCCCAATCTTCGTGTGGATATTGAAGGACAAAACGTACTGGCCAATTATCAGGACTGTGCACATTCATTTAAAGCACTTCTCATTGGGTTTATTTGAAACGTGTGGAGGGAGCTGAATTGCTCTGCCCCTGCCCATTTTCTGGCTGGGTGCTCAGGCGAGGGCAGCAGCAAGCGGTGACAGGGGGCAAAAGCCTTGGCGGAGGGGAGGGGGCCTCCCATCAGGGTCAGGGGACGGGGGAGCTGTGGTGCTCCTTGCTGAGACCACCAGCTCCCAAAGCTGGCCGTGCTTCCAAATCCCAGGGAAGCTTTGAGTGGGGCCAGCATGAGCTTCTAGAAGGCCAGGGCTTGAACCTGCTCCTCTCTACCACCTCCCGGGATTCTGGGTTTTATTATTTTATTTTTTCTCTCTTCATTTCCTTTTTGCAGTGAAGCAGACTGGAATGGTTTTTGGAGTGAACAAGTGAAGGGTCGGGGCCATGCCCAGTCTCCCCGTGAACCTGGAGTGGCACTGGAAGGAAGCACTCAGCGAGGCCCCCACCCGGCCACACGTTAGAGCTCCCAGAGCCTGTTCCTGCATGGTCCTGGGGGAAGGGACCTGCGTCACCCCCTGGCACATGTGAACGACCCAGGGAGGTCGGTGACAGGAACGTGATGTCGGGTCCAGCGGGAGGCCCTCCGCAGTTACTGGGGAAACCTATGAGCTGAAGGTCCTCCCCACCCCTCTGACCCCTCTGACCCCTCTGCCTGTTCACACCACGTCCCCTGGTTCAGTGGCCTTGCCTCTCCCTGCCCCCTCCGCTCGGCCACAACTCCTCCTAGGCTCTCGCAGGCCCCTCTCCACTGACTGCCCTTGTCCTCGCGTTTTCCTGGGACAGCCCGTCTGCGCCCTGGGCCCCCCTCCTCTCCTGGTCCCTGAGCTCACCTGCTGCCCCCCACACACCCCATGTGTTTAACCCTTTACGCCATGTGGCATCAAGGCTCCAACTCACCTCCCCTGGGACAGACGCGCCCCCTGTCCCCACCCCCTTACAGCAATTCTCAGAGCATGGCCCTTGAGGTGGAGCCAAGTGGCCCCCAGAAAAGATCTTCCCACGACCTAACTGGAAACCTAGAAGTGTGAACTGGTTTGGACAAAGGGTCTTTGCAGATGTAAGTCAGGAGGTCGGGATGAGATCAGCCTGGATGAGCCCTGTGAGCCTTGAATCTAAGACCATGTGTCCTCATCGGAGCACAGTGGGGCCCAGTCACACAGGAGAGGGCCAAGTAACGATGGGAGCAGGGAGAGAGGTGGTTCCACAAGCCAAGGACGCTGGAGGCCACCGAGAGCCGAGAGAGGCAGGAAGGACCGTCCCCTAGCACCCTTGGGGTGAACAGGCTCGTGGACACCATGGTTTCGGAATCCGGCCTCCATGTCGGAGATGAATTGCTGAGGTTTCAGACACCCAGTTTGTGGTGCTGTGTGATGGTGACCTAGGAAACACACAGGGCCAGGCTAAAACGCGGACCCCTGCACCCTTCTCACCACATGCAAGGCCCAGGAATCAGCATTTTACCAAAGTCCCCACACGGGCCCTCTGCACACTCCCCCTTCCCGCCTTGGCCGCTCTTTGCCTTCTAACCCCCTCACCCCCTGGGAGGGTCAGTGCCTTCCCGGAGGCCTGGGGACCTGCCACTCAGGCAGCAGGACCTTTCTTGCCAGAGCCTCTTCTGCATAGCTCCCCAGAGAGGCCTTGTCTGGGGCCTGCTGTCTACTCCAGGAGTTCGGCAGGCCCCACGGCCACGATGTCTGCTAGGCTGAGTTACAGCTCCACGTGGCTGGTGCTGCCCTGCAGGACCGACTCCCAACTCAGCAATGCTGAACCCTGAGGTGGGTGTGGGGATCAGATCCCACAGGTGGCAGAGGAGAAACGGCACCCTGGGTTTTGTTTGTTTCAAATGTGCATTGTTTTCCCTTCTCCTTTCTCCACTCTTTCCTTCTCCTCCCTCTCCTCTTCCTCCTCACCCCTCTTTCTTTTTCTCCTCCTCCTCCTCTTCTCCCTCTCCTCTTCTCCCTCTCCTCCTCTCCCTCTCCTCCTCCTTCCCCTCTTCTTTCTTCTCCCCCACCCTCTCCTCCTCCTCTTCCCTCTTCTCCTCCTCTTCCTTCTCCTTCGCCCTCTCCTCTTCCTCCCTCTTCTCCTCCTTCCCCTCCTCCTTTTCTTCCCCCTCCTCCTCTTCCTCCCCGCTCAGTGCCTGCCTTAGTGGTCCTGCTGTCTCCCACGAGGCTCATTCTGGAAGCATCTCCCAGGAGGCTGCTTGTGCCTCAGCTGTGAGCAGTGCGTAATCAGCCCATCCCAGGGCAGGCAGTGCTGACACGGCTGTGAGACGGAGCTCATTTAGGGCAATTTTAAGTGGAGACCAATGACTATGGGGAAGCTTCAATTTAGTGGATAGCAGCATAAAAAACAAATATTAGGAGAAAAACTGGGCACGGAAGGGACCTTGGGCCGTGAGTCAGGAACAAGGCCCCAGGTGGTCAGGCTGGGAGCCTAGCTCTCAGGTGCTCTGGACCCCGCCCAGGTGGAGGGCATCCCTGGGTCTGCAGCTCTGGACCCTGCCCGGGTGAGGGCATCCCTGGGTCTGCAGCTCACAGCTTCCCTTCCACGCCCACCCCCATCTCCTCCCCAGCGCTTTCCTCTCCAGGTGGGCGTCTAATCCCAGCGACTGCAGCTGGGGCGGGTGGGGGCTCTGCAGAGTGCTGGGCGGGGTCTTCAGGGATGCAGAATGGACGCCTAGCCTGGATCCAAGCTGCTCACTGGGCCGCATTAGCAAGGACCCCATCTCTCTCTCGAAGTCCTGAGGACACCTGGTGGCTCTTGCCAAAAGTTCCACCCAGCGCCCGTGTACTCAGCCCCCGGTCTGGGGGTGTGGAGCTGGGGCTCCTGAGACTTCCATTTCTGAAACGTTTTTCCCAGCAAGTCCTCTTCCCTGCAGATGCCTCATCCCAGGGATGGCGCCCCGGAGAGCCGTGGGTGCAGCTCGATCCTGTCCTCGGCCACGTGGTGTTGATGGGATGGCTCACTCAGGCCAGCCCGTCCTGCTGCCCATGCTTGGAATTTGGGCTTAAAACAGGGGCTGCAAGTTGTGGTCTGTGTGGGGCTGACGTGTCCCCACAAACTCAAGATCTCCAGGCAGCCTCAGCCAGACTGAGGGTCTGAGGACCACAGAGAAGGATTGTTGGTCAAAGCGGCTGCGTGTAACCAGATGCTACAGAAAGAACTAAGCTAAGGAAGGAATCGTCCAGCCGGCAAGCAGGGGCGGTGAGAACAGAGAGTCCCGCAGTTAGGACACTGGCAGGGTTTCAAGGGGGAATTGCCAGGACAAGGTTAGTGGATCCTGGTTAGAGCTCGGCCCTGCCGAGGAGCCCGCCTAGGGTCAGACCCGCAGGAGCCTGATTGGCAGTTGCTGTGAATTAACTCATCTCAGAGCAAAAATGCATCCAGACGTGGCAGCCAGGATATCATCTGGTGTGGACACAGTGGCCCAGGAAGGGAGGCAGACTGGGGATGTGGATCTCTCGTGGAAACCACCTAATTTGAGCAAAAGGTCTGTGGTTAAATCCGGGGCAAAGGGAGGTGGTCACAGAGGCAACAGACACAGTCAGTGTCTCTGTCTGTCTCTCTTTCTCTCTAGCCCCACTCCCCCCTCCCCCTCCCTCCCTCCCTCTCTCCCTCCCTCCCTTTCTCCCTCCCTCTCTCCCTCCCTCTCTCTCTCCCTCTCTCTCTCCTCCCTCCCCCTCCCCCCTCCCTCTCTCCTCTCTCTCCTTTCTCTCCTTTCTCTCCTTTCTCTCCTTTCTCTCCTCTCTCCCTTCCTCCCTCTCCTCTCTCCCCTCTCTCCCCTCTCTCCCCTCTCTCCCTTCCTCTCTCTCTCCTGTCTCTCCTCTCTCTTCCCTCCTAGCTCGTGCTTCTGTATCCCTGAGCCTGCTGCCATTGCCAGTTGCTATCAGAACATCTGCAAAGCTGAGTCCGTCCTCCCCAAAGGCCACATCTGCACCAGGGTAAGCACGGCCCGGAGAGGAAACTTACTCACACGCAGCTCCGGGGAGGAGGCATCAACTGCTTCCTCTACCTTTAAGGAGGGCAATTTCTCAAGCTCTATAAAAAGCCTTTAAATGGGTAAGATGTGACCTAGAAATTTCATTTCTAGGATTTTGTCCTAAAAAATATATAAAGATATATGCAAAGAATTAGCTATAAATATGTCCATCTCTGCCTTGTTTGAAATAGTAAAAACTTGCAAGCAAACAACATTTCTAACATTTGACCATCCTTTACATATATTAAGGGGCTATCTATAACATAAATCCACTGTAGTCATTGAGGGTCATTTTTGCAATAATGGACACGAGATTGTCAATTAAAAAGGATAATTTCATCAATGTGATGGTGACAGGAAAGTCACATTTAGAATGGGGAGAGAGACTGGGTGCAGTGGCTCATGCCTGTAATCCCAGCACTCTGGGAGGCTGAGGCAGGTGGATCACGAGGTCAGGAGTTCAAGACCATCCTGGTTAACACGGTGAAACCCTGTCTGTACTAAAAAATACAAAAAATTAGCCAGGTGTGGCGGCTGGCACCTGTATTCCCAGCTACTCAGGAGGCTGAGGCAGAAGAATGACGTGAGCCTGGGAGGCGGAGCTTGCAGTGAGCCAAGATTGCGCCACTGCACTCCACCCTGGGTGACAGAGCGAGAGACTCTGTCTCAAAAAAAAAAAAAAAAAAAAAGGTGTGTGTGTGTATATATACGTAAATATATATATAAATTAGCCGGACGTGGTGGCGGGTGCCTATAGTCCCAACTACTCAGGAGACTGAGGCAGGACAATCGCTTGAACCCGGGAGGTGGATGTTGGAGTGAGCCAAGATCACACCACTGCACTCCAGCCTGGGCGACAGAGCGATACCACCTCTCAAAGAAAAAATTAAACATTAAAAATCAGAATGGAGAGAGATGGCGCATTTGCAGGAGAGCCATGTGGTGGAGTATTAGGCAGCCACAAAGAGGAACGAAGCCTGACACAGCTGTGATGTGGATGGACCTCAAGACAGGGTGCGGAGGGGAAGAGGCCAGTACCAAAGGTAGCAAACTGTGTGGCCCCATTTATACGAAAGATCCAGAACAGATCGATCCACAGACAGGCACGGATCAGCGGCTGACTGTGCATGGGGTTTGGTGCTGGGGTTTCCTTTCGGAGTGATGGAAATAGTTCAGAAATACAGATAGCAACCAAGTGCATGTGCTGCCAGCTGCGAAACACTGCACATTAACGTGGTTTATGTTAGGTTTGCCTGCAGCACCTGTGATCTGTCTCCTGCTGGACGCTGAGACCCCCCAGTGTCGCCTCTGGACGCTGAGACCCCCCGGTGTCGCCTCTGGGAGCTGTGTGGGACCCTGCACACTAGATGGAGGTTTGCCTGACTGTTAGTTGACTTGCACATGGTCAGGCCCCCATTCAGCGCCAGGCCAGCACCGCCGTCCTTCCGGCTCCCTCCAGGACTTGCTGGGCGGGCTCTCCCTTAGTTCTCCCACCGGCATTGATCAAAGCCCTTAGGAGACAGTTGGCCTCTTGCCAGCCCGTCCCCTGCCCAGCACAGCATGTTCTCGAGGTTGGAGAAGGCTGCAGGTGCCACGCCCAGGCATCCCAAAGGAGACTCCAGGCTTTGCAGGCTCCTCCAGCCTGCCTGTTGTCCTGATCGCTCCCTGCAGCCTCTGCTGCCTGCCAGCATGGGGGGACCTGCTTCTCAAGCCCGACCCCATTCATCGTCAGCCACGTACTGGGTGCCCGTGACGGTCTGACGCTGACGCCTGATTCTGCTTTCTGCCACGTGGCATTCGCGGCCGTCGCCACAGCCATCAGGTCTGTGGAGCCACGCGCAGGTGCGCATTCCTGGGAGTGGGTGCCAAACCTCAGATGGGAGAGCAGAGGCTGCAGGGCAGGTAACGTGCTCCCCTCTGTGACCTGGGCAGACGCCTGCACACCCGTCCTACCTGCGGGCACTGAGCACTCACCCAGACCTGTGGCTGTGCCCTCCACGTTTATCATCCAGGCCCAGCTCCCCCTGCCTGCCCAGTCTCAAACCGGAGCCCTAGCCCGGTCCCAGATCGTGGGGTGCTGCCCTGGGGTCCCCCATCAACACAGGATAACACCACCAGCGCCAAGCACCCCTGAGCAATCTGCCCTGAGCAACTTGCCCTATCACTGTTTCAGTGACTCAGAGCCCCGTTCTAGATGCCGAGGCACCTGCCAGCTTCATTGCTGGAGTGAAACTGGGGGTGACGGGGCTGCCATAAAAGATGACAGTGGGACCACGTTGAGGTCACCTCGTGTTTCTTCTTCAGGTCTCCATGACTGAACTCACTGGGCTGCCCTAGGACCACTGCAGTCAGGACCATCCTCTGCAGAGTGTGGGGGTAGGAGGTGCCTCTGCTGTGATGTCGGGCAGCAGGTGGGGAGGGCGGGGGAAGGCGGTGTGTTGTCGGAGTCTCCTGCTGGGTTGGGGGTCGGTAACTCCTGGGTTTTGGGGAGGAAATCCTGTTTCTGGAGGAAAATGGCAGCTCCTCGGGGGAAGCTTGTCTGAACTTTGGGGCAGCCTGGGACACACGTGTGCATGCACATATGTACATACATGTACACACAGGCACACACCAGCACGCACATGTCCCCACATGTGTGGACACACATGCACACACGTGTCTTCACACACGCACATGCGTGCACACGTCATATTGCACATGCACACGTGTCCTCACACACATGCACACACGTCCTCTCACACATGCACACACGTGCCCTCACACATGCCCCCAAGTATCCACACACATGCACACACGTGCCATCACACACATGCACATGCACGTGGCCTCACACGCACACTCACATGTGTCCTCACACACATGCACACATATGTGTCCTCACACACGCACACACGTCTCCTCACACATGCACACACGTGTTCTCTCACGTACACTCACATGTGCCCTCACATACATGCACACACAAGTGTCCTCACACACATGCACACATGTGTCCTCATGCACACATGTACCCACACACAGGTTATGAGATGGGGCTGTCCCCAGGGCTGTGCCCCGTCTTGGCCATCCTATCCCGCCGTGTCCTGGTCACACTCCCAGCAAGGACTTACCTGACTCAGCTGTTTCTGGACTTCCTACTTGTGCCTCCGTCCTGTGTGCCATCACGTTACTCCAGGAACACAGCTGATTACTCATCGATTACTAATACCTGCTAGAGCTAGCCACTCCTTCCTTCTGCTCATTTTTCTTGAGTATTTTTGCTTTTATTTTTCCGTATGAAGTTAAAGTCCCTTGACTAATCCCAGGGAAAGCAACACATTAGTATTTTGATTGCAATTGCATTCAATTTGCAAATTAACTTAGAAGAATAGACATCATTGTCATACTAAGTTTTCCTGACCATGTGAATTTCCATTTTTGTTTTTTTCATGAATGTTGTGAAGTTGTTCTCACGCAGGTCTCGCCCATTTCTTGTTAAATTTATTCATAGGTATTTTATCTCTTTTGTTGCTGTCGTAAACGGGGCTTTGCCTTCCATTGTGTCTTCTAACTGGTTGTTGTGCATTATCGCATTTTGTCTTGTAGCCTGCGTTCCTCTGCCTGTGCCTCATTCAGGCTTCAAGATTGGATTCCTTTAAAAGGCAAAGACTGTAGCTCCTTTCTCTTCAAATCCTCCTAGTGTCTGGCTGAAAGTCTTGCCCCTTAGGAGGGAAAAATGGCTTTTGGAAGTGGATTAGGAAATGAGAGCATGGATGTCGGACAACGGGCTCGGATCTGCAGGTCCTCAGTTTCATAATCCGTCAGCTAAGGTTGTGGCACCTGTGCCCACAGCACATATGCTGCTCGCAGATTCGGATACACGTGTGGGTGTGCCCTGTGTGGACGGCGGTGGGGTCCATGTACCTCAGGCGGTGCTGCCCTGGAAAGCTCAGGACTGGCACAGACTGTCACCACGAGCTGAGACCCAGGTATAGAGTAGTTCCCAGGTGTGGTCAAAGTCAGCATCCACCAGACTAGAGCACCCTGGGGTGACGGCAAGTTCCCAAAGTCAATGCCAAGCCCATGTGCACTTTCCGCCTCTGGAGACAGAGTCTGAGAGGTGGGAGGGGGGCCTTGCCAGACCCCTGCCTGGGTCCCTGGCTAACTGTGAGGGTTTTGCTTTGGGGAGGGGCTGAGACTGACACACCTCTGAGCTGGGAGAAGGAGGTGGGAGTGAGAAAAGGGAAGGAGGGGGTCAGAAGGAGCCACAGAACGTCCCTGATGCAGCCCTGTCCCGGGATGCTGGCAGCGCAGGCACTGGGCTCTTGCAGGCTCCTGCGTCCCCAGGCCTGAGCCCTCGGGGCAGCAGCTGGCAGGGGTCATCTTTGTGCAGGGCAGGGGGGCACCTTCGTGCAGGGACAGGAATGTGTGCCACGGAGCCGCCTGGGGCCTCACATTGAGGACGCACAGCCTCTACTGAGGGCAGAGGCCCAGCCCATAGGCCTGCACCCCACAGCACCTCCACGCACCCCACAGCACCTCGACGCACCCCACAGCACCTCCACGCACCCCACAGCACCTCCACGCACCCCACAGCACCCGACACACCCCACAGCACCTTGACGCACCCCACAGCACCTCCACGCACCCCACCTCCAGGTGAGCCGGGCATGTCACAGACAGGACACACTTGTCAGCGGGTTTGAGTAAAAATGACATTCCTGAGGAGAATATTTTTAACAGATTATTCATTTGCTGAAAACCAGCAGCTGATAAATATTGAATTGCACTTCCTCACAAACACACCAATTATCTCCCCAAAAGCAGGAATTAGTGCTGCATAGCGGTGCATTAATAAATGTCATTCAGCTAATTGAATTTCTTGATTGACTAAAATATTCCCTGTTCTGAAATTCATTCAGACAACAGGGAGGTTTCCATGGCGACAGCTCTTCCCCGGGGGCGAGGTGGGGAGCAGTCGCCCTCCCACCTGCTGGGAGAACCCCGAGAGGTTCCAGGGTTCCCCTCTGGTGAGCAGGGTGAGGGCAGGGCAGCTCCGCTGGTGGAGACTTCATCGGGGTGGACGTTAGCACCGGGGAGCCTGGGCCCCATGGAAACCTGGCCTCACTGTTCTCAGTCCACTGCTTCCAGCCTCTTCTCCTTAGGGACGTGGGGTAGCCTTCCCCGCCCAGTCTCCCTGTCCCATTGCCCAGTTTGGAGACCTCCAGGGCTTCCATGTGCTAGGAGGAGGAGCTCCCACCCTGGGCTTCCATGCCCCTGGCCCTACTGTCCTGCGGCCTGGGTTCCCTGACCCACCCTTGTTGTTGGAAAGTCCCGCTCGCTCTTCATGCTCGGGGCCTCCAACTCGCCAAGGGCTAAGGGGGGCTGCTGAGGCAGGAGTCACTTCCTTCCCCAGCGCCCAGCGCCAAGGAATCTCCCTCCCTCCAGCTTCTCTCTTCCTTTCCTCCTTCCCCTCTCCCTCCCTCAGTCCTCCTTCTGTCCACAAGCATTTTGGGACGTCAACTCCTTTCACATTTTATTTTGCTTTATTATTTTATATTTTATTATTTTATTTTATTCAGCCTGCTGGTCGCAGAGGAGGAGTGGAGGGGTCAGCTGGGAGCCTTCTAGTTTCCCTGGAGCGAGGGCCTGAAGGACGCAGGTCTCCATCTCAGTGTGTGTAAAGTCGGGGGCACACCTCTGCCCAGGGGTCTCTAGGGGTGATGAGGAGGGGCCATGCCTGTTTCTGTCCCTGGTGCTCAATCCAAGAGCTCTGTCTCTGAGGATGGAGCATCACATCAACCCCTGGTTAAAGCAGCCCAGAGGCTGGGACCTCAGCCCCCCAGGCTGGTGCCTCTGCCTTAGCTCAGCCCTCAACAGGCCACAGCCACTCCCCAAGGCCGGCACTCCCCAGTCAGGGACACTTTCCCACTCGTGAGGCCACCACCCACCTCCTGTCCATAAGACAGGCACATTGTTCCAAGGCAGGCGGGCCTCGGGGTCTGTGTGGATCAGGCCTGATAGAAATGTCTATGCCAAAATGTGTATGACTGTAATCTCTGGTGCTGGTGATTTCAATTTTGTTTTCTTAATTTATATTATCTCATTTTTTTCCATTAGATGTTCTCTATTGAATTGCAACCTTGACATGAATATTAAAATAATTTTTAAAATAAACCTGGCTGTTGAAATGAGGCAGCAAAAGCACGCTGAACCAGCAGGCAGTGAGCACGGGTAGGTGCGGCTTCCGAGTAGATGTTCAGGGCCCTGATGATCCCATGTCCAGGGAGGTGACCTTCAGGAGGGTGAAGGAAGCCAGCTTTGCAGGGCATGTCACTACATTGCCACACTCAGCTGGGCTCATTATACCGCACCTGCAGCACCTCCAGGTCTGGGCTGTGGGGAGCTGGTGCAGAAGCCAGGCATTAGGTTGGCCTGAAGGGTGGGAGGAAGGTGGTGGCCCATGGTCACGGGTCCAGGCCACAGGGGGCATGTGGTCTGGATGCTGCTGCTGGACTCTCTCTGGCACCAGTTTGACTGGCATTGGAGACTTGTATGGAGTGTTTGAGATGCCAGGGCCAGCCAGGCTCAGTGGCTCACACCTGTAATCCCAGCACTTTGGGAGGCTGAGACGGGCAGATCACGAGGTCAGGAGACCGAAAGCATCCTGGCTAACATGGTGAAGCCCCATCTCTACTAAAAATATAAAAAAAAATGAGCCAGGCATGGTGGCGGGCATCTGTAGACCCAGTTATTCGGGAGGCTGAGGCAGGAGAATTGCTTGAACTCGGGAGGCAGAGGTTGTGGTGAGCTGAGATCACGCCACTGTACTCCAGCCTGGGCAACAAGAGTGAAACTCTATCTCAAAAAAAAAAAAAAAAAAGAAAGAAAAAAGGAAATACCTGAGAGTGAGTAATTTATAAGGAAAAGAGGTTTAATTGGCTCTCGGTTCTGCAGGCTGTACAGGAAGCATGGCGGCATCTGATTCTAGGGCCATCAGCAGTTCAGAGAGGTGACATTACTTTCAGACTGGCCCAAAGCTGGTAAGTAGCAGAGACTGGCTGAGGGAAGAAGAGCCAGATGTCTACCCTTGATGCCAAGTCCTGCCCACACTGGCCTCACATCCAGCTCCCTGGGTCCTCAGGGAATTCAGCCCCCAGAGGCCCTGCCCACCAGATGCAGCCGAAGCAAAGGGCAGCCCCACCCATGTGGCTCCTCACTGGGCTGCTGGTCATGTAGGACTCTGTGTATAGTTTAGGGTAGAGCTGGCCTCATGGAATGATTTAGGAAGTATCCCCTCTGCTCTCATCCTCTGAAAGAGATTGTAGAGAATCGATATGATTTCTTTCTTAAATGTTCGGTGGAATTCACCAGTGAACCCTTGAAGATAACTAATTAATGATTTAATTTCTTTGCTAGATATAGGCCTATTCAGATTGTCTATTTTTTCTTGTGCAGGTTTTGGCAGAATTGTGTTTTTCAAGGAATTGGTTTATTTCAATTAGGTTATCAAATCTGTGGGCATAGAGCTGCTCGTAGTATTTCTTTATTGTCCTTTTAATGTCCGTGGGGTTTGTAGTGACGTTCCATCTTGCATTTCTGATGTTAGTAATTTCTGTCCTCTCTCTTTTTTCATAACTAGCCAGGTTAGAAGTTTATCAGTTTTGTTAATATTTTCAAAGAGCCAGCTTTTGGTTTTATCAATTGTCTCTATTGATTTCTTTTTTCAATTTCATTGATTTCTGCTCCAATTTTTATTATTTATTCTCTTCTGCTTACTCGGAATTTAAGTTGCTCTTCTTTTTCCTAAGGGGGAAAGTTAGATGGTAGATTCTAGATCTTTCTTTTCTAGCATGGGCATTCAATGCTATAAATTTACCTCTAAGCACTGCTTTTCCTGCATCCCATAAATTTTGTTAAGTTGTGTTTTCATTTTTGTTTAATGGAAATATTTTTACATTTCTTTTGAGATTTCTTCTTTGACCTATGTGTTATTTAGAAGTGTGTTGTTTAATTTCTAGATATTTAAGGATTTCCAGCCTTTGTTTGTTACTGATTCTTAGCTTAATTCCAATGTGATCTGAGAGCAGGCATTGTATAATTACTATTCTTTTAAATTTGTTAAGATGTGTTTTGTGGCCCAGAATATGGTCTATCTTGTTTGACTTTTCATGTGAGTCTGAGAAGAATGTGACTTCTATTATTATTGGATGGAGTATTCTACAGATGTCAGTTATAGCCTATTGACAAATGGTGTTGAGTTCGACCTGGCTTTACTGATTCCCTTCCTGCTGGATCTGCTTATTTCTGATAGGTGGATATTGAAGCCCCCAAATGTAACAGTGGATCCGTCTCTCTCTCCCTGGAGTTCTACAGTTTTTGCCTGACAGAATTGGATGCTCTGTTGCTGGGTGCATCCATGCTATAGTTTGTTATGTCTTCCTTGGTTACTGGCTTGTTATGTCTTCCTCAGTCATTGACTTGTTATGTCTTCCTGGGTCATTGACGCTTTATCACTAAGTCATGGTCCTTGCCCTCCTTGATCATGTTCCAGATGATGGTCCTCTGCAGTCTGTCTGAGATAATGTCACCTGTGCCTGATTTCTTTTGATTAGTGCTAGCGTGATACATCTTCACCTCTCTACTTGTCACCTATGTGTGCCTTTATTTTTATTTTTTTAAATTTTTTGAGATGGAGTCTCACATTGTCACCCAGGCTGGAGTCAATGGCATGATCTTGGCTCACTGTGACCTCCACCTCCCAGGTTCAAGAGCCTCCACCTCCCTAGTAACTAGGACTACAGGCACATACCACCACATCTGGCTAACTTTTTTTTTTTTTTGGTACTTTTAGTAGAGACTGACTTTTGCCATGTTGGCCAAGCTGGTCTTGAACTCCTGACTGCAAGTGATCCACTTGCCTTGGCCTCCCAAAGTTCTGGGATTACAGGTGTGAGCCACCACGCCCGGCCTGTGTGCCTTTATTTTTAAGGTGGGTTCTTGTAGATGACATGAGCAGCAGCCCCCCGTTTTGCTTCCACAGTTTCAGGTATTGATGGTTTCAGCTCTCTGAGGCCAACCATGGTCCAAAAATATTAAATGGAACATTTCAGAAATAAAAACTCATAAATTGAAATGGTGTGCCATTCTGCATAGTGCAATGGGATTTTGTACCATCCCATTCTGTCCTGCCCAGGACATGACTTACTCCTCTGTCCAGGGTTTCCAGTCTGCACACTACTCACCCACTAGTCCCTGAGTAGCCATCTCAGCTATCAGATACAAAAACAAACAAACAACAACAACAACAAAACCACGTAACATAAGGTAAGTCCTCCCTTATAGTAAAATAGAAATTTGTAAAGTCTATGACAATCCTACAAATGCATGACAGCAAAGATTGTGATAGGAAGCGCTCAGCGAGCTGCTTTATCTGTGATGGTTTGTGAGCCACCATGCAGCTCATAAACCTATCAGGTGATAGGTTCTTGGAAACTGTGATTTTAACCCAAACAAAGCAGAACAAAACCAATTTTACAACTTGATTTTTAACAAGAGTTAAGTTCCAGTGGTGTATTTCTGGTCACAAACACTTCATCAAACTTCTAAATGAAGACCCAGAATACTTCTAGTATTAAACATTGAAATAAATTTAAGCTATACATACATTTAAGAAAGATTAATGAAAACAAGCAGGATGACTATCTAATTGTTGGTGAGTTGGTGAGTGGCGGTGGTCGTGTGCTGGTGGGTTAAACCAAAGAACAAATGTTTGCAAAGGGAAAATCGTAAGAGGCACCTCCTGTCCCCACACAGCTCACAAACCAGCAGAGACACGGCGGCTCGCCGACTGTTTTCCCTCCACGTCCTTTACTGCCACACGTTTGTATAATTATCATAGACTTTACAAATTTTTATTTTACAATAATTTGTATTCATTCATTCATTCATTTTCCAGCATGCTTATTCCAGGTGAGAGCACAGGAAGGAACCAGCCCTGAACAGCTCGCCCTCCTCACCAGGTGACCCCCACACACCCTCACTCACTCACACCAGACCCATGTAGATGCACCAACTCACTGAGCGTGCACATCTGTGGGAGGTGGGAGAAAGCCGGAGCACCTGGAAAAAACCCTCGCAGACAAGAGGAGAACATGCGAGTTCCACACACACAGAGGAGAAGACAGGGAATCAATGTTCTTTTTCTCATCAACATTATAACAAGACAGCATTGGACAAAAAGATGTTGTTTGAGGATCTGCTGTGCATGACATGCTGGAAAAGGCGTAACTACGGGGCTAGTACAGAAATCAATAGTTGCTAAGGGCTGGTGGGGAGGGAGGGATGAAGAGGGGTCGCACGGAAGGTCTGGGGGCCCCAGATGAGGCTGCAGTGCTGGATTCAGTCCACGCACCTTGTCAGAGCCCACATCACTGTGACAGCAAGCCCTGCTGTGACACTCAGGCATAGAGTGAGCCCTACTGTGAACCAGGGGCGTTGGGCCATAATGATGCGTAGATGTTTGCTCATCAGTTCCACCAAATACACCTTCTCATGGGATGAGTCGATAATGGGGGAGCCTATGCATTTGTGGGGCCAGGGGGCGCTGGAATATCTCTGTACCTTTGCTCAATTTTGCTGTTCTGAACCTAAAACTGTTCTAAAAGATAGACTTGCCCAGGCATGGTGGCTCATGCCTATTAATCCCAGCACTTTGGGAGGCTGAGACGGGCCAATCACCTGAGATCAGGAGTTCGAGACCGGCCTGGCCAACACAGTGAAACCCCATCTCTACTAAAAATACAAAAATTAGCCGGGCATGGTGGTGGGTGCCTGTAATCTCAGCTACTCGGGAGGCTGAGGCAGGAGAATTGCTGGAACCCGGGAGACGGAGGTTGCAGTGAGTTGAGATCCTGCCATTGCACTCAGCCTGGGCAAAACAGCAAGACTCCATCTAAAAAAAACAAAAAACAAAAAAACAAAAACAAGATAGACTTAAAATAAACAAACAGACAAACGCACCAGGGCTGACCCCTGGGAGCTGACCAGCTAATCCGGTCCATGAGCCTCTCATGAACTCACAGGGACTGGCGGCAGCGTGGAAGGCCTCCGTATACTGACCTGCCCGTGGATGCCGCTGCTCACCGCCATCTCTGGGAGGCGGCAGGTCCCTCGCAGAAGCGGGCCTGTGGAGGCATTTCTGTATCTATTTTTTTTTTCCAGGGAATTGTGTGTTCAGGCTGACATTAGCAGGCTGTGGTGTATGCACTGATTCCATTGGTGGCAGAGCTGAGTGACTGGCGGGCTCCGCTCCCTTCCAGAAATGCACGCCCATGGCAGAGCTGCTGGCCTCCCTTAGTCCCTAGGAAGTGCTGGCTGTGAAACCTGAGCCTCCAGGCTGTCCAGTACTGGGCTGAGCAGCTGTCCCCACGAGACAGGTTGACGAGTCTGGATTTTGTGCCCAGAGCAACAGTGCAATGAGGTGACATGGAGTTGCTTTCAGTGAGAATGTGTCCATGACCTCAGAGTGGTTTTGATGATGCTTGCATCTAAAGGTCCTGAGAAGTGTGCAGAGAGAGGGAGCTGGGAGGGCAGATGGGCGTGTGCGAGAGGAGTGGGGATAGGAGAGTGGAGAGTGCTCAGTGGCATGGGGGCGGAGAAAAAGGGAGACGGAGAGAGAGGGAGAAAGTGGGGAGAGAGGAAGAAAGGGCAGAGAGAAAGAGAAAGGGTAAAGAGAGAGACAGGGATAGAAGGAGATAGGGATGGAGAAAGCAGTTAGAGAGGGAGAAAGGGCAAAGGGAAATGGATAGAGGGAGAGAGGGAGAGAGCCAGAGGAAAAGACGTGGGGACAGAAAGGGAGAAAGGGGAGAGAAGAAGATAAGAGAGATAAAGGGAGAAAGGAAGAGAATGGGGAGGGAGAGAGAGGATAGAGAGGAGGAAACAGTGGCCCTGGGGTGAACCTGGGGAGGGACACTGTCTCCTGGTCAGTAGTAGGAGCAGCTGTGGGTGGCAGTGTCATTACTGGGACAGGGAAGATGGAATAACGGAAAATCGGAGGTGGGAGATGAGAGGAGCCGTAGCCACAGCGACAGCACCTTCCGAGCAGACAGTCCTGCCAGCTGCCTGGGCTCTGGGTAGGGTGTGGGCTCCACAGGCACCTCTGGGAGTCAGGGGAGTGAGTGGTGCTTAAAACCACAGGGAAGCTCAAAGCCACTTAGGGAGTCGTGGGCAGGGAAAGCAGCCTCAGAGACCCCAACTATGTGCAAAGGAGGGAGGTGAGGAGGAGCTGCAGAGACTCACCGGGAGCACCCGAGGAGCCAGGGGGCAGGGGCCATCACAGGCACCGTAGAACCTCCCCTGTCCAGGGAGAGCCACACAGGAGCTGTCCCCACAGGGGTTCCTCATCTGCTTCCAGAGCCCCACCATGGGCAGAGGGGCACATGAGAGGCCCACCTGGGAGGGGAGGCCCACCTGGGAGGGAAGGGCCAGGAGGGTCCCAGAGCCCCCTTGGGGTCTCTGCATCCATCCTGTTCTTTCTCCTCTTTAGATGGGAAAAGGAGGAGAGAGGGTGTTTCTGGGCTCTGTGCACCAGGTGACGGCTTGGTTGCTTTTCCTGCTTTCTCTCTAGTAACCCTCCAAGCTTCCCAAGATAGCACCGCCGGGAATCCCCAGCTGCAGACAGAGGGCTGGCAGCTCCCTGGGCTCAGGAGATCTTCGCACATCCCTTCTCTCCCAGGGTTCCCACCTTGCAGACAGGAGGAGGTGGCTGAGGCCCAGCCAGCGCCCCCCACAGCCTCGCAGCAGATGGCTAAAGAGGAAGCCTGGCTCAGCTACACCTTGGGCCCACCAAGAAGGGACCACGCTCAATGGTAGAATGACACATGGGTGCTCTAACGGATTCTAGTTTTGTGAAGATGAACAAGCTCTAAGCAGGAGGACTTACGGGAGGTCAGCGGCTGGTGGCCCCGGCAGAGCTATCATGGACCTGTTCCATGAAGAAAGAGACACAGATCTCTCTGTGGAAAGGTGCAGGCTCTGCTGCAGGAGGAAAATGGCAACAAGAAGCCCAGCAGGTGAGTTGATGGGACTCTGTACAGCCATCTCGCGTGGCCACCATGAAGTATGGACCAGCCCAGGGGAGGGTTTAGTTGATGGGACTCTGTGTAGCCCTCATGTGTGGCCACCGTGAAGTATGGACCAGCCTAGGGGAGGGTTTCAGGTCCGGAGATCTTAGTTGAGAGCATCACTGCTCCAGAAATGACCACAGACAGTGTCATTCTGAACTCACCGAGGTATCTGTGGACCCCCGGCCCCATAGACGTGCTGGAAAATGGGTTCTGGAGCCCAGGTGGACACCGTTTTCATCTCAGATCTTTGGTCCTCAGCACCTGTCCACTCCGACGTAGACGTATCAGCTCCCTGCATCTTACTGAGACACAGGAGCCAGAAGGGCCCTGAGGTTTTCATCACAGTGCTCGCCCCAAGTGCCTCCCAGCTTTGTGTGAGATGTGGAGGCATGTGGCTTCAGGAGGTGGGAAATGGAACAGACACGCTGCAGAGTCTGACGGGGCGCTGAGCTCCTTCACTGCTCTGCGGAGACAGGCTCGGGCCTCATCTGTTATTGGCCAAGGGAAGCAAGGAACCAGGGGAGGTGTGAGGCGTGCACCAGAGGCACCCCTTGAGTTAGGGACGAAAGCCTGGCAGAGCCTGGAGCTGTGGCATGTTTAATCTTGGTGCATGGGTGTCCGCAGGAGCAGAGGGCCCCTCCCAGAGTCAGATCTGTGGTCTGTCCCGGGCGTCCTCCTGGGCATCCTGGAGACTCACAACTCCCGGCCATGGCTGTGGTCTTCTCCCTCTGTCCTTGGGTCCCCCTGCAGTTGCAGACTGGATTAACCTTGAGGATGGACAGTGGTGGCCTGGCTGCTGATTGACAGCCAGGACAGAGCAAATATTGACTCCTCACCTCAGGAAAGGGGCCGACGTTCCTTCCGCAGGCACACGCTGACCTTGCTTCCGTGGGAATCGATAGAAACCTCTCGAGTCAATAAATCTTAATGTTCCTTTCAACAGAAATCCATGCACCTCACTGTTGTTACTTGCCTGGAATGCCGGGCGGGAGCAGGCCCGGGGTCTGCGCCAGTGATCAGAGGGTGGTTTAGCCTCAAAGCTTCATCAGACCCTCCTGACTGAGACGACTAAAGACCCCTCCCCTCGGAGGGTGCTGACAGCACCCCCCAACTGTTCACAGCCCACTGGGCCCATCCCTAAACCACCTCCTGCCTACAGGAACAGCATGGGGAGAGAACAATGGAAAAGCCACGTGCTGTCACCTGCCTGGGACAGAATCCCTCTTGTCTGCCAGGCAGGTGACTTGACCCATCCTTTGAGGGAACTTTGAGGAGTAAGACAAACCCTCACTGTGGAAGGCCAGAGGGTCCCCTGTCCTCCCTGGAATGATCCCCCAGCTCCATCTGCAGAGCCTCCCCTAGCACAGCCCAGAAGCTGAGAACCAGAGCCCCCAGGATACAGCGGGAGGGATACAGGCCACTCGGGGGGTTCTGGGACTCGGAACAGCCTGTCTGGAATTCGAGCATCGCTAAGAAGGAAGTTGAGGAGCCCTGGAGTTCCTGGAGTGTGGGTCTGTGGTCCTTAAACACATCCCTTATATTTAAAAATAGCCCTTCCTCTCCCAGCAGCTCTAGATCCTGCTGGCCAGCCGCGTTGTCAGATGAGTTCACTGAAAGCAGAGGTCGTCTTCCCAGCCATGCACCTCTGAAGCCCAAGGAGTTTCCATGACTTTAACCAGAGACTTGTGCAGCCAGAACTCCTCTAGCGCTGACACGGTTGGGTTTCGTGTCTCATCCAAATCTCATCTTGAATTATAATCTCCGTAGTCTCCATGTGTCAAGGGAGAGACCAGGTAGAGGGAACTGAATGGTGGGGGTGGTTTCCCCATGCTGTTCTCCTGACAGTGAGTGAGTCCTCATGAGATCTGATGGTTTTATAAGGGGCTCTTCCCCCTTCACTTAGCACTTCTCCTTCCTACTGCCTTGTGAAGAAGGTGCCTTGCTTCCCCTTCACCTTCCACCATGACTGTAAGTTTCATGAGGCCTCCCCAGAGCTCTGAGTCAATTAAACCTCTTTCCTTTATAAATTATTCAGTCTGGGCAGTTCTTTATAGTTGTATGAAAAGGGACTAACACAAATGCCAAAGGGAGGTGAGGCTCATGGGTTTGGGTCTCATCAAGCCCTCATGTTCCCACCACTGCTGTGTGAACATGGAGGAGTTTGTCTTCCAGCTTAAGCTGGGCCTATGGGGATGGTCATGGGGCCCACATAACCCAGGACCTGGATCCGCTCTGAAAGAAAGGGAACAAGCTGTTAAGAATGACCCTGTCCAACTGTTAACTAGCCAGCACAGACATATGACACAGCCCACTATCGAGGAACGTGGACAGCTTCCCACTGGGACCATATCCCAGTCACCCCACTGTGCTGGCCTCTCCTCCCCTGATAGCACACAGCCCCTCTGGACAACAAGAAGATAGAGGTAGCTTAAGCCTGGCCAGCTGGACCCCTTCCCAGAGAGTGAGGCTCCCTGGCCTCTCCCTGGCCAGAGATTGGAAAGCATGAATATGGTCTCATGGAGAAAAGCAGGTGCAGTGGAGAAAAATAAATCCCTGAACAGAGACACAGAAATGAGAGTGCATGGAGGGAGGGACACAGAGGCCGAGCTGAGCTGGCAGGGCTGTGTGGGCTGACAGTCCCCTTTTTGCTCTAACAGAATCATGGACTGACTTGAGTCTCCCTCACTACCAAAGTTGGGGTGGGATTTCGCCACTTGGGGGTGGGGAGGGTGGTGGAGAGCAGGAGCCTGGGGTTGCCCTCTGCAATAGCAGGTTCAGCCACAGCACCTGCAGGAGCAGAGGCAAGAGAAGCTTGAGGTGAGGAGCCACCGAGGAACAGAAGGGATCAGGGAGTACTTGGCACATCCCCCTATCACTTCCAAGAACTGGTTCTGCTGCCCTGGTCACGAGGAGCACCTCTCGCCACAGCAAAGGTTGGAAGAGCCATCTCAGAACCAAACATGTTTGTGCGTACCTTTGAGCCTGTGTGCATGTTAGGTTTTTAAATTGTGCCTTTCCACCAACATTCCTTAATCTGGGAGCTGAGGATGAATATGCATCAGGTGAAGAGGAAGGGAAATGCATTTGAGAGGGAGGAACCACCAAGAACCCAGGGACCACCAGCAATGGCAGCAAAGGGGGAACAGCAGGAGGTGAGATGAGTGAGAAAGGAAGCATCAGCTCATTCAAAGCTTTGAGGCTTTGCATGGAAGGTGACCTTGGTTAGTTGTGAGTCGGAGCCTGAGAAGTGGTCTGTGGTGGAGTGAAATGAGAAGCAGGTCTTCATGAAAGATCACTCTGGTGAGCGAGAAACTTGGGGATCAAGTGTGGAAGGGGGAACAATGTGGGAATGGACTTGGCTGGAGCAAAGGCCCCATATTCTGCTCCCTACAAGATCCTCCAGGGAGAAAGATGCCATAGTTCTCTGCTGGTTCAAGGAGAACCAGCTATCCATCCATCCATCTATTCATCCATCTACACATCCATTCATCCATCCATCCATCCATCATCCATCCATCCATCCATCTATTAATCCATCTACACATCCATCCACTTATCCACCCATCCACCCACACACTCATCCACCCATCCATCCATCATCCATCCACCTACCCACCCATCCATCTGTCCACCCACTCATCCTCCACTCAGCTATCCATCCATCCATGCATCCACACATCATCCATCCACCCTTTGCCTATCCATTCATCCATATATCCATTATTCATTTACCCATCCATCCATCGTCCACCCACCTATCCACCCATCCATCCATCCACCCACTCATCCATCCACTCAGCTATCCATCCACCTATGCATCCACCCATTCACCCATCCATTCATCCATCTATCCATTATTCATCCACCTATCCATCCATTATCTACCCACCCAACAACCCACCAATCCACCTATCCATTCATCCATTGACCCATCCATCCATCTCCTCATCTATCCATCTACCCACTCATCCATCCATTCATCCATCCATCCATCCATCCATCCATCCATCCATCCATCTATCTATCCATCCATCATTCATCTACTCACCCATCCAAGCATCCACTTATCCACTCATTTCTTCCTTCCTTCCTCATCTTTGTTCAATGTCACATTCTGGAACAGGTGTTTCAGAGGCTATAGATGCTGCAGGTATCAAGGAAGAAAGGGTCTTGCCCTCTGGGACTTTCGTTCTGTTGGAGAAGCAAAAAAATAAATAAGCAAATTAAAAAACAACAACAGCAGCAACACTTCCCTGTGTGGTGGTTGTCTGAAGCTGAAAAGGGAGTGGCCTGAGCCTATTGGCTGGAGGGCCTGGCAGGGTCCACTGTGGGCTGAGGGTGTGAGATGCCACGAGAGGTAGTGGGCAGGGACCCAGCCTCACAGACATGGGTGCGAGCCACCCCACTCACACATCTCACGACGAGAGCAGGGTTTCCATGGGATTGGGAGTCTGTCCGCTTTATTTGTAAGAGAAGTCAGGCATTCCCCTTCCTCTTCTGTGGCTGGAGTCAGCAGGGACAGTCCATGGGGACCTGGGTCATGGGCTGGCACTGCCTGGAAAAGCTTGAGTAGATGGGGGCTTCCTGGCCTATGGTAGATGGGTAGGGGGGGCGGTCCTGCAGATGGGTGGGGGGGTCCTACAGACAGATAATAGCTGATCCCAGAAGAGCAAGGCAGCCGTCCAACCAAGGGCTCGCAGGGGGCCACCCTGGACCAGGCCTCAGTTACTGTGCTCTGGATCCCTCTCTCCTCGATATATCAGCCAGGGGGCATTTGTGGGGCCTTTGTGAGCCCCTCGGTGTCCTGACACAGTGCTGAGATTAATGCCATTAACTGGTAACGGGGAGAAGAACAGGGCCTGGACTTCACTGCAGAGCGCCCTGTGCCCTAGCGTGTGTGTCTATGTGCATGGAGTGCACGCATATATTACAAGACACTGCCACAGCCCCACCCTGTGTTACCTGTCCATCTGGTACCCAGGCAAGAGACCTGAGTGACCCCACAGCTTCCTCCTCATCTGCTGCCCAGGTGGGAAGAGGCCCGCTCCAGCTGGGGCCCTGAGAAGGACATGGCTCTTCCAGTCTAGCAGAGCAGAACCTCCCCTCTGTGGAGCCCTGCTTGCAGCAGCCAGCCAGTGGCCTCGTGCAGCAGGGACAGCTCGGCCTTGCACACCATGCCTGTGGGAGTGCACACTCACGGGCGCTCGCTGTTCAAGTGGGAAATTCAGGCTGGAGGGTGGCACAGGTGGCCCAGCAGGAGCCCTGGTAGGGAGCGGGAGCCCACCCTGCTCTAGTCTTGACAGGAGCTGGCATTTGTCTGGGGGGCTCAGGTTGGAGAGATGGCCTCAGGCCCTGGTCGGGGCTGCCTGTCCCCCGAGTGCATGAGGAAGATTTTAATATTGGCTGGGACACAAGTGAAGGCCCCAGTGATTAGGACGCCATCCATCTCAATATAACAACCATTATATCAGCGATTACCATCATCATTGTAAGTTCAGGATTTATGGAGTTTGTAATGATTATTTTTGTAATGTTAAGTTAGAGGAATTTTTGGCAATAGATCAATTTGAAAGAAATTGAAATACAGTTTTTAAGTGAAGAGCTCAGCAGAATTAAACAACAAAGTGTGTGCGAGCGTTCGTGCAGGCGTTTGTGTGAGTGTGTGTGCCTGGGCGTGTCCCTCGTCCTGCGCCTGACCAAGAACTGACTCCGTGAAAGTGGACGCAGGGACTTAGAGCAGGGCTGGCATGTGATTTGACTCCCAGACTCCGGGAGATAATTGACTGCCATCAGATTGAGGTTCAGACGTTGGGTCCTAAAAATGTCCCCAAGGACTGTGGGGTCCTGGGACTGTCCAGCAGGAAATTATGAGCACAGGACAGAACTCTGCTTCTAGGGCTATGGCTGCCTCTAGACCAGGAGCCTCTACAGGAGGGACAGTGAGAAGGTCCTGTGAATGTGCTTTCCAAGGTGGCCTCGGGCCTGCCGTGCGAGTGCGTCTGAGAACAGCAGTGACTGAGCACTCCGTCCTTCCTGCCTCTTCCTACAGTGGCGAGTTTTCCTCTCTCCTCCCTCTGGCAAAGTTTTCCATGCCCACGCTGCCTTCTGCCTCTGCTGCCTGGCCTTTGACACCCAGTGGCCACATTGGGCTGTCCTCCTCTCTAGCTGTGCCTTCTCTCCTGTGGGCTCATCCTCTGTTCCGCCACAGGTGATAGGGCTGCTTAAGGACAAGGTGCCCTCTTTCTTTATGCCACCCCCACATCCTATCTGTGTGGTGCCATTTGTACCTGCAGCCTCAGGTGTGGGCCCCGTGCAGACAGCTCCTACCTTCTCAACCCAGTTCCTACCCAGCCCTGAGCTCCACGCTCTATCTCCGTCCATCCACCTGTCACAGCACCTGGCTCTGGCTCCACCTCACCCAGCTCAGACCCTCTGCTCACTCTGGGAACTGCACCACCACCATCCTGCAGATGATGTCAGAAACCCCAGGCCATCCATGGCCCTTCCCAAATCCTTCCCCTCTCCAAAGTCGGTCTAGCACCAAGGTTGGCCAATTCCATACCCGGGGCTGTCTTTCTGAAGACTGAGTCACCTACCACCAGCACCTTGCTCTGTCCACTCCAACCCCTAGGTCCACATCCAGCAGGACTCTGAGGAAGCCCGTCCTGAACCACAAAAGCTTTCACATCCCCTCTTTGTTCACACAGCCTTCAGCTTTTAAAGTCACCTTGTCACAGAAGCCTTTTCTGGTGTCTCAGATGAGGTCAGGTAGGGGTCATGGAGGTCATAGCTAGGGGTCAAATCCCCAGGTAGCAATCCTCATAGAACTGAGCTTCTCTCCTGAACAGAGCATGCTGCAGTTGCAATTTCACACTTGTTCCTGTGTATTTGAATAATTCTAGTCTATCCCACCATAGTGTAAACTCCGTGGGTTTGGAAATTATGTAAGTTTTCAAACATTGCTGTTTTCTCATTGCTTAGCATACAGCCTGCCCATAAGTGTCTCTCCATCCATCTGTCCCTCCCACCCTCCATCATTCATCCATCTGTCCTTCCTACCCTCCATCATCCATTCATCCATCCATCTGTCCCTCCCGCCCTCCATCATCTATCCATCCATCCATCCGTCCATCCCTCCCACCTTTCGTCATCCATCTATCCATCTACTTGTCTCTCTCAGCATCCATTAATCCATCCATCCATCCATCCATCCATCCATCCATCCATCCATCCATCCAATGCCCCTCCCACCCTCCATAATCCATCCCTCCATCCCTCCCACCCTCCATCATCCATCCATCCATCCCTTCTACCCTCCATCCATCCACCTGTCCCTCCCAGCCTCCATCATCCATCCATCCATCCATCCATCCATCCACCTGTCCCTCCCACCCTCCATCTATTCATCTATCCATCCATCCACCCATCCATATACTCACCTGTTGTCCCCTCCCTCCCTCATCCATCCATGCATTCACCTCTCCTTGCAAAAATTATTGAGTGCTGCATGCCCTGTATGGTATTTCTCATAGATAACTGGGTCAATACTCCCAACAAACTTATGGGGAAGTAGTGACTCTTGTTATTAAACCCATGTTATAGGAAAAAACAAAACAAAACAAAACCCTGAGGCTTATGAAAGGTAAGAACTTGACCAACAAGTGAACATCAGAGCCCCAAGTCTGGGTGAGTCAGCTCCATGCCCACATCTCTACCCATGAAGCCCTCTCTGGATGCAGGCACCTGCACTGGTGTCTCAGCATATCCTGAAGCCTGTCCTGACAAGAGGTTGTACAGAGGACTCTCTGCAGATGAGAATCCCCATCCTGGCTCTTATCTTAGACCCAGTGGAGAAGCCTGGCTATACAGTGGCATCACTGTCATACCAGAAATGCACGGGCATCATAATCCACCTGGTATTATCTGGGTGACTTTCTGTGCCTTAGCTGGTATCTCTGAGCCCTGCTTGCTTGTGGTTGGAATGGGGGCTGGAAGTGTGTACATCCCATGCAAGGAGGGCCTGGGAGACAGCCTATGAATGGTGGCTCTAGTGTTCTCTTTGTCTCCTGAAGATCATAGCGTCAGGTGTGGTGTTTGGGGTGAGCCACCATCCCCTCCATCCTTCGGGGAGTTTAGTGGAATGGGAGTAGATGGATAAACTGGGTCGGGGGGTGGGTAATCAAACCTGCCCAGGCAAGGAAGTGGGTGGAGGAGAGACGGTGCAAACTCCGTGCATGGAAAACATGTGATGGTGATGGGGAAGGGGCAGGACACGTTGGTAGACTTGGGTAGCATGAGGACAGGATTCTGTACTCTCTTCTCACCTACCCTTGCCGGGTGTTTAAATACTATTGTCTCATGTATTCCTCCCAAGCGTTCTGCCTGGAAGGTGCTCTGCAGAGGAGTAAACTGACCAAGGATTCAGCCAGTGATTACTGCAGTCGGAATCCTGAACCCCAGGCTCTCCACCCTCTGGGAAGTCTTTCCACCACACCACATTGCACCGCAGAGCGGGGTGAATACAGTTCCTGGCAGCGAAAATGGGAAAATTTAAATATATTGGCATGGAAGTGCCAGGCACTTACGACTCAATTTTAGGGTTGAAGTGGGAGAAGTGGTTATTGCTGATTTAAAGGACCTGGATGTGTGGCTAAAGAATTTGAGCTTCAGCTTGAAGGCAAGGGGGGACCAGCGACAGGACAGTAAGGGGGACCAGGGACAGGACGGGGAGGGGGGACCAGGGACGGGACAGGGAGGGGGACCAGGGACCGGACGGTGAGGGGAACCAGGGACGGGACGGGGAGGGGGGACCAGGAACGGGACAGGGAGGGGGACCAGGGACGGGACGGGGAGGGGGACCAGGGACGGGACGGGGAGGGAGGACCAGGGACGGGACAGGGAGGGAGGACCAGGGACGGGACAGGGAGGGGGACCATGGACGGGACAGGGAGGGGGACCAGGGACGGGACGGTGAAGGGGACCAGGGACGGGACGGGGAGGGGGACCAGGGACGGGACGGGGAGGGGGACCAGGGACGGGACGGGGAGGGGGACCAGGGAGTGTCTTAGTGGTGGGACAGCGAGCAAAGCTCCTCTGGGGAAGGCGCTTGGATGACGGGACGGAGAGGGGCGGCTGGAGGGAGACGCAGCAGCATTCTGCACCTTCACCCCACTCAGTTCTCACAAAGATTTAGGGGTGGATATGAGAGGACCCAGGGATCGTGGGAAAGAGCAAAAATGAAACAGGGAAGTGCTGGGTATAATTTAAATATATGTGTATTTTTTAGTGTATGAAAAAATCTAGCAACTCCACAAGAAAAAAGAGGGCACACAAAGTCATCATATGGACTCTGAAAATCATTGGGTCTCCTGAAAAGAAACACATTCAGATTCCCCAAGTGCTTTTCCATCTTGCTCCACCCAGTGGAAAGGGTTCCAGGAAAAGAAGGAGCGTCAGTATATCCCAAGACTTCCCCACATGTGGAGAGACGTGACATGGAAGTGAATGGTCAACCAGAGGAAAAGTTAAGACAAAACATTATTATGAAGAAAAACCCTCGTCCACCACTGTAGGATTCCAGCAGAGGAAGAAGGAACATTGAGGACCCACCCTGTGCCAAGCTTCCAGGCTGAATTAAAGGAAAGCCAGGGCCAGGCATAGTGGCTCACGCCTGTAATCCCAGCACTTTGGGAGGCAGAGACAGGTGGATCATTTGAGATCAGGAGTTCAAGACCATTCTGGCCAACATGGTGAAACCCTGTCTCTCCAAAAAATACAAAACTTAGCCAGGCATGGTGGCGTGAGCCTGTAATCCCAGCTACTCGGAAGGCTGAGGCAGGAGAATTGCTTGAGTATGGGAGGCAGAGGTTGCAGTGAGCCCAGATCACGCCACTGCACTCTAGCCTGGGTGACAGAGTGAGACCCTGTCTCAAATAATAATAATAATAAATAAAAATAAAGGAAGGTCTGGTTAAAAAGACAGAATAAATGGTGATTAGGTGGAGGAGTCAGACCTGAATAGGTCACTTAGAAATCTCTTAGCAGGAGTTAGCCACTAAGTCCCTTACAGAAGCATCTATGACCACAGAGGCCACTACTCCATGTGCCACTGATTTACTGATGTTGAACAAAAGGAACATCAGGAGCCACAAACCCACAGGAAATCCCTGCCCTGCAACAGCTCAGAGGGCAGAGACAATGGGTACTGGATGACGGAGAGCCCAGGAAAGCCATTCCAGCCTGCATCGGAGCCAACAGGATGGCCAGAGAGTCCAGCGCTGTCAGGAAGATCACATGGAGAGAGACAGGGTCCCGCGGTGGAGCCAACACTGGCACAGAAGGAATGGAGGAGAAAAAGAAGGGAAAGGACAGCGGCAAAAAAGAAAGAAAAATAAGTGAACATTAAAGAACAAACTGGAAGAAAACATCCTCTATAACAAAAGTCAGGGAGTTAGTCAAAGGCTTAATTAGAACAGTAAAGTGATGAACAAAGGTTTGGTAAAAACGCCAGCGGTGTCCATTGTGTGCACTTACTAACACACACGTAAATGTAGAATGAAGATGAAACAACCTGGGCAACGACAGGCCTTAAAAAACAGTACAAATAAAAATAATAGAACTAACACAATCCGAAAGAAGCCCGGACATGTGAGAGGAAGGGAAAACTGGCTGGGTTCTTCCTCTTTCACAGCAAATTCAGTGAATAGAGAGCAACTAAAATGTGAACACACGGCTGGGTGCAGTGGCTCACTCCTGTAATCCCAGCACGTTGGGAGGCCGAGGTGGGTAGATCATGTGAGGTCAGGAGTTCGAGACCAGCCTGGCCACCATGGTGAAACTCCGTCTCTACTAAGAATACAAAAATTAGGCAGGTATGGTGGCGAGTGCCTGTAGTCCCAGCTACTTGGGAGGCTGAGGCAGGAGAATCGCTTGAACCTGGGAGGCAGAGGTTGCAGTGAGCAGAGACTGCACCACTGTACTCCAGCTTGGGCAACAGAGTGAGACTGTCTCAAAATAAAATAAAATAAAATAAAATAAAATAAAATAAGAACACACGTGCATTCGCACTCACTCACACACCCTCATTATCAAACCTCTCAATGTTTCTATTTTTTTCCCTTAAAAAGATCTTTAGAAATGAACTTTTCCATGGTAAAGAAATGAAGATCGATCATTCCCTTTGTTTTACTTCATTTTTCATATTAAACACAATTTAAAATAAATCATCTAATTAGAAGCATGAGTAGAAGGACTTCCCAGCCTCCCTGCTCTTCCTCCCGCTGACCTCCCACTCGGCTGCCGGAGGCTGTCTGGAGTTGTTTCCTCGTATGAAGGCAAGTTCCTATTGGGCGATGAGATTGGGGTGATAATGTTGCTTTCTATATTAAAAAACATTTTCCTAATGCACATGTGTAATTTTCACAAAAAAATAAAATAATCGAAATTACTAAAGAGAACAAGCAGACGGATTCTCACAGTGGCATGGGCATGGATACCTCTCTTGACCTTGTTCTAAGACACATGGGGGCTGCTGGGTGGAGCACAGGTCCAGACAGCAGGCTGAGGTGGAGCCTCCTGGCAATCAGCTTCTGGAAGGAGGGAATGGTGTGCAGGCCAGCACCGCCTCCTCTCCATGGACCACTCAAGGCTGAGGCCCCAGAGCGGGTGCCTGTGCTATTCCTGACTATTCCTGAAGAGATCCGCACCTGCGGGGCCCGCATGTTTCCCTGCCCAGAGGAGAGCAGGGACTTTGGTGACTCTGGACGCAGCTGGGGACACTCTGGGCTCGGCTGAGCAGGGACTTTGGTGACCCTGGACGCAGCTGGGGACGCTCTGGGCTCGGCTGAGCAGGGACTTTGGTGACCCTGGACGCAGCTGGGGACGCTCTGGGCTCGGCTGAGCAGGGACTTTGGTGACCCTGGACGCAGCTGGGGACGCTCTGGGCTCGGCTGAGCAGGGACTTTGGTGACCCTGGACGCGGCTGGGGACGCTCTGGGCTCGGCTGAGCAGGGACTTTGGTGACCCTGGACGCGGCTGGGGACGCTCTGGGCTCGGCTGAGCAGGGACTTTGGTGACCCTGGACGCGGCTGGGGACGCTCTGGGCTCGGCTGAGCAGGGACTTTGGTGACCCTGGAGGCGGCTGGGGACGCTCTGGGCTCGGCTGAGCAGGGACTTTGGTGACCCTGGACGCGGCTGGGGACGCTCTGGGCTCGGCTGAGCAGGGACTTTTTGGTGACCCTGGACGCGGCTGGGGACACTCTGGGCTCGGCTGAGCAGGGACTTTGGTGACCCTGGACGCAGCTGGGGACGCTCTGGGCTCGGCTGAGCAGGGACTTTGGTGACCCTGGAGGCAGCTGGGGACGCTCTGGGCTCGGCTGAGTGCTGTGCGAGAGGCCAGTCTCGGTCATGGTAGAATCTGGGGCACATGATGCTGGGGATTAAGGCAAAGACACCACGTCCAGCCTGGCCACACTGTGGTTTCCATGTAAGTTCCTGATAGGCAGGCCTGACTCTGATGGGCCAGCAGCTGCCCCCATGCCCCGGCCCCCACACCAGTCATCCGACGTGACTTGGATGTCATCCAAGGTCTGAAAAGGAAGCATCTGAGCCACTATTCCAGCTTTGGAATCATGAACTCAGCCCTTCCTGAAAGTATCGTGTGTGTGTGTGCGTGCGCGCATGCGCCCATGTGCCCATGTACGTGTGCATGTGTGTGTGCATGTGTGCATGTGTGTTTAGTGCTTGAGGCGTGTGTGTCTGTGGCTTATTGAAACTATGAGTTTTACTGAATCAGTAGAGCTGATCATTCTTTCAGTGCACACCTGGTCCCACCTTGGTCATGCCTCCCTCTGACATCTATCAATCAATCAATTTACCAGTCAATGCTAGAATAAAGTCAATTATCAAAGCTGGCAGTGTGGCTGGCTGCTTTCTTGAAAGTGACAGTCAGTCGGGGAGCACGTCTTGCTAATTCCAGCCTGAATCTGCCTTCTTCCCTCTTGGGACAGATGCCTGCGTCTGCACCCCTTTCCTCTGCCAGTGTGGAGATCACAGGCTTCCCTCCCTGCATGCATGGCCCAGACCCCTCCCCACCTGGGCATGGCTTGTATCGGGGCAGGAAGGTAACCAGGAGCATCACGGATGCGAAGCGGTAACTATTTTAGCACATCCAAGGGAGGGAGCTGCTTCCTGCTTTACACCCAGGTCCAACAACATGAAGACAGGAATCTCAAGAAAAACAAAGTTATACATCACAAATCAAGATCATAAAACAAAATCAATATTGAAAATAATGGCAGTAAATGGGTGCTTTTGATGTGGTCTGTGTTGTAAGACACAGGGAGAAAATGCCTCCGCAAAACTCTAATAAATCACTTTGTTTAATCACTAGGATATAAATGGAATTTAAAGTGTCATCTGAGAGTCATCCTTTAAAATAACACATTAGCTTTTCATCTATGACAGTTTGGGGGAAAAGATGCCATTATTTAGAACTTGTTTACTTAATTTATTTTAAATTAATAGTTTTTTCATGTTCTAGCTTCAAAAATTTCCTTAAAGCATTCATATACTTTATTTCCTTTTCCATAATTTCAGAGAAGAGTGTGTGTCTTTTATTTCCTTGTCGTGGACACAGAGAGCTCCTGCGGGCGTTTGCAAAAGGTCCCTTGGTGTCATTCTGCTTCTTGACCCTTTGTCACTTGTGGAATCACAGCTGATGCCTAGGCTCACAGGTCTCCAGGAAATCACTGGTGTCGGAGAAAAGTGTTCTCTGATTGGTATAGTACACTTTTTTTTTACTGTTAAAATTTGTTTTTTATTATACTTTATGTTCTAGGGTACATGTACACAACTTGCAGGTTTGTTATATACGTATACATGTGCCATGTTGGTGTGCTGCACCCATTAACTCATCATGTACATTAGGTATATCTCCTAATGCTATCCCTCTGCCTTCCCCCCACCCCATGACAGGCCCCGGTGTGTGATGTTCCCCTTCCTGTGTCCAAGTGTTCTCATTGTTCACTTCCCACCTATGAGTGAGAACATGCGGTGTTTGGTTTTCTGTCCTTGTGATGGTTTGCTGAGAATGATGGTTTCCAGCTTCATCCATGTCTCTACAAAGGACATGAACTCATCCTTTTTTATGGCTGCATAGTATTCCATGGTGTATATGTGCCACATTTTCTTAATCCAGTTTGTCACTGATGGACATTTGGGTTGATTCCAAGTCCTTGCTATTGTGAATAGTGCTGCAATAAACATACGTGTGCATGTGTCTTTATAGCAGCATGATTTATAATCCTTTGGGTATATACCCAGTAGTGGGATGGCTGGGTCACATAGTATTTCTAGTTCTAGATCCTTGAGGAATCACCACACTGTCTTCCACAATGGCTGAACTAGTTTACAGTCCCACCAACAGTGTAAAAGTGTTCCTATTTCTCCACACCCTCTCCAGCACCTGTTGTTTCCTGACTTTTTAATGATCGCCATTCTAACTGGTGTGAGATGGTATCTCATTGTGGTTTTGATTTGCATTTCTCTGATGGCCAGTGATGATGAGCATTTTTTCATGTGTCTGTTGGCTGCATAAATGTCTTCTTTTGAGAAGTGTCTGTTCCACTTGCTGTGGTTCACAGTTCAGCCCAAGCTCTAGCTGCTGTTGCTTAAGCAAATGTGTGCTATCTTCGTGGAGGTGGCGGTGGAGAAGGGAACTATTAGCTCTCAGCGACAACACCCAGGGCCACAATTACGCTGGCACGTCCTTCACTCTGGGACCTGCCTGGGCCTGAGGCCGTGTGGGCCTTGCTGGTTGGGTCCTCCCAGCCCTACGAGGGGCAGGTTGCAGATCCCGTTTTACAGACCGGGAAGTGGGGTCACCAGACAAGGACCGCACACTGTCCCACCACAAGGAATTGTTGGATCCCAGTCCCAAACCCAGTGGGTGTGACTTCAGAACTGGTGCTCTGAGGAGCTTCTCAGTCACCCAACAGTGTGCGCTCCCTCGGCGGGGATGGATGTGGAAACTCACTCCTGAAATGGACAACTATTGCCATTTTCCATGGAGCTGCCGGAAAGATCACTGCAGAGCGAAGGTCACCAGAGCACGACTCAGCTGTAAACTCTCACTGCAATGAAGCTAAACCTAGACGACAGATCTGGCATGGCCCGGCCTCTGCTGCTTCCCAGCCTGGAGGACTCCAGCCATGCCTGGGGGACATTTCTGGGCTGGAGCACAGACGAGCCAGTGCACGGACCTCCAGTTCTCAGTCCTGCCGTAACACCTGGCAGAACGTGTGAGTTGTTGATGAGCCGCGATCAGAGCAGCCTACATGCAAGCCCTCGTGTTGGGGGCACTGGCCCAGAGGCCGCCCTAGCCATGCTGGAGGAGTTCGCATGAATGGGAAATCTACCTTTCTTGCAAAGTCCACCGATATGCCACTAAGAATTCGGAGTGATAAGCTTAGCCTAAAGCTGCCTCCTCACATAAGTGCAGCCTAAATGGTGTGAACCCGGGAGGCAGAGCTTGCAGTGAGCCGAGATCGTGCCATTGCACTCCAGCCTGGGTGACAGAGTGAGACTCTGTCTCAAAAATAAATAAATAAATAAATAGTCTCTGTACACAGTGAACTGTACTGAGCTGGATGTGTAAATAGTCTGTAACCTGCTCCTGTGCCAATCGCCGAGTTTTGTCCGAAGGTGACCCACTCCCTGCTCAAACCCTGTTCAAGTAAGGCGGACCCTAAGCTGGAGCCAACACGGCTGCTTCTGGACCTCGCTCCGTCTTCCGTAAGTCACCCTCCGTTTTCTGTTCACAAATCTTGTTTGGTCCCACAGCAGCACTGGAGTCTCTCTGAACCTCTTCTGGTTCGGGAGGCCGCCTGATTCCCGAACCATTCTTTGCTCAATTAAACTCTGTTAGATTTAATTTGTGAAAAGTTTTTCTTTTAACGAGAGTTAACTTCCTCCTCCGTGGCCTCGCCTGTCCTTGCTGATGGGGAAACGGGTTCCGAGAGAGGTGCCTGAGTGTTGTCAGGAAACTTCCAGACATGGCAGAGCTGCGGTGATGAGGAGACCCTGTCTCAGGCTGGGGACGTGGGACCCAGGCGTGCAGGCAGAAGAGCTGGAGAAACTGAGGGCTGCAACGGCGTAGCAGGAAGCACAAGCACTGTGATCGAGGGCTCAACCCTGCAGTCCGTTCCCTGCCCACCGTGGGGCCCAGAGCTGTGAGCTTAGATGCTGGTGTCATGAAGTTAAAGCACACGGCTTCCGAGTCCCCATCTGGAGGACAGCTGCCCTGGCACGCTGCCCAGCTGGCTCTGACATCGGTCTGAGGACAGACTCTCACTGACCCTGCCCTTGAGCGGGACAAGCCCGTGACTCGCTTCCAGCCAACGGAATGTGGCCCCATGCAGCATAGTACAGAATCTTCCAGGCCTCCATCCTGGCACCCCTGCTGCCTGAAGCACCTTCCCCGAGGAAGAAGCCACTGGTTTGCAGCAGACGAGGCCAAACAAGGGGCCGGGGCCTGGGAATGGTGGGTGGGCTGTGCTGAAAATCATCGGAATCAATTCAAGTTAAACTTTAATTGCATTTTGTTCCACTGACATCAGAACTGGATCTCCTCGGGGGTTGTGGGAGGGATTAAATATTTAGAAACATTAATTACTTCAACTAATACCACATTCTGCCCACTGCGCGATACACATTGGGGGCAGGATTCAAATTAAACCGATCCCTGCTCCCGGGGAAGCCACATGTGAGGAGGAGACGATGTGAATGAAGCTGCCTGGAACGTAACAGGGCCGTCTGCCGGGGAAGACAGGACCAGCTCCACCCTGGGTCATTAAAGGTCTCCGTGAGATGGGTCTTGAGGGTTGAGTAGGAGCTTAAACAACAATTTGAGGGGATGAGTGTTTCTGGGAAGCAGGAATGACCTGTGTGACCCTGAGGGCGTGCAAAGGACAGAGTGTGCTGGAGAAGGGAAGGACTGCCTTGTCCTTTGTTCTGCCTGGCGGAGCAGGGCCTCCAGGGTGCAGACCCCACCACCCGCATGCACCAGGGGTGACTGCCAGCTCTGTGCCGACGGCCTCCAAAGCGGTCGCTCCTGGGCTTAGTTTCCCTGAAATTAGAAGCAGACGCCTGTGCACGCATATTATCAGCTTTCCAACGTTGAAGGAAACAGCTCTTTTGCGATAGCTGGATTCATCATGATACAGATTTTTCCTGTGACCTCTTTATTACTTTTAAGCACCACCTTGCATTAATTAAAAAAAAAAAAAGAAAGCGTCTCCAGCTTCTACTCCCTGCAGGCTGGCTGACTCAGGTTTCTTTCACTCTTCCTCCTATACAAACAGGCAAGGGAATGAACGTCCCCTGCCACAGTTTCCAAGCGTATTAAACTATGGTTGCCCCTGCAGAACTCCTAATGTTCTTGTTTAATGTGTCAAAAAAGCAAATGGAATTTCATTTTGCTTTGGCACCAGTGGAGAAGAATAATCGTGCCCTCATCAGGAGGGCTGGAAGCAGTGTCCATTTGCAAGTCCTGCAGATGGGCGGCCAGGGAGGCTCTGCCTGAGGCTAAAACGCCCTCAGAATCCTCTGCCAGTTCCTGGCCTGGAGGCCCTGGTGTTAATTAGCTCTACAGCTGCAGGGAGAAAGCCTGGAAGATGGCTTCAGGCCCGCAGCGTCCCAGGAACGGTCAGACGCCGTCTCCAAAGTGATCCTTCCTGAAAGGTTTAGAGCCAATCAACCCCTAAGCAGGGCCCGTGCCTGGCGACTCCCGGGTCCAGGGATGGCTGGCATATTCCTGGCACCGTCCATGGGTGGGAGCAAGGGCACCATTTGGTTTTTGCCTGGAAATTGGACCTTGGCTGTCTTTGTTCCAAACCAAATGTGGCTGAGGAGCGCTCAAATAGTTTCAGGAAACACCTTTCAAATTCAGTGTGCTAGGTTCAGCAAGTAAAAATACAGGATTAGTTACATTTGAATTATAGATAAGCCATTTACTTTTAGTCTAAGTATGTCCTATGCAATATCTGGGCTAAACTTATACCAAAATTTATGTGTTGTTGACCTGAAATTCAAATGCGACTTAGGGTACTGAAATTTATCTGGCAATCTACCTCCAGTGCGCTGAGGTTACAAAGGGACCCCTCTGGGTGGTGGAGCTGCCTGGCGTCCTGACTGTAGGGTGGGTATAGGCCTGCGGGCGTGCAATGCACAGGCCCACAAAAGGTCGATGGCAGTCCCAGGTGATCAGGACCAGATGAGACTGTGGGGCCGAAGGGAGGCTGTCACACCTTCGGGGCATGGGGAGGGAGCTCTCAGAATTGGGAGGTGGCTTGGATACGGTTGGGGAGTTGGTTGTCCTGGAAAGCCGGTGGGTTGGGACATTATTTCCCAGGTTAGGAGGGAGCGGGGAAGCGAACGGGCTTTGCCAAGACGTTCCTTTGTCTAATTATTTGCACTGGCACAGCATTTGGGCCCGATAGCACTCAGTGTATCCGTGTGGAAGTACCTGGCTTGACTGCCCTGTGTCCACCTTCCACCCTGGCCCCCAGGGCTCCGGACTGACAGTCAGACCTGACCGCTTTACCTTCATGCTCAAAAGCCTGTGCTGCCTGCTCCTAATAAACTTGAAACTGGTTTGTCTTCTGAGCTGGGACTTTGGTGGCCGTGATGATTTGGCCTCCTGACAGTGGCTGCTCCAGCATCATTTTTTCTTTCCTTTTCAGAGAGCCATGATCTTACTTAGGAGGGCCACACACTTATCTAGAAGAGGTCATCTCCAGGCCTACTCTGCAGCTCGATAAGTCCAGACCACTAGGTTCGGGCCAAGGCGAGGTCAGCAGAAGTGTAGCGGTTTTCTGGGAGGGCCCCTTCTTCCGGGATAGCACACGTGATGGTTGGCGCACACGCAGTCATTTTGGACCCCGAGGCAAATTCAGTAAGGATCCAAGTGCAGCTAAGAGAAAGGCCCTGAGCCCTGGAGGATTCCACTCCCCCTCTCTCTGCCCTGCCCACTCACCCATTTGTGCAGGAGAGAGAAATGATCTTTCACATTGGATAGGCCATTGCTCCTTCTTTGTTTTCTTTCCTAACTTTTCATTCTCCTCTTTTACTATTTCTTGCCTGTTACTCCTTGAAAACATGCTGCATCACCTTGCTTTGGTCCTTCCCCTGCCTCCTGCCACGAAGCCTTCTCTTTTTATTTTCTCCACCTTACAAGGGTCTGCTCGGTCCCCACCCTCCCCTCTCCGGTCATCCTCCCAGGTAGATTCCACAGCTCGTTCCATCCTGCTTCCTCCAGGCAGCCTTGGTGTGGCCTGTGTGCCCCTGGGGTGGGTGCCTGTCCTCCTCCTCCGCTGCAGCTAAGCTCCCGGGGAACATGAACTGCGTCTCCTGCCTGATTTCTCCACGATTCTTGATCCCTCCAAAACACAGCGTTTCCCGGACTCTCTTGCTGTCAAATGCACTTCCACTCTATGAACTGCTCATCTCATGGGCCTGAGGCTCCACGGAGGGCAGATGGTTTAACTTGTCATGGAAATCAAGGTTGTGCTGTGAGGGCACACCCGGCTGTTGCTGAGGATGCAAAAGAGAACCGAACACACCCTGGGCCCCCCTGTGGGGGGCGGGAGAGAAAGGTCGGGGCCAAGGGTTGTGCCAGGGGCTGGGACTCTAGGCTGAGGCCACTGAGGCAGGCCCTGAAGGTCGACTCCTCCTCTCCTCAGCAGCTGAGGCCACTGAGGCAGGCCCTGAAGGTCGGCTCCTCCTCGCCTGAGCCTGAGGCCACTGAGGCAGGCCCTGAAGGTTGACTCCTCCTCTCCTTAGCAGCTGAGGCCACTGAGGCAGGCCCTGAAGGTCGGCTCCTCCTCGCCTGAGCCTGAGGCCACTGAGGCAGGCCCTGAAGGTTGACTCCTCCTCTCCTTAGCAGCTGAGGCCACTGAGGCAGGCCCTGAAGGTCGGCTCCTCCTCGCCTCAGCAGCTGAGGCCACTGAGGCAGGCCCTGAAGGTCGGCTCCTCCTCACCTGAGCCTGAGGCCACTGAGGCAGGCCCTGAAGGTCGACTCCTCCTCGCCTGAGCCTGAGGCCACTGAGGCAGGCCCTGAAGGTCGGCTCCTCCTCGCCTCAGCCGCTGAGGCCACTGAGGCAGGCCCTGAAGGTCGGTCCCTCCTCGCCCCAGCCGCTGAGGCCACTGAGGCAGGCCCTGAAGGTCGGCTCCTCCTCACCTGAGCCTGAGGCCACTGAGGCAGGCCCTGAAGGTCGGCTCCTCCTCTCCTCATCAGCTGAGGCCACTGAGGCAGGCCCTGAAGGTCGGTCCCTCCTCGCCTCAGCAGCCGGAGCCACCAAGCGGCACATTTCCCTTCAGGGGAAATTTGCCAATGTGTTTTGAATGACCGTCCAAACTGTGCGCCCAGAAGCCAGCGGACATAATGAAAATGCTCTTTTGTTGGAAGCCATTTTTCCATGCAGGTATGTGTATAAAATGTGTACTTGAGACGGAAAAACAGATGGCTTAACTATCTCTAATCTCGTAGAGGGGTCACCTGTTACCAGGCCATTCGTCATTTCAGCCAAAATTTCCATCATAGCGGCGTGCCCCGGAATCAGGGGGCCATGCCACCTCCACATCACCCGTGTGTCTGGGCGATCTTCCTCCAGCAGCGGCGGGAGCACACGCCCTGTGCCGGGGGCTTCCTGCTGGTGTGGATTAAACAGCTCTCAAGGGTCCATGCACTGGTGGTGTTTTGTCAAGATGTGGCTTTTATTTTTAAAGACGCAGTCTCACCCTGGGTTCTCAGCGTGAGGGGGCGAGCTGGTGCCCTCCCGTGGTCGAGCCAGTCTGCAGCCCCCAGCTATCTCTCCAGGGACCTGAGATCCCTCTGGGGGTGTCTTATTCTGAGCAGGGCTCAAGCTTCTCCGTGGCAGCACATCCTCTGGCTCTGCAGCTGAGAGCAGCGCTCCCGGGAAGCACGAGGTGCTCAGAAGGGAGGGCCGGGCTGAATGCTGGAGTTTGAGGAGCGATGGAAGCGGTGAGCAGATGCCTGCCCCGCTGTTCATTTTCTTACTTGGCACACATTTACCGGAACTCTAAGAGGTGGCCATCCCCCTGCCCTCCCCCAGCTGGGCATCCACCCCAACACCCCAGGAAGCAGCTCTGGTCTGGTTCCCTGTTGGGTCTCTACACACTCCCTGCCAGCCTCCCCGCTGTCAGTCCTGTTCCTCTTGGGCTCCTGTGAGGCCAAGTCCTCCTGTCCCCCACCCACCACCCTGCTGCCCCTTCCAGCTGCTTCCCTGGATGCTACTGGGAAGGCTCGAGTTCACCTTCCTCTGCCTCTCTGGCCCCACGTGGCCTCCCCGCCCCTGGCTGTGCACATGCACCTGCTCACTGGGGGCCTCAGGCTCTTCCTGGTCTGGAGAGCCCTGGAGGTCCCCACAGCAGAAACATAACACAGAACAAAGGCTCCAAAGCCACAGCTTCAGCCTCTGCAGAGCTCAGGGCCTGATAAAGTCCAGGAGGCTAGGCTGGTCCAGCCCCTCCCTGGCTCCCTGAGAAGCGGCTGTGGGGCTTCTGTGGTCTCGTCCCTGGCTTTGCCCAGGTCCACCTTGTTCGTTTCACTGAGGAACACGGCTGTCGTGTAAGGCACTGGGGAAATTAACATAAGCCTCCAGGCATCCAAGACAGTGTGTGCCACCGAGGCCACGGGGTACAAGTCAGGCCCCTGTCTCTTCTTCCTCCCCATGGCAGGGACACCCGGAGCTCAGTCCTAGGGGCTCGGAGCTTTGGAGCCTGATGCTCCATCCCCATGCCCCCCTCGCTTCCTCCCTCCTTCCTCCCCATGGTGGGGACACCCGGAGCTCAGTCCTAGGTGCTCGGAGCTCTGGAGCCTGATGCTCCATCCCCATCCCCCCATCGCTTCCTCCCTCCTTCCTCCCCATGGTGGGGATGCTCAGAGCTCAGCCCTGGGTGCTCTGAGATCTGGAACCTGATGCTGTATCCCCATCCCCTGCATCGCTTCCTCCTCCAGCAATGCAGGGTAAACATTTCCCGAGCCCCTTCACTCATGGAGCCCTCTCCCCACAAAGGGCTCACATCCAGAGCAGGGCAAATGCCAGGTTCATCCAGCAGGGAGCCTCAGTGGGGGAAGGGAAACACCAGGTGGGCAGTGGGCAGAGCAGCCTCCAGGCCAGTGAATTTAGCATGTGCTTCCTACCCAAATATACACATGATAAATAATTTACTTATTTCTTGTTTGTCTTGCTTGTCTTCTGCTAGAATATTAGCTCCATGAAGGCAGGGATTCCCTCCCTCCCTCCCGCCCTCCCTCCTTCCTTCGTTTCCACTATTACATTCCAAGCATCTTGTACAGTGTCTGGCATATGGTGTGTTTTCAAGACTTAAGCAAATGAATGAATCAACACAGGTGTTGGCCAGTTGCCAAAGGCTTCTTCTTCTCTCTCACCTGAATCAGGCATCCCACTACCAGGGCACAGGACCTGCTTCCAAATGTGTGCCTTTTCTGTGAGATTCCCAGACTCAAGCTCAGGAACCTCTGGGTGTCGTGCAAAGTGGGGCTCCTGCAGCAGGGGCTGACAGCTGGGACACCTTCCCTGGGGCGGCTGCTGGCCGTCCTGTCTGATGGGCCAGATGTCTCCACCAGCTTGGATTCAGAAATCCCCGACTCCAAAATGAACCTTTAAGTGAGGTGCAACTTTCAGAATGAGCAAGGGTCGAACCCCAGCAGCTGCCTCTTCCTGGGGACCATGGCCCGGTGGCTGAGGAGCGGCAAGTGCCGTCCCTGAGACTCTGTCATGCCTGAGGCTGACCTTGCTCCCATGGACTGCGTGGGAATCATCACTGCTGCCACATGTCACAGAAATTTTCCTGTGAAATGCAGATTGCATTAATTTCCCCATTCCCTAATCCAGAACACTGAATTTTGTACTAATCATGCCAGCGGAATCTCGTATGAAAACCACAGAGAAATCACTGGGTCCTTCCCTCCCCAGGGACTGTCTCAGCTTTGGAAATATCACAGGCACAGAGAGAGGGGCTGTTCCCCAAACAGACCATTATCACAGCTACATAGTGAAGGGAGTGCTTTTTCTTTTAAAATCATTTTATTGAGACATGATATCAATATAATGAATGCAGCTCTTTTCAGTATAGTGTAATGAGTATTGACTATTTTACACCCATGCAACCACCGAACTCCAATTTGTTATTTTTGAAAATTATTCTCATCATTCCAGATCCTTTGCATTGTCCTGTAAATGTTAGAATCAACTTACATATTTCTATTTAGAAAAAACAGTCCTGCTGGGAATTGTATTGGGATAGCATTGATTGCGTGAGTCGTGTCGGACAGAACTGTTGTGCTAACAATATTGTTTCTTCTACTTCAAGAATATTCTCTATCATTTCATTTATTTAGAGCTTTCGTTTCTTATTTTTCTTAGTAATATTTTGTGGTTCTAAGTATACAGATCTCACACTATTTCAAAAAATTATCCGTAAGTATTTCATGCTTTTTTCATGCTACTGTAAATGTTTATAATTAAATTTTCCATTGGTTCATTGTTAGTATTTAGAAATACAGTTACCTTTGTGGTCTTGCTGAGCTCATCAGTGTAACTTTTTCAGATTCCATAGGATTTTTTGTTCATGTCACCTTCAGATAAAAATGTTATTCCTTCTTCAATCTGCATGTTCAGATTCGTTTCTGTCAATGAATAATGAATATTGTGATGCCTATGTCAAATTTATTGACTTTCTTCTATATTCTGTTAATATAGGGTGTTATATTGATCAATTTTCTAAATCCACTTGACATTCCTGAGAATGAATATACACACACACACATACACAGATACACACACACATAGGTATATATGTATATGCACAGGTATGTGTCTATGTCTTTGTATACATATGCATCCATATTCAATTTGCTAATAATTTATAAACATTTGCATCTATATTCATTATATTTTTAAAAGTTAACATTGTATGAGTTTCCTCTCGTCATAATCGTAGTGATGCTGGACACATAGAATAAGATGGAAGGTTTTTCTTTTCTGTTTTATGAAAGAGCTCACTTGGGACTGGCTCCGTTTCTCCCTGAGTGTTTGACAGAATCCATTACCAAATGCATCCAGATCTGGAGTTTTCTTTGAGGAGAGACTATAAATTATGCATTTAATGTCTATTCAGATTTTGTACTCCTTTTTTCAATATTGATAATTTGTGCCTTTCAAGGATGATTTTCATTTTGTCTATGTTGTCTAATCTATTGCATAAATTTACTCATGTTTCTTTTCATCCTTCTAATTTATATTGTACCTGTAATGAGTCCCTTCCTTCATTCATGATATTAGTATTTATGTCTTATCTTGTTTCTCTCATTTTCTCTCTTTTATGGCTTTTAAAATTTTTATTTGTTTTTTTTTAGAGGCAGGGTCTCACTCTGTCACCCAGGCTGGAGAGCAGTGGCCACCATGGCTTACTGTAGCCTTGAACCTTGGGCTGAAGCCATCTTCCCACCTCAGCCTCCCGAGTAGCTGAGGCCACAGGCAGGCACCACGTCCCTCCTGAACAAACTGAAAGCAACCCTTCTCAGATCTATCAGAGTTTAGGTCACAAGGCAGACACTGCCTCCACAGCTGCAGAGAAATGCATGTGCGTCCAGAGAATCACGCCTTACCAGGAACAGAAGCCCAGGAGCAGAGGCTGGCAGCCAGAGCCAGGACGGGTAGAAGCACCGCAGAGGTTCAGTGTGGACAGGCCTGAATGGCAAACACTCAGGAGGGGACCTCAGTCTTAGGAGGCTCCATGCTGTCCGGACCTCACAGTGAATATCAGAGAAAACTCCCCTCTGCTTCCAGCAGGGGCAGGAAAAGCTCTGGAGCTCTGCCCTTAATAGGGGCTGCTCTCAAGAGAAAAAGTGTTACCAGATCTTAACCCCCTGGGGTTTTATCAGAGCCTAATGACCCAGGAATGAGACACACCCAACTCCAGGCCCCTCTGGCTTTCCTGTCTTGTCTAAGGGAGAGGAAATCAAAACAAAGCTGAGCAGCACTTGTGAAGGTCACAGCCCAGAGGACACAGGCTCCCTAAAAGCAGAGACTAATCAGGGACCAGAGGACACCCTCCCACACCTCAGCACCTTATTTAAGAAGGGGAGACCCAGGGACAGTAGGGAAGACCAAAGCAAGAGCCTCAGAGGAGCTTTGAACCTCCAACACCTATAGCCAATTCCCAGCCAGAGAAACTTCAAACTGGCAAGAAAGGCTTCTTTATCTCAATTTCTTTTACCCACTACAATATGCTTACCTCTCAGCAATAAATGTAGAGCCGGGCGCGGTGGCTCACACCTGTAATCCCAGCACTTTGGGAGGCCCAGGCAGGTGGATCACCTGAGGTCAGAAGTTCGAGACCAGCCTGATCAACATGGTGAAACCCCGTCTCTACTAAAAATACAAAACATTAGCCAGGCATGGTGGTTCAGGCTTGTAATCCCAGCTACTTGTGAGGCTGAAGCAGGATAATCACTTGAACCCGGGAGGCAGAAGTTGCAGTGAGCCAAGATAGCACCACTGCACTCCAGCCTGAGTGACAGAGCGAGACTCCATCTCAAAGAAAAAAAAGTGTTGCAAGGCATATTACAAAACAAAAATATAATTTGAATAGAAAGAGCCAGCATGAACACCAGACTCAGATATGGCAGAAATTTTGGAATTATCAAACCAGAAGTAAAAAATAATTACTTTATTAAGGGAAATAATGAAAAAAGTGGACAACATGCAAGAACAGATGAATAATGTCAGCAGAGAAATGGAAATTCTAAGAAAGAGTCTGGAGGAAAGGCTGGAAATAAAAAAGACTGTAACCAAAAGGAAGAATGCCTTCGATGGGCTTATCTGTAGACTGGATGAAGCTGAGAAAAAGTCAGTGGGCTTGGAGACGTCAATGGAAACTTCCAAAACTGATGAAAAAAGAAGAGAACCAGAATATCCAAGAGCTCTGAGACAATTAGAAAAGGGGTAACATACTCATCATGGGAAAAGTAAAGGACAATCTAAAGAGACAAGAACACAGTACATATTTGAAGGGATCACAGCTCATAATTTTCCAAAATTAATGATAGACACCAAACCACAGATCCAGGAAATTCAGAGAGCATCAAACAGGATAAACACCAAAAAATCGACACCTAGGCATAGCATGTTCAAACTTCAGAGAATCAAAAACAAAGGGACAATATTGAAAGAACAAGCTTTTGGTTCTATTAATCTTTTCCATTGTTTGAGGTTTTTCAATTTTATTGATTTCTGTTCTCATCTTTAATATGCCCTACCTTTTAATTTTAAGTTTCATTTGCTGGATTTTTCTTTTCTTGTTGTGTCATATTAGATCATTGATTTCAAAACACTTTTCATTTTTCACATGAACGTATAAAACTACAAATTTTTTCTATGCTTAACTAAAGTCCACTAAATTTTCATTCAGTTTATAATGTTTTATAATGTTTCATGTGATTTCCTCTTTGACCCATGGGGTATTTAGAAGAGTAATTTAAAAATTCAAAATATTTAGCGATTTTCCAGATAGGCTTTACTACTTGGTTTGCAATTTAATTCTATTTTAGTCAGAGAACATGCTATCTATGCTTTTAGTCCTTTTAAATGTACTGGAACTTAATACATATTAATTTCCTGTCTGGTTCAGATTTTACAACAGTGTCATTTTCCAAATCTACAATCTGTCTTTAATTTGGGTTAGAGCATTTTTCACTTTCTCTGTCTCTCCTCTCCTCCCCTTCCCCCTTCCTCTCTCCCTCTCCCTCTATGGTAGAATATAATGCGTTTTAATACATGCACAGAATCCTATAACCACCGTCCCAGAAGTAGAGAGTCCTTACACCCCGCACAGAGCTCTCCCATGCTGCCCTCTGTATTGAAACCCCACCACATCCCAACCTCTAGTAACCATTGAGCTTTTCTCCACCAATATAAGTTTGATTCTCAAGAATGTCAACTTTTGAGAGGCTTAGTTTTCCCTTAGCGTAATGCCTTGGAGATGCATCCAAGTGGTGTGCATCCATAGTTGATTTCCCTTTATGACTAAATGAATCCCACCGTATGGATGCCTATTACTCCATGCATTCTACCGTTGTCGGACAGGTGCGGTATTTCCAGTTAATGAACAGAATAGATAGAGCTGCTACAAACATCCATATGCGGTTTTGGGTGTAAACACAGGTTTTCATTTCTTTGGGGTAAATACCTATAAATAAAATTCCTGTCATCTGGTAAGTGTATGTTTAACTTCAGTAAAAACAGCCAATTTTAGAGTGTCTGTATACTTCTGCATGTCCACTAGTCATGACACATGAGATGTTCAGCTGCTCACTTTTCTCACTAGCACACAGTGTTGTGTGTATATGTATATATTCTCCATTCTAGCAGGTGTGCAGTGATCTCTCCTTGTGGATTCCTTAATGCCTAACGATGTTGAGCACCCTTTCATGTACTTCGTTGGTAATTTATTTGGTGAAGTGTCTACTCCAATTATCTTCCCATCTTTTAAATGAAACAGTTTTTTTTGTTTGTTTGTTTGTTTTTTTTTTTAATGGATGAATCATGAGAATTTTACATATTGTGCATATTTCATCAGGTATATGATTTGTAAATATTTTCTAGCATTCAATAACATTAACGGGTTCTTTCTCAGTATAAAGCAAACTTAAAGTTTTAATTTATCTTTGTTTAAACGGAATGTGCTTATGGTTTTATATGTCAGTATCTTTTCCCTAATCAAGGGCCATACATTTTCTTCCTATATTTATTCTAAAATATTTACAGCCTGGCTGGGCGTGGTGGCTTAAGCCTGTAATCCCAGCACTTTGGGAGGATGAGGTGGGAGGATCACTTAAGGTCAGGAGTTCAAGACCTGCCTGGCCAACATGGTGAAACCCCATCTCTACTAAAAACACAAAAATTAGCTGTGTGTGGTGGCGGGTGCTACTTGGAAGGCTGAGGCAGGAGAATCACTTGAACCCGGAGGCAGAGGTTTCAGCGAGCCAAGATCATGCCACTGTACTCTAGCCTGGGTGACAGTGAGACTCCATCTCAAATAAACAAACAAACAAACAAAATATTTACAGCCTTACATTTTGAGGTATTACAGCTATGAGTCATTTTGAGGTAATTTTTATATAAGGTGTGAGGTTTAGGTTGAGTTGCATTATTTTTTTAGCATATGGATGTTCAATTTAATGAAAATACTATCTTTTCTCTGTTGAATTGCCTTTGTAACTTGTCAAAAATCATTTGGCCGTATCTGTGTGCCTTATTTTGAACTCTTTGTTGTCTTTTATTGACTTATGCGTCTTTCCCTTTACCCATGTCACACTATCTTGACTACTATAGCTTTACAGTCAGTTTTTTGAGACGGAGTCTTGCTCTGTCACCCAGGCTGGAGGGCAGTGGCATGATCTCTGCTCACTGTAAGCTCCGCCTCCTGGGTTCCAGCCATTCTCCTGCCTCAGCCTCCCAAGCAGCTGGGACTACAGTCATTCTTAAAATTAGGAGGTGTAAGTTCTCCCACTTTGTTTTCTTTCTCGAAATTGTTTTAATTAATTTGGCCCCTTAGACTTTCCATATACATTTTAGAATCCCCTTGTCTGTATCTACAGAAATTTCTGCTAGGATTTTGACAGAAATTATCTAATTAAAGCCCTTCTGAAAGATATGAGGAGGTAACATTTTCAAACATTTCCTGGTTTTAAGCTTGTCATTTTCAGTTTTGGTTTTTTTTTTAAGTATTTTACCTAGATTTTCCAATTCATTAATACTGAGCTGTCTGAGGAAACATTGTTTTGTCTCGTCTGTGTCTGGCTTTTATCACTTTCAGTCTTAAGAATTTTATTGCCATTGTCTCTCTTTCTTTTCTCCCTTAGTCTTGACTTAAGTTTACTATTTTGCAAGCATTTTCAGACAGTCATCTCTTTTTTTTTCACTAATTATCCTGAATTTTACTGCTTAGAAGACTTACAAGACCTTGTTTTTTTCTGGTAAATATATTTCGAACTCATAAATTCCTCATAGTGCTTTACTACATCTCACCAATGAATATAATATGTTCATTTTCACTCTACTCTAAGGTATTCATAATTTACATGATTTTATTTTTCCCAAGGCATATTGAGTTATCTGTTACTTAAGTTCCTATGAGATTTTAAACAATACTCTTCAATGAATAGCTCCTGATTTTATTATACATTGGCCGGCAAGATCATCGGTATGATGTTGATTCTTTGGAACTGGGGAAATGCTTCTCTAACTTTGCTCATGGTTAATTTCTGAGCACATGCTGTTCCCAGTGTGTTTACACAGAATGTGCCTTTTCCGACTGTTGGCGTGAGATTGTCTGTCTTCTGTCTTCTACTGGGAGCTCTTTAATTAGGTTATCTAAATTTGCTGACTTTTTTCTACTTGTTCTGTCCATTACTTGTAGCGATGTGTTAAAATCTTCGGCAGTGTTGCCAGCGTATCTTCCTACCCTGCAGGTGGGTCGCTGGCGGTTGATGTATCTTGAGGCTGCTCCTACGTGCTCATGGTCATTACGCCTCCTCCATCACCTGCTCCCTTGACCAATACCTAACTGGCTTCTGTATCTTTCCAGTTTTGCCCTTGAACTCCAATGTGTTTTACATAATGGTTCATCTTGGCTCTCATATATATACACACACACACACACACACATACACATATACATATATACACACATATATGTGTGTGTGATACACCAGCAAAATATATATATGTGTGTATATATGTGTATATATGTGTATATATACATGTGTGATACACCAGCAAATATATATGTGTGTATATATGTGTATATATATGTGTGATACACCAGCAAAAATATATGTGTATATATGTGTATATATGTATATGTATACACGCACGTGTGTATGTATACACATATGCATGTATATATACACGTGTGTATATATGTATACACATATATATTTTTGCTGGTGTATCATTTTTATCACTCTATTTGTACTTTTTCACATTGGAAAACATTTCAAACATTGAGAAGTTACAACAGTACAAAGCATACCCCCATGCCATGTGCCGGATCCGCCATGGCTGCAAAGTTATCCTGCCCGTTTTATCTCTGTTGTAAACGCAGTGGTCGTTGCTGATGCCCCATTGGAAGGTAACTTTCAGAATTGTGACTTCCTGCGGCAAATGCAACATCCGTACCTTCTAAGAACATTCACATACCTCGAGTCTCTTAGCAGACTTCATCACTGACATGATCCTACACGTGTGGAGTCCGTGCCCACATTTCACTCCCTCTTCAAATCATGTCCTTGTTAGCAACTATGGTTGTTATTAGTCAACGGCTCAGGATTCGTGCAAGATCACGCATTGCATGTAGTTGTCACGTGTTCATCTCCCTTATTCTGGAAAAATTTCTCATCCTGTTTTCACAATGTTGACATTTTTGAGGATCACAGCCCGACTGTTTTGTAGAACGTTCCTTCACTCGTATTTCTGGAATGTTTGCTCGTGCTCCTCTTTCTGGCAGGAAAACCAGTGAAGTGAAGCCGAGTCCTCTTGGTGGACGATTTGAGGGCTGCCCCACCGCTGGTGCTGCGAGCGCGATGGCGTGGTCTGACCATGCTGACCACGCTGACCATGCTGACCAGGAGGCCTTCTCCACGGTGGATTCTCCCCCTTCTCCCTTGGAATCAGGAGATCACCTGTGGGGCCGTCCTTTGGGCTGTGCCCTCCTCTTTTGCACCAGAGCTCCAGCCAGGGAATTGGGCCTGAATCCGTCCTGTCCTGCTGGCCGTGGGTGGTGATACTCCTCCGACTCCCGGACTGCACCTGCCTGGATCTGCTGGGAAAGGCCCAGAGCCCCGCTCCTGCTCGTCAGCTCGTCCTGCGTCCACCCTCGCCTGCTTTTGGGGCGAGCATGGCCTCCTGGGGCGCCTGTGGCTCCGTGCCTCCTTCCCACCAGGCTGCGTGTCTCATGTGCCGCTGCCCAGGCCCAGCTCCTCCTCCAGCCTCACACACCACACAACCCACATGTAGACACACACACCACACAACCCACGCATGACCCATATGCACCACACACATGCACACATACCCACATCACACACCACCACATACACAACACACAATCCATGTGCAAACACACACACCACACATGCAGCACACACACCGCACGCACTACACACCACATACACACACCACACACTCAGGACACACACCGCACACACACACACCACACACACATACACACACCACACACAAATACACCACACACGCAGGACACACACTGCACACACACACACACACCACACACGCAGGACACACACCGCACACACTACACACCACACACAAATACACACACCACACACGCAGGACACACACCACACAAACACACACACCACACATGCAGGACACACACCACACACACTACACACACACACACCCCACACACAAGACACACCAAACACATGCACACATACCTGCATCACATACCACCATATACACAACACACACCACACAACCAATGTGAAAACATACACACCACGCACAGGACACACACCACACACCCTACACACCACACTCAAACACATACCATGCACACAGGACATGCACCACACAACCCACGTGCAGACAAACTCCACACACCACACATGTAGGACACACACCACACAACCCATGCACGCACACCACATGCACACACCCTAAACCATACAACACACCATACACACACCACACACGGACACACACCACACACATACACACAACACATACACACTTACGCATACCCCAAACCACTCACTACCACACACACACGATACGCACCACACAACTCATGTGCAAACACAAACACATACACCACACACCACATACACACAAACACATTACACACACATATGCAACCTACACATATACACATACCACACACACAGCACACACCACACACATCACACACGTACACAAACCCCAAACCACACACCACTGAATAGACACCACACACACCCCATACCACAAACACAAGATACACAGCACACACATAACACACAGGTACACATCACACACACCACACCCTGTACTAACATCCTGCACCGCAGACCCAGCCTGGGGGAGGCAGGACAGTGGCCCATCATGTCCCAGGGAAGCTGAGCCAGCTGTGTCCTCAGCCCTTCCTGGGGCTGACCTGGCAGCCCTCAGCTCTGCCCTGCACCCGGGTTCCCCTCCTTAGTGGGAGGCAGCAGGACTGGAAATACCCCACTGTTTATTTTCCCACACACAGCTGGGAGAGCACCCAGCATCCACGACTCTGTCCGGCCTGACCACCTGGCCCACCCCCAGCCCAGTGGGGGCAGCCCTGCCCCTCGTCCATCCCTCCTGAGCAGGCTGGGGTCCAGGGGCCATGCCCAAGGAGAAGGGGCCCTGGGCCTGCCGTCCCCACTCCTGCCCTGGCCAAGGCTGTCCCTGAGGGACAGTCAGGCAGGAGGAGGTGCTGCCAAGACCCACTGCCCAGCATCAGCCCTGGGACGCTTAGAGTTGCCTTCCTTGGCTCAAACGTTTCATTTGGAACTCAGTCTTTAATTATGTCAGATTAAAGGTGTACGCTTTGGGATTTATGGAGTCATTAGGGATGTTGTAGAAACCACACTCGGAGCTAAGCCCACACTGGCGTTCTCCGCATGGATATTTATGTACAAATAGCTGAGGGCTTCGTTAAACAGCTCAGCTTGGAAATTTAACGGGTGGTCTTCTGTGCTGCTGGCCCTCCGCTGGTGGTGGGAGACAGGAGCCCAATGCTTGCCCGTCCCCAGGCCTCCCAACTTGGCCGGTGTCCACCATGGGGTCTCTCTGTGCTTGGACCTGTGTTCATCCTTCCATGCCTTCAGGGATTCCCAGCATCCTGGATCCCAGGGATTGGGTGAGACTCACCTGCTGCTTCAAGGATGCTTCAAGAACAAGTCCCAGGGCCTGGGAAGGAAGGGAGTGGGGCATCCAGGAAGGAGAGGAAGTGGCCCTTCTTATTCCATGTCACCCACATCACTGGGGGACATCAGTTCCCATGAACGTGAGTACGCTGAGCTCCTAGCAGGGCATCTGTGCTCACAGCTCAGCCCCTGGGCCAGGGCTGGTCTAAGCCCATCCATGCATCCAGCCACCCACATATGTACTCATCTATCCATCATCTATCCACCATCTAACCACCCACCTACTTACCAACCAATTCATCCATCCACCCACTCATCCACCATCCATCCATTATCCATCCATCCATCCCCCATCCATCCATCCATCCATCCACACACCATCTATCTATTCACTAATCCATTCATCCACCATCCTTCCCTCCATTTATCCACTCACCCACCCATTCCTCCATTCATGATCCATCTACCTACCCATTTCTCCACTATCCATCCATCCATCCATCCATCCATCCAAGCATCTATCTAAAATTTCATTATCCCCTCTGCCAACTCACCACTTGCTTTTTAAAAACTTCCTGAGCTGAGGAGACGCTTGCCTCTCTGGGTATCCTCCGTGCTCGACAGAGAAACACGCTCTGTGTGCAGAGCCTTTGCTTCCATCTTTCAGGCATGAATTCTAATGAAGATGTGAGTCTCCAGTGTCTCTGATATGATCTTGCCAGACCTCTAGTTAGGATGGTGGTTCTCAGCAGTGGCTGTTCATGAAGCTAATTGGAAGTCACTGGAAGAATGCTGGAACCCAGGTCCCTATGTGACATTTGGATTTCATTGGTTTGGCGCGTGGCCTCGACATTAGAGTTTCTTGAATCCCTCAGGTGATTATCTTGTAGAGTCAGGGCAGAAGCCCTTACTGGATCAGGTAGGACATCCTGATTGCAGCTGTGGAAACAAAGGCAGCAAGGCCTGGCTCCTGCCTCCTGAATCCCAGAATCCGGGGGGTGACACTTACAGCACTCAAAAGCTTTCACTTCTTATTCCCAGGCTGCCTGGATTTAAGGTCTATGTTTGTGTTTGAGAGACGTGTCACTGTTTGCTGGGTGAATGTGAGATGGGCGTATTTTCTCGCTGCAGGTGCCCTGCTTAGCTCCCTGGGGTGTGTTGTCTGTGATACAATTAAAGGTATCGTCAATGCCGCAGAAAAGATGAGCGTCCGCCCCACGGGAGCCGGAAAGCTCATCCTGCCACTGTAGTCAGGAGAACCACAACTCCTGGGCCGGGGCTGCGGCCCGGGAAGGTGACCGGAGTCTGCTGCCAAATTGCCAGCCCAGAGGCCTCATTTCCATGCCGTAATCCCATAAGCAAATAGTGTGATTGTATGAGTTGAGGGTAATTTTCCACACTTCACAGTAGCTGCTCAGTTTGCCTCTCGATTCTGCTGACTCTACTAGGAATTTGTACAATAAAATAATGGAAAAACTACAATAACCAGTGAAGCCAAACCAAGAATCTCATTCTATCAAACTCTCAGAGCAGAGAGGGCCCACAGGCCGCGGTCAACCCTCTCCCCTCCGGTGCCCCCATCTGCAGCTTTCCTCCCTCATTCAGGCCTGGCAGGGCAACAGCTCAGCTTGCTCTGTGGGCGTCTAGGGTGCTGTGTTGGGTTTACCTTGCCTTCCTCCTATTTTACCTGGTTTCGCCGGATTTTCATGCCACACACGTTTCTGAGCCACAAAGCCAGGTCCCTGCATGGGGCAGACTCCTGATGTAGAACAGAGGTGGAGGCCTGGAAGAGACATGTCCTAGATGCAGGACAAGGTCCTCTGTCCCTGTGGCCAGCAACGCTCCCTGGGGGGCATGGCCAACTGGGGGCTTGGGAGTAGGAGAGAAGGCACGGTGGTCTTTGTAGGCTTCTCTCGGGCAAGGGGCGACTTGAGCTGGCAGGAGAGAGAAAAGGGTGAGTCTACTTCTTGCAAACTGAAGGCTGGGGATAGCTCTGCTTGTCCACACTGACACCTGTTAGCCACAGTGGGCTGGGCTGCTGGCCCCAGAAGACCTGTCCACGTCCTAACCCCCGAAACCTGTGAGTTTGGATTCATTTGGAGAAAGGGCTTTTGCAGATGTGATTAAGTTAAGGATTTCAAGATGAGAAGGTCACCCTGATATATCTGGGTGGGTCCCCAAGTCCAATACCAGGTGTCCTCTTCAGGGAATGGAGAGGGATTCGGGACTCGGACACATGGAGGGGACAGAGCCTGGGATTAGAGCCGTGAGGCTGCAGGAACGTGGCAGCCACCAGAGGCTGGAAGGAGCCTAGAGCCTCAGGAGTCAGCACAAAGGCTGGAAGGAGCCTAGAGCCGCAGGAGGCAGCACAGGCCTGAAGACACTTTGAGTTTGGATTTCTGGCCCCAGACTGTGAGAGGATACACACAACTTGCTTTATGCCCCTGAGCTCGTGGTGGCTCCTTCCGGCAGCCCCCGGGCCTCGCACACGGGCTGTCTCTAGCAGGCCCCGAGTCCCATCTCACCCTTTCGCAGGCCCTGTGAGCTCCGCTCCAGGCTGTTCCCAGGCCCCAGAGCTAAGCAATGGAGACTTAGAACTGTCCAAGCCGAGCCACACGCTCAGGAAGTGAGTCGGGATTGCCTTTCTATAGAATTTTACTCATCAAGCCGGTAGGCTGGGTGGGGGCTGTTTTTGTGGACGGGGGTCTGAGAGATTTGCCTGGTGTCGCAGACCATCTCCAGGCCCTCTCCTTACCTTCAGTCAGCAGGGTGGACAAGCAGGGGCTCCTTAGGCCACAGGGGCTACAAGGTGGCCGTGGGCAGGCAGAGCGTGAGAGGGACCCGCGAGAGGAGGAGGCGGCCCCGGGGCCCGCGAGAGGAGGAGGAGGCCCTGGGACCTGCCAGAGGAGGAGGAGGCCCTGGGGCTCCAGCCTGGGGCAGCAGCTGTGGAGGAGGGAGGCAGGGAGGGAAGCTGGAGGTGGGGCAGCATTTCCCCTCTGCTGTCTCTTACGGTCGGGGGTGTCTTGGCCTCCTGATGGGATGGCGGGTCACTGGCAGACAGGAGACGGGTACAGGCTGTGGGCCAGCCATGTTCACATTCAAGTTCTTCACCAGGGCAGAACCAGATGGAGAGACAAAGCACTGCTGACAGAGCGGGGGCTTCAGTGAGCTTTTTACACGTGTCCGACATTTACCCACTGGGTACTAGGAACAACCATTAACCTAGTAACAAACGTAGACTTTTTCACTTTTTGTTCAAAGTTGGGAATTTTAAACAAATGTCCACAGCCAAGCGTGCCGCCCTGCCCACCGCTCCGCTCCCCTGTGATGTCACCCTATTTCCACGGCCCCCAGTGTGGGTATCATCAACCCGCCTCGGATGGAGATGTCTGTGAGCCTCTGCGGAAACGCGCTCGTATTCAAATGCTGTTTCTTCTTGTCTAGTTTTCCTATCATCAAGTCATCTCTCACTTTGGTGTAAATTAACTATCCTCCTTCAGTTTTCTTTTCTGGTTTTCTAGATCAAGCAGCGTCATAGGAGACACATTAATGGTTTTATATTGAAGTAAAGGAGAAAGGTCACATTCTCCCAGTAGAATCATGAGGCCCTGCAAAGCTCCCCAAATACCCATGTTTTCCCCACACTCCCCAGTTTCCAGGGAGGGGCACGTGGCTCATTTTCCTGAGTGAAAGGTAAGCGAACGGGTGCGGGGCCCAAGCTCACTGTGCTCTGGTGCCTCACTCCCTCCTTCTCCCATCCCCGAGCTGGGCTGGAAGTTAAGGGCTGAGATGGGGGAGCTGCAAAGGGAAGAGGCTGGGTTCCCCCATCACCACCCAGAGGAACACATGTCAGAGAGGCAGCTGGCTGTCCTTGGGGCTGGAGGGTTGGTGGTGCCAGTCCTGTTTCTGGGGATCTCTGAGGAAGAAGAGCAGTGGAACAAGTGGTTTTGGATTTCCACCTCTGGGTGCTGTCCACATCACACCTGTTGTAAAAGGTCAGAGTGGAAGCCTGGGGCAATTCCCAGCTTGTCTCTGATCACTCACTGCTCTTATGATGTAGGGCACCATTTAACCCAGGGCAACAAAACCTCCGTTTATCTGTCCAAAGGGAGGGAGTGCTGGGCTGGTAGGGTGACTCTGCTACCTCATTAAATGGCTTCAAACTCTGAGCCCAGGATAGCTGCTCTGGCTCCTGCCATCACATCTGCATCCCAGCTAGCTGAAAGGAAGAACGGGCCAAAGGGAGTGCATGCCCATTGCTTTGCAGAACATTTCCCAGAAATGGTGCCTATCCCTTGTGCCTAGGTCCCATGGGACTGACCTAGTCACACAGCCACACCATGCTGCAAGAAAGTCCAGAAAAGCCTGCCTCTATCTGGGCAGAGCCATGTGCTCAGTTACAGTTGAGGGTATCTCAAAGTTTGAGTGACTGGAGGTTGGCAGACAGCTGGCAGCCAAGCTGGGGCTTCTCCTCCTGGTGGGTCTGAGGCCAGCTGGCATGAGGTCTGGTCAGGCAGGAGAAGGCGGGAGGTGAGGCTGAAGACTTGGAATTTACTGCAAAGAGGTGTTTCCAGAGTTCACTGGCCTGTGGTTTTCTCAACATGGGCACTGCTTCCTGCAGCACAGCAGGTAACCCGGGGAGGAACTGGAGCCCAGCGCAGCTCGGTCACTTTCCTGTCATCCGTGTCACACTTGTCACAGATAAAGTCTGCAGGTTTCAAAGTGTGTGGTTCCCCTCCCTGTATCCCAGGAGAGCTACACGCTGGGGGTGGAGGTCTGCAGCGAACCTCCCGCCACTCAGACGCTGGTTGCGAGTGTTCTGACCATAGCTCGGACAAGCAGGGGTCACTCGGAACTCGTTTTGCTCGATGGTGTTGGATAATTCCTCTTCCCTTTTTTCCCAGCTGTTCAATGGTATGCTTTGTTTTGGACAGAAGTGGACTCCCTCCCCAGCAGAGAGCGGGAGGCAGGCATTGTGACCCTGTGCATTGAAGAAGCTGGCATTCTAAAGATGCCCCGTGTGACGTGGCCTAATATTCTGGAGCCAGACAGACTTCTGGGGGGGATGGTGTCTCCGTTTCCCCAACCCCAGGGGCCCAGCTGGGAGGACACAGCAGGCAGGGGTGCCCCTTGCTATCTTTCCACAAGACCTGCACTCAGTCCCCACATCGACGGGCGCTGCCCACCCAGACTGCGCCTACTACTGTGCCCAGCACCCAGAACCAGTGCTCACGATGGGGAGCCAGGACTTTGGACAAGTGGGAAACTGGAGCCCAAGGGCAGGGTGCTCAGGAGAGACCCATCCAGACAGCAATACTCAAGGCCAAGTGAGACCCACGACGTGAAGCCAGGGAGAAAGCAGTCCCTGCCCCGTCCAGACCCGCGTCCCGTCTGCCTGTCTTGGGCCTGTCCGGGGGGCAGCCAGGAAGGGTCTGCACACGTGGGCTGAGGGTGCTGACCACAGAGGGATGAGGGCACTGACCACAAACAAGGACAAGGAAACTGACCACACACAGGACGAGAACACTGAGCATGTACACAGGATCAGGTATCATAGGAGGGAGTGAAGAACTCCCAGCAAAATCCAGGAAAGAGCGCTGCAGAGACCCAGGTGTGGACAGAGAACCGCAGAGAGACCTGGGTGTGGACAGAGAGACCCAGGTGTGGACAGAGGGACCCGGGTGTGGACAGAGAGACCCGGGTGTGGACAGAGAACAGCAGAGACACCCGGGTGTGGACAGAGAGACCCGGGTGCACTGCAGACGCACGGACCAGGCACGCGGTTCCTGTCGGCGGCCATTCTGGGGGTGGTGCCCCCTCTCCGAAATCAGCGGCACACCAGCTCCCTGTGCTCCGTGTGACAAGCTGCCGGGGACAAAGGTAGCACCCAGGCTTTTCTTCCTCATTCTAAACCCCACTGAAGCCGCAATCTCCAGGGATCATAGCAGCTTGTTAACAAATCCTGTTTGTGTTGCATTTGCTGACAAAGAGACTCCCCTGGGACCACAGCAGCAGGCACAGCGTTCCCGTGACAGAAATCGATGCCACAGATCGGGGGTGGGGGTGGAGCCACCGGCTCCCCAGGCTGAGTCCCCTTCCAGTCACGCGGCCACACTCCTTCCTCCCTCCAAGAAGATCCCAGGGAGGGCAATCCCGCCTGGATGGGTCCCTCACTCCCTATCAGGTGGCCCCAGCTGCTGGGCATTGGGAGGTGGCCACATGGAGACATGGACATGAAGGCTGGGCGAGTGTGGGAACCAAGTGACCTGGCTGCTGGACGCCCACCCACCCTCTGGGCTGCACCCAGACCGCACCCTCTGTGCTCTGGACCCCAGGAAGCAGTCAGCATGGGGGGGTCCTACTCACAGGCCCCGGTGCCTTCCACCTCGGCAGCTGCCACGTGCACCCTCAGGCTTCAGACTCCTGGCCGTGGGGCGGTGGTGCGGACCCCAGACCGTGTGTGCAGATGCACTGGCCCTCCTGTGCTGGGCCGCAGGGAAGCCGGTTCCATCTGCAGAGTCTGCAGGTAACGGGGTCCCAGGCCAGGCGCTCCCCTTGACCCCCTGTGGGTTTGTTCCTGCCACCCGCTCTGTCCCTTCCTGGGTGCTCCCCACCCCCAGATCTCCTGCAAGATGGACGTCAGGGTCCTCGGAGAAAACAGTTCCGTGCTGGGGCCGCTTTGACTCCCAAGGACCCCGTGTCCGATGGCAACTTGTAACCCCATCCCTGTAATGAGAATGAAAATGAATTCAATTTGTATCATTTCCTATTAACGTTACTGTCCTCGGCCTGAGATGGAAATTGTGAGATGGTATTTTCTACTGGAGGCATGTGGTTTTTTTCCAGGCAGTATTAGAATTTTAATCCTTCATGTTCTGAAAAGCATTAGAATCCATTAGCCTTCTGCAGCGCACCGTCTCCACTCGCGATGAAGCCTGTTCCTTCGGAGGGGCTCCCGTTGGAGGGCAGCAAAGGGCCTCACAGTGGTGGGGGTCTCGGCTCTCAGAGCAGCACCAGGTGGGCCAGACAGGACCCAGACAGCGTCAATGCCTGCACCTCCAGGAGCCAGACGTCATCTGTGAATGTGGGCCAAGCTCTCAGACACAGGGATCATTGGATGAGAAGCCACCTGGGTGCCTAGGGACCCTCCAGGGTCTCTCCCACTCTGCTTGGCTGTGGGTCCAGGGTCCACCGTGGCACACGGCTCCAGAGGCTGCACAGCCGCGTGCTGCCCCGAAGCTGGGCTCCTCTGGTTGGGGCTCTCCGGATCTGGGACATGAATTTTTCTCCCAAGTCCCTGCCACTGCCTGGGGACATCCACCCTCCACCTGTGCCGAATCATCAACACTCCCACGCACAGCCCGGCCGCCTTCCTGTCCTGTGGCCCCGCCCCACGCACGGCCCGGCCGCCTTCCTGTCCTGTGGCCCCGCCCCACGCACGGCCCGGCCGCCTTCCTGTCCTGTGGCCCCGCCCCACGCACGGCCCGGCCGCCTTCCTGTCCTGTGGCCCCGCCCCACGCACGGCCCGGCCGCCTTCCTGTCCTGTGGCCCCGCCCCACGCACGGCCCGGCCGCCTTCCTGTCCTGTGGCCCCGCCCCACGCACGGCCCGGTCGCCTTCCTGTCCTGTGGCCCCGCCCCACGCACGGCCTGGCCGCCTTCCTGTCCTGTGGCCCCGCCTACAGCCGCCTCGTGAAAGGGGTGCTCACAGTGTTGAGCGCCCACAGAGTGGCTCCCTGGGGCAGAGTCTCGCCTCAATGCCTCCCGAAGGAACCCTGTAGCAGCAGCAGGACCACCCTCCGTGCTTGACAAATGAGGCGCCTGGGGCTTGGAGAAGCTGGGTAGGCTTCTTGGAGGCTTGGAGACCCTGGGTGGGCACCCGCTCCTGGCCACTGTCTGTGGGCTCCTGGGTTAGTGGGGGCACCTGTGCTGGGATTTTACTTCCTGGGAAACGTTCCCATCTTGATACGTGGAGATGCTGCAGTGTGGCACTTGGGGACACGGACGGTGACTCTGCACTGGAAGCTTGAATCTTGTTCTCTGTTCCATGCTTGTGTCTCTGTGGGTGACTGACTTTATCTTCCTGTGCCTCGTTTCCCTAACTGTAAAAGAAAAATAATTTTCTCTCTACCCTACAGGGTTATCAGGGTGACCAGCATTAAATCATCCAGCGGTGGCTCCTGGCATGAGTGAGTGGTGAGGAGGCTGTGGCTGCAGCCTTGAACCTCAGGATAATCTTGTGTTCCTCGTACGCTAAGGGGAAACTGAGGCACGTGCCCCACCTGCTCACAGTCACGGGGCAGAGGCCAATGGACCGACGGTGCCTCTCAGGCCCCGGGTCCGCACTGGCTCCTGTCTGCTGCCTTGCTGTGGGCATGAGGAACGGACATGCTTCCAGAGCAGGGTCTGCCCTAGGGGTCTCCTCCAGGCCAGGTGCCCTTCCCAGGAGTGGCGGCTCCATCTGTCCAGTGCCGTCCACCTGGACGCGCACCGCGTCCTGGCCACCTGAGCGATTGTTATTCTGCACACAGAACACCCAGAGGCCTTCGGGAATGGAGCCGTATTAATAACTGTGCACAAGCACCCACCGGGTATGGAAATTCACAGTGAAGTTAATGATGTCATTAATATTGTGCCCGGCTCCGCAGCCGCCTAAGTGGGCCACCCGTTCCTCGGTGGCCATTTTTCAAGCTGCAATCTCGTGGTGTTCCTAGAAGAGCCGAGTGCCCGGCCGCTAACTAGTCCTCCACAGATGCCTTTACGCCGATAATGATCTTTCCTGATGAAGTCGCCCCTGCTTCCCGGAAAAGCGCCCCTCCAGGCTGGCGTGAAGCAAGCGTCCGGTTAATTAACTGCCTCGTAGGAAGACGTGTTCCTCTGTGAGTTCTCTCTGCTGGCCCTGCTGAGCCCTGTCCGTGTCATCGAGAGAACCACCCGGCTGCCGCCCGCACGGGGGAGGGCACTGGCCCCAGACCAGAGGGGCATCGCCTGCCCTAGAGGACAGCACACGTGCCACCTGTTTTCCTAATTTAGTGGCATAAGTCGAATACTTGCTACCATACAAGCTGAAGGTGTCTGCTGCGGCGAACCCACATCACACAAGGTGTGACCCTGAAGCAAACCAGTGGGGATGTTTACTTTTCTGGGTTAAACTGGGCCTGTATTCGAGGCCGCTTTCCACTAAGTAGCAGCCGTGGGCCTTGGAGGAGGCTCTGCTTTCTCCGATGCGGTTTCCGTGAGTGTCTGTGGGGCTATTGATACCCCCGTCACAGGCCACACAGACGCCGTCGGCACCCATGCTACACACCAGGTAGACGCAGTGGGCTGGTCGTCTCTACTCACAGGCTCCATTTCAAAAGCCAAAAGCAGAACAAACAAACAAAAGACCGACACAGCCTCCGTGAATTATTTAGTAATGATTAACGTCAATTTTCTCTATCTGGGAGATGTACCTGGCTCCGAGCCGCCCCCTCTGCAGAGTCCAACAAACCTGGTGCAGCGGCCCTGAGCTGACACATCTCCACGGAAAACACCCAGCCCTGAGCGGACAGAATTCCACGGAAAACACCCAGCACTGAGCTGATGGAATTCCACCCAAAACACCCAGCGCTGGAGCCCGAGTCCCCTGCTCGTGGCTAAAGCTTCAGTTTCCAGAGGCTCTTGTAAGCTGTGAGAGGAGACAGTGGAGACCAACGGCCTACTTTCCTGGGCTCCCCAGGATCCCCAATATCCAGGTAAAAAACCACTGATCCAGGTCTCCTTTCCCTCAGGAAGAAGGAGACCCCGGAGGACACCCCTGACCCATTATCCCAGGTGGGGATTCAGTCCCCATCTTAACCCCGAGGCCTCATGTCTTTATGGACAAACCTCACGGCCAATCACACTTTCTCCCCCATCCAGAATCCCCCGGGACACACGTATCCACAGGCTACTCACAGCGGCCTAGATGTGGGTCCCTGTGGTATCCTTGGTGGGCACTGCCCCGGTGCCTTGGGTTGGGGGTGACACGGCTCAGGGCTGCAGGCCAGGCCCTGGAAGCAGGGAGGAGGCTTGGTGCGAGCATTTAGGAGTGCTGTTATCTCACGCGCTCCGCAGACTTTTGGAGGATGAGAGGCTGTCCCACCGTGGGGAGGGGGGGAAGGCACTTCGTGGGTGGTCCTTTTCAGTGCGTGGCTCTCCGTGTGGCGCCACTCTGCAGACCCTCCAGAAAGCACCTGCCCAGCGGGAGGCTCCGCAGAACGTGCCTCTGCTGTGAGGAGGCCAGAAACTCCCAACACCGCGGTAGGGACGTCGTTGAATTGAACCTTTCTAGATGAGGCTGGTCCCTCAGCAAAGAGATCCCCCTTCAGAACGATAGCTTTCGTTTTCTCATTTGGAAGCCTGAGATCAGAGGACGTGTGACAGAATAATTCCTGTGATGGAAAGCAGTGTCTTCCTGTCTGAGTGTGGGTCTGCTGGCACAGACGGGGCCCCAGGACCAAGGTTTCTGAAAAGTGAAGGCGGCCGGACGATACGGGCAGTGGCCACGGTGTGCGGACACTGTGTTGCGTGTTTTCAAGATGCTGTGAAGTCCAGTGCGAGAGAGGCCTTGAGCCACGGTGCCGGCAATGGGCGTGGACCCAGGGTGCACCCAGGCAGCAGGCCTGACCCACAGCTCCGTGTCACACCTGGAGGTGCTGTGAAGGGGCCAGAGGAGCCTGCCTGTGGCCCAAGCCTCTGTGGATGGAGTGTGGAATGCACGGGAGGAAGAGGCTTAGCTCCTGTTTGGGCTTGGTGGGCAGAGGTGCCCTGGGACTGCCAGGTGGAGGTCTCAGGGTTGGCGGAGAACGTTGCTGGGGAGTGCCAGGCTGTGTGGACAGGAACATTGCTGCGGAGTGGCAGGCTGTGTGGACAGGAACATTGCTGCGGAGTGGCAGGCTGTGTGGACGGCAAGCAGGAAGGATGAGAGCAAGGGCTGGAAAGAAAGAAGGTGGAACTGGCTCAAGCAGCAGGAGGCTGAGAGCTCCAGGTGCCTCAGAGAGCTCTAGCGGGGAGGCGGAGGCCAGAGAGTGTCCTGGAAGCCAGAGGACAGGGCACTTCCAGCAGGGAGATGGAGGCTGGGGGTGTCTTGGAAGAGAGAGGAGAAGGAGTCTCCAGCAGGGAGGCAGAGGTTGGGGGCATCCTGGAAACAAGGGAGGGAACAAGGTGTTTCCAGCAAGGACTGGCAGGCGGGGGGGGTTCGTCCTGGAAGGGAGAGGAGAAGGTGTTTCCATCAGGAGGCGGAGGCTGGGGAGTGTCCTGGAAATGAAGGGATAAAGTGTTTTCTGCAGGTGGTCACCACGGACACCATCAGGGAACTCAGACGCTGGCCATGTGCATCTGCAGGTCCGGTTGCAGCTGGGAGGGGCAAGGGACAGGTGGGAGCCTCAGAATGGGAGGCCCGTTCCTGAGAGAGGAAAGCCAGGATGATGGAAGCTGGAGCCACAGAGCACCTGCTGCACCCACTTGGTGGACTTTTGCCAGAGCTGCTTGGATCCATTTTACTTCCAAGTCAACCCTAGGCTTGACCATGGCCAGCACTGCTTTCACCCCCAGGGCATGGAACGTCCCTCCCTGTGCCCAGCCCTGCATCCAGTCAGTGCCCAGCCCTGTTCAGGAGCCCTGAGCCCACGACTGGCAGGTGGTGACCTGAGCTCTCTAGAATCTTGGGAGCTGTGGGGGCACCGTGGGACTTTTACAAAAGATACTTTCCTATTAACCAGTAATCGGGAAGTGCTGGTTCCCACCCTGTTCCTGTGTGGTCTTTGTGGTCTTTGTATTCCACGTTTGTTTCTGTTTGGACTGCGTTTTCCCACTGGCTTCAGAGGTCATGAATTCCTTGAGATCTTTGCAATCTACCATGTTTCTACAAGGACACTGACACTGCTCTACAGCAGCCCCCTGCTGCCTCATTGCAAAAACCTGCTTGCCTCTAAACTTCGAGCATCAGCATGAGGGAGCCCAGCTGGGGCGCAGAGCAGTGGGCCTTCCGTAGTTCAGGTCGTGCCTGCCATGTGTTGACAGACCCAAATAACCAGGAGAGGAAAACAACCCACGTGTGCACACACAGCCTCACACACACACACACACATGTACATACACAGGTGAGCACACAGACAGGAGCACACAGTGAATGCACACACACACACAGACGCTGCGAAAAGCATGAGCACGCAATACACACACATGCATGGGCACACATGACTACAGGCACACACTTGCGTGCATGCACACACATGAACACATGGGCACACACACATACATGCATAGCTGAATGTGCTCAAACATGAGAACACAGTGAATCCACACACACAGGCACACACTTGCATGCAAGCATGAACACGCATGCACACATGGGGATACACACAGGTGCACACATATACATACATATGTGAATGTATGCAAACATGAACACACAATGCACACACATGGACACTCAGAAATGTGTGAACACATAAGGGAACATAAGCACACACATGCATGGGCACATGTGACCATAGATGCACACACAGGAGCACACATGCCCGTAACATGCACACATGTGAACACACACATGCATGGTGAGCACACACGCTCAAAAATGTGTGAACACGTAAGAGCACATGTACATGCAGTGCATGGGCAACACATGACCCCAGGGTGCACACTTGCCCACATGCATGCATGTGCACAAATACACGGGCAGACATACACACTTGCATACACATGGACACATGAGCATGTATTTGCAAAGACTCAAACACATGCATGCACTCAAGTGCACACACACAAACACACTAAAAGTATGTTCCCACGTGGAAGCCAGGACACACGTGCACCTGGTCTCCTGAGCTTATGTCCACGGTTACTTTTCCCCAGAAACTACGGGGAGCAGACTTGGAGCTTAGAAGAACTCTGTGAGCTCCAGGGATAGTGGCTCCATCTCTGAGTCCCCGAGTCAGGGGGATGTCCCCAGGGCTCAGGCAGGGCCCTGACACTGGAGAAGGGATGGGGGGACTTGGGGGCCCAGGGGAGGAGGTCCCTTCTCTTCCACCCTCCAGTGGCTCCTGTCCAGAGACTGAGGCCCTTGTCGCTTGGGTGTGACCTTCGTGTCCAGTGGCACCGGTGCCTGCACCTGCCACTTCACCATCTGTGCCCTGAGCTGGGTGGCAGCTCCACCCTTCCTGAAACTGTTTTGCTGCAATGAAAGCTTGATGTTGAGGAAGCTGCTCAGATCCCTGTTGAGAAAGACACACAGCCCTTCGAGTATTTTACCCAATGAATCATTATAATGTTTCCAGTGGGTCCGGAAGATGCAAAGCATCATTGAATCCATTGTATTTATGGAAATGGAGGAGGAGACGGCATGAGAGCTGCTTTTGGAAAGGGGTAGGCAGACAAGGAGATTCCCTGAGTCCCTGCAGTGGGCTCTGTGCAGGTGTCAGGCTTTAAACCATGGCGTAGTCACTAACTGCAGGAGGCTGGTGGTTTCAGCCACACCAAGGCCTGAGAAGCCAGCAGCTGGCTGGGAGCAGCGTCTTGCAGAGCAGGTTTCCTGGATGGTGCCGTGCAGGGCAGGGAGTCATTCTGGGTGGGCCGTCCCGGGTGGGAGTCGTCCTGCGTGGGGAGTTCTGGGCAGGCAGGCCCTCCTGGCAACTTCACTCTGGAACTAGCCTGGGCATCTCTGCCTGCTCTGGCCTCCTGTGCTCACCCTGACCTGAGCCCCAGGGACAGGGCCTGTCGCAGCCCGAGGCTCCAGGGAATGTGCTGCAGCCCGGCCTTGGGTGCTCCTTTCCTGTCATCCCAGGGACAGCAACAAGGGAACTGGTGTCAAGTTGGATGCCACTGCCCCTTTGCTCTCAGGTGGCGGTCGGTCCGTGGGTAGGTTCTAGGCTCTGAGCTGGTTTCCACTAGAGGTCCCCAGCATCTGGCCTGGGGCTCTGCCTCCTCGTCCAGGGCTCCCAAAGCCACTCCAGGCTTTGTTCTGCTCTGATCCGAGTCGGCCACTGGGAAATTCAGCCATTGACGTTGAGGCTGCTGGGGGCTTCCTTGTCACCAGAGTCCCCTGTCCCCTCCCTAGCTCTGCATGGGGATTTCAGAGGGAGCCTCTCCCTCCCGCTCTTTCCTCCTGTCTCCTCCTTTATCCTCCTCCCACCTCTGTCGCCCTGTCCTGTCTTCTTTCCCTCTTCTTCTTCTTCTTTGTTTTTTTTTTTGTAAAGTTTCCCCACCTGCAGTGTCACCCAGCCCCTCCCTCCCTCCCTCCGTCCCTCCCTCCCTCTGGCTGGTCCTGCCCAGTCCCTCAGGGGCTCCTCCTCCTGGGGACCAGCATAATTCAGTCCTTTGTGAGCACTCACTTCTACAGGCTTCGACCCCCCACTGTATCCGTGCATTTTACCTGCACTTTATTTTTATTTATTACATCTTCAGAGAAGGTGTTTCCCTCCACTTGCCCATGTTTCAGGCCCAGCCCTGGCTTGCTGTTGACAGTTTGGAAGTCCCGGCATTTCTCCGCCTCTCAGGGAAGATTTGGGGGTGCGCCTGATGTCACTGTGGCTGGGGGTGTCTGGGGGCCGGACACAGTCAGCACCCTCTGGCCTTGCCGTGCACTCAGGATGTGCCTGAGTGGGGGTGTCTGGGGGCCGGACACAGTCAGCACCCTCTGGCCTTGCGGTGCACTCAGGATGTGCCTGAGTGGGGGTGTCTGGGGGCCGGACACAGTCAGCACCCTCTGGCCTTGCGGTGCACTCAGGATGTGCCTGAGTGGGGGTGTCTGGGGGCCGGACACAGTCAGCACCCTCTGGCCTTGCGGTGCACTCAGGATGTGCCTGAGTGGGGGTGTCTGGGGGCCGGACACAGTCAGCACCCTCTGGCCTTGCGGTGTACTCAGGATGTGCCTGAGGGAGGGCTCTGGAGAGAACAGGGGCCTCCTGGGGTTCTGGTGCCCTCTGTGTCTGGATCCCAAGGGCCAGCCTTTAACATGGGGTTGGCACCGTTGTCCCTGGGGTGACACAGGGGTGTCATAGGGATGTCGTGGGCATGTGCGTAGGGACCTGCCTGTCTGGTGGCGTGGGTAGCAGCCGGGCCTCCGCTCCCAAGACCCGAAGAGGGGACAGATGATGCCACCACTGAGGCCACAGACTGAGACCAGCCCTGAGGCCCATCCATGGTCACGATCAGCATCTAAGTCCCTGGGCCTGGCAGGAGAGAAGTCGCCTCAGGAATGTCAGACACCAGAGCTTCATGTCTCTGGCCACACGACGGCCCGGCTACTGGACGGAGCCTGTCACACAGCCCGCAGTACTGAGTAAGGGCTCCGTGCCCATAGGACGAGGTGGTGGACAGGCAGGCAGCCGGGACTGGGGACGTGGCCCTTCTCTCTCTGCATGGGGCTTCTCCTGGGCCTGCCTGCATCTTGCTCACCTGCAGGCTCGGCAGCATCAGGACAGCGAAGTGCCTCGCCATGTGGGCCATTTCCCCTGCTCTGTCATCTTTAAATAGACAGGGGAGCTGCTGCTTTGCAAACCTGTCAATACTCGGTGTCCCGCGGATCTCTGCAAGCCCATGGGGTGCTCCAATGTGGAAGAACCTTTCATACATAGTCAGGGGCTGTCCTTAAAGGAACCTCTTTTGCGATTTTCACAGACACAATCATGGACCTGAGGACAGGTGCACAGGGGCCAATCTCGAGGGCTCAGTGAGGGCAAAGTGAGCTCCTTTCATTATTATTTCCGGCTACATAGTCAGCAGGAGAGAACTTCCGGCTCTTTTGCACACAAGGGTGTGTCTCAGCCAGCCCTGCTGCTACATCTCCACTGACTGAGGGACTTGTAAATGAGACATTCACCTCACAGTTCAGGAGGCTGGAAGTCCAGGGTAAGGCAGGAGGAGAGTGGACGTCTGGTGAGGCCCTACTTCTGGTTCACAGGTGACACCTTCTCACTGCATCCTCAGGGGACAGAAGGGGCAGGAGAGTTCTCAGGGTCCCTTTTACAAGGGCACTGCTGCAGACTGAATATTTTGTTCTCTCAGCCTCCTGGTGCTTGAGTCAGTTCCGCCTTCTTTCTTTCCAGCCCTTGCTCTCATCCTTCCTGCTTGCCGTCCACACAGCCTGGCACTCCCCAGCAATGTTCCCCGCCAACCCTGAGACCTCCACCTGGCAGTCCCAGGGCACCTCCACCCGCCAAGCCCAAACAGGAGCTGAGCCTCTTCCTCCCGTGCATTCCACACTCCATCCACAGAGGCTTGGGCCACAGGCAGACTCCTCTGGCTCCTTCACAGCACCTCCAGGTGTGACATGGAGCTGTGGGTCAGGCCTGCTGCCTGGGTCCACGCCCATTGCCGGCACCGTGGCTCAAGGCCTCTCTCGCACCGGACTTCACAGCATCTTGAAAACACGCAGCACAGTGTCCGCACACCGTGGCCACTGCCCGTATCGTCCGGCCGCCTTCACTTTTCAGAAACCCCGGTCCTGGGGCCCCGTCTGTGCCAGCAGACCCACACTCAGACAGGAAGACACTGCTTTCCATCACAGGAATTATTCTGTCACACGTCCTCTGATCTCAGGCTTCCAAATGAGAAAACGAAAGCTATCGTTCTGAAGGGGGATCTCTTTGCTGAGGGACCAGCCTCATCTAGAAAGGTTCAATCCTACGACGTCCCTCCCGCGGTGTTGGGAGTTTCTGGCCTCCTCACAGCAGAAGCACGTTCTGCGGAGCCTCCCGCTGGGCAGGTGCTTTCTGGAGGGTTTGCAGAGTGGCGCCACACGGAGAGCCGCGCACTGAAAAGGACCACCCACGAAGTGCCTTCCCCCCCCCCACGGTGGGACAGCCTCTCATCCTCCAAAAGTCTGCCGAGCGCGTGAGATAACAGCACTCCTAAACGCTCGCACCAAGCCTCCTCCCTGCTTCCAGGGCCTGGCCTGCAGCCCTGAGCCGTGTCACCCCCAAATTTCTGTGTTGAAATCCTAACCTCCAGTATAAATGGGATTAGTGCCCTCAGGAAAGAGACTCCAGAAAGAACTGTCGCTCATTTTCACAAATGCAACAAGCAAAGGAAAAATCAACTGTGTGCAACCGAAAGGGGACCTTCGCCAGAACCCAGGTGCTGGTTGTGATGGTCACTTTTGTGTGTCAACCTGGCTTAGCCACAGGATGCCAAGTCGGCTGGTAAAATATTATTTCTGGGTGTATCTGTGAGGCTGTTTCTGGAAGCAATTAGCAGTTGAATCCATAGACTGGCTGAAGACCCACCCTCCCCAGAGTGGGCAGGCGCCCCCCAGTGCACTGAGGGCCCCAGTAGAACACAAAGGTAGACGCAGGGGACCCCTCCTCTCTCTCTTCTGCTCAGCGTTGGCGCTCCTGGTCCTCAGACCTTGCACTGGAACTACCCACAGCTTTCCTGATTCTCCAGCTTGTGGAGGCTAGACTGTCCTTAACTGTGTGAGCTAATTCCGTATGATACATCTCCTACACTTCTGTATACACACCCCACTGGCCCTGGTTCTCTGAAGAACCCTGATGCGCTGGCACCCTGATCTTGGACTTCCAAGGCTCCAGAACTGTGAGAAATAAATGTTTATCACTGAAGTTCCCCAGCCCGGGATATTTTGTTATAATCGCCTGAACCGACCAAGGCAGGCATGAATCCCATGCATGGGGGACACACCCTCACGACCTGTCACCTCCCAAAGGCCCAGCTCCCTATTCCATGCCCTCAGTGGGTAGGGTTTCCACATGTGAATTTGGGGGACACTCAGTCCACAACAGACCCAGCTCCCTATTCCATGCCCTCGGTGGGTAGGGTTTCCACATGTGAAGTTGGGGGACACTCAGTCCATAACAGGAGCAGAGAGGCAGCCTCCTCAGGTCTGGACACCAGTACCCTGGGTGCAACCGAGGGACCCTGGGAGAAGACATTACCTTGTGTTCACCGTTTTTAATATGTTTTGGTTTTATAATATAAAGTCAGTATAGAAAATACTGTACATGTTTAAGTCTATGGAACAGTTTATGAATACATTGTACTGCTAGAAATGCAGGTGACATTCTGTTACTAATGAACAAGATGATTCTGGTAACCTCCTGCCGTTGGCCATCGGAGGCCGGGGCTGCATCCATCCCTGCGCGTCATGAAACCTTCCACTGCGTTTTCGCCGTTCTCTGATCTGGGCGTTTTCAGCCTATAAAAGCGTCTCTTCTCCCAGACAAGAGTGAAGATGGTGAAGGATGTTTTAGTTCGTTTTCCTCTCTCTGCTCTCTGTGGCCTCACTGCCATCACGATGGAAAACTTGTAAATGAATCATAAGTGAATACCACCCACCCTGTGAGACAAAGCCCCTCCCGTGGCCCCACACACCCCCTCTAGCTTCAGGTTCTCTGGCCCCACTCACAGCAGTGCTCCAAGCCCCACTGTCTTCACTGTCTTTGTTTTCTTTCCTTACATTCCGTGTTTTAAATAAACTTTTGATTTGGGACAATTTAGTGGGAAAAGCTGCACACAGAGTCCCCACATCCCTCTCACCCTCTCAGTTCCCCTGATGTGGGTACCTCCCATGGTGTGGCACCTGAGACCTCATCCCTCTCACCTTCTCGGTTCCCCCTGATGTGGGCACCTCCAATGGTGTGGCACCTGAGACCTCATCCCTCTCACCCTCTCAGTTCCCCTGATGTGGGCACCTCCCATGGTGTGGCACCTGAGACCTCATCCCTCTCACCTTCTCGGTTCCCCCTGATGTGGGCACCTCCCATGGTGTGGCACAGGAGAAACCCACCCTGGTATATGCCCGCCACACAGTCACTCCAGCTGTTATTTGGATTTCACCCTTTCCTCCGCAAATGTCCTTTTTCTATCCCAGACCCCAGGCCCAGGCACCACCACACTGTCCCCCTCGCAGCCTCCTCCTGGCAGCTTGAGGAGGACTGGTCAGGCATCCTGTACAATGCCCCTTCATTGGGGTTTGTCTGGGGTTTTCCTTACAATTATACTGATTGGGAGCGCATTTGGGAAGCATGACTCCAGGGGGTAAAGCTACAAAGTTTACAATTACACTGGGGGTGTGGGTTTGGGGAGGAAGACCCCAGAGGTAAAGCTCCAAAGGGGCATTGTCACTCTGTCATCCAGGGTGCTTGATGGCCACTTGGCATCCCAGGTGCCGCTCACCTTCCTGCTTGGTGAAGGTGTGTCTCCCAGGGCTCTCCACTGTGAAGTTACCATGTTCGCTTCTCCTCACTCCATTCCTTGGAACTGAGTCAGTACATTCAGGCCTTTTGGCAGTAGGGGTGGGAAAGATGGTGCTGATGAGATGTGGACACACAGAGGGGGCATCCTTGGTCTCCTGTGGAAAATAGCAGCCAACAGTCACCCTGTAGCAGGATGAGCCGCAGACAAAACTCAGATACTGGGTTAAAGAAGGAAGAGGCTTTATTTGGCCAGGAGCGTCAGCAGACTTGCATCTTAAAAACCGAGCTCCCAAAAAAGAAATTCTTGGCCCTTTTAAGGGCTTACAACTCTAAGGGGTCCATGTGAAAGGGTCATGATAGATTGAGCAAGCGTGGGGAGCGTGCCTGGGGGCTACATGCATCAGCTAACAGAACAAAAAGTTTTGCAATGCTTCCTTATACAATGTCTGGAATTTACAGATAGTATAAGTAGTTTAGGTCAGGGGTTGATATTATTATTCTTACTATTTTTTAACTACGAGGGCTGGGTGGTGGTGTCAGGCCATCTGGCTATTTATCTTACTTCTGTTTCTTTCTAACTTTTTGCTTTCTCCCTTTCTTCCTGTCATAAACTAGACAAGAGAGGGCAAGAGGATAGCAGGAGAAGTGGTGGTCTCCTTCCTTAACCCGGTATCCACCCCAGGTTTCTTCCTAGTCTTTTTTCTTCTTCTTCTTCTTTATTTTCTGTATGACTCTTACCTGATATCACATCCCTGGGCTGAGAGCATTTCTTCAGAGAGAAGTGCTGACAACAATCTTTCTAAGAAATCCTTCAGCAGTCAGGATTGCCTGGTCTGTTTGCACAGCACAGAAAAGTCTGGAATAACGGAAGGTGGACAGAAAGAAATGTTTCCAGTTATTTGTTTTACCCATGTAGAGTGGATACACACAAGAGACTGTGAGTGGTTGCAGGCATTGCCTCTGGTCTTAGTCCATTTTGTGCTGCTACAACAGAGTGTCTGAGACTGAGTCATTTATGAACAGAGATTTATTTCTTATCATTCTGGAGGCTGGGAAGTCTAAGGTTGAGGGATTGCATCTGGTGAGGGCCTTAGTGCTGCACCATATCATGGTGACAGGCGGGAAAATGAGCAAGAGAGACACAGGGAGGGGGACAAATTCATCCTTTTGACAGGAACTCACTCCTGCCATAATTAACCCACTCCTGCCATAACTAACACACTCTTGCCGTAACTAACCCACTCCTGCCGTAACTAACCCACTCTTGCCGTAACTAACCCACTCCTGCCGTAACTAACCCACAGCTGCCATAGCTAACCCACTCCTGCCATAACTAACCCACTCCTGCCATAACTAATACACTCTTGCCATAACTAACCCACTCCTGCCATAACTAACCCACTCCTGCCATAGCTAACCCACTCCTGCCATTACTAACCCACTCCTGCCATGACTAACCCACTCTTGCCATAACTAACCCACTCCTGCCATGACTAATCCACTCCTGCCATGACTAACCCACTCCTGCCATGACTAACCCACTCCTGCCATCACTAACACACTCCTGCCATAACTAACACACTCTTGCCATAACTAACCCACTCCTGCCATAACTAATCCACTCTTGCCATAAGTAACCCACTCCTGCCGTAACTAACACACTCTTGCCATAGCTAACACACTCCTGCCATAGCTAACCCACTCCTGCCATAACTAACGCACTCCTGCCATAACTAACCCACTCCTGCCATAACTAACCCACTCCTGAGATAACAGCATTCATCCATTTGTGAAGCCAGAGCTCTCATGGCCGAACCACCTCTTAAAGCTCTCACCTCTCAATGCCATTGCCTTTGGAATTAAGTTTCCAACATGTGGAAGTTGGGGGACACATTCACATCTTATTACCCTCCTCTCCCCACATCGTCCTAAAGAACAGCCCAACAGCTTGACCTACCCAAGGGATTTCCCCTCCACACCTAGTCACAGGGGTTTGGGCACTGCCCCCACCAGTGGTGACTCAGTTTCCCTCCATTTCCACCACCTTCCATCCTGAGACCTTGGCATTCACCCCAGCTCTCCACAGCAGGACACAGAAATCCACTGTTGCCTTGTATACTCCAGCCAGGAAGTGACACGGGTCACTGCTCCTCATGGCCATCAGTGGGATCAGTTAAAAGGCTCCCCTGACTCCAGAAGGCTGGGAATGTGTGGGACAGGGAGGTGGCCATGGGCCCTGTGTGTGCCATACCCTCCCTCCCGCATTGTTCACGTGAAGGGGGCACTGGCTCCACAGGGGGAGGGGGGCCTGTGGGGCCCCTTGATCTCCCCCTCTGTGGACACCTGGATCACTTTACACATGGCAGGAAGAGGACCAGGCTGGCATTTGGAGCCTCGTGCTCTCCAGGCCCTGCTGTTAACAATTGGCAGCCCTGAGTGTGCTCCCGCTTTGGGTGCATCAATGTCATGCTGCAGACAGAGGTAATATCTCAGCATCACAAACATCTTGAGAGGTCGCCTTGCAATGCCAGGCAAGGGATGGTTTGGAAAGTCATGGGGCCACACACACTGGAGCCTTCCTCATAAAGTAGAGAAGGGTGACCTGATGCTGGTGGCAATGACATCAACATGGTTTCACCTGACTCTGGGGCTGCATGGAACAGATGGAACCAGTGCCCCTGGGCTACCAACCAGAGTTGTGACCAGGATCCTCTGGCTGATGCCAGTGCCGGAGCCTGAGCTGGAGGGAATATGGGCCCCTCCCCCTGGGCTACCAACCAGAGTTGTGACTAGGATCCTCCAGCTGGTGCCGGTGCAGGAGCCTGAGCTGGAGGGAATATGGGCTCCTCCTTGTGCAGACTCCAGCCCCGGTGTTGCTGACAGGTGGCCGCTCGGCCTGGTTAACATTTCCAGGGTTGGATCACTCCTCCTTCCTGGTAGCCTGTCCTGCTGCCGAGCGGCTTGGCTGTGAAATTCTTCCTTTTGTAGAGCAGAATCAGCTTCCCTGTAATTTCTGCTCTCAGCTCCGACCTTTGTAGCTGCACAGAATCAATTTGATTCTTTCTTCAGGATTGCCCTTAGGATATTTGAAAAGAAGAATTCTTGTGTGTCCTGAAATCTACTGTTCTCCAAGATGAGCACCCGAAGTGCCTTAGACCCTCCTCTGTGGGAGGTGGGCTTTTAATGCTTCCAGTCCTGGCCGTCTCCTCCTCTGGGCCAGCGCTGCTGTTCCGGCTGTTCCTCCTTTCCCCGGAGGCCCCTGGATCGCGACATTCCCAGGGTTTGTGCAGCGTCTTCCCAGGTCCATGCAGGGCTTTGCCTGGTTGTTCATGTTGGGTGTATTCCTGGCATCTTGGCCTCTCTCAAAAGCACACGCTGGAGGAGGAGAGAGGCTGGGGGTTTGCTGTGGGGCCCCAGCTTTCCTGCATTAGCAAAGATGTCAAACGCTTCCCAGACCTTAGTGCTCACCATCATCCTCATCACCAGCTGGGCACCATGAGTCTTCAACTGAAAATTGCTGCTCTGAACTCTGGGCCGTCCTACAATGGGACACTGGAATTCCACGCCTCTGTCCTTGAGATGTGGTCTAAATGGGGTGGGGTCGACAGGAAGGGCTCAGCTTCATCCCAGAACTTCCCAAGTTCTCACAGAGCATCACCCATGTCCTCACGCCCTCCTCTAGGTGGGCAGGACACTTGCCCGGTAGCTGAGCCATGCCTGCTTCTCCCACTCTTCTTCATCCTGGTGCTCTCTGGGATTCCAAGCCGGGCAGGTTAAGTTGGTGCCCACCTCAAGTCACTCAAGTTGGTCACCCCTGCATGTCCTTCTGAGTGCCCCGTGCCCTATTCCCCTCCGCATGAACATCTCACCAAGTGTCAGAGATTCACCCCATGTGGGATTTATCCTTGGCTTCCTTTGCAATTTTAACCATTTGTTTATGGTTCAAGACCTATGCAACAGTAGGTCAACAGCAGAAGACATGAATATTGTTCCTGATGCTGAATGTCTAAGCGTCCTTGGCATTTTTTTGGCTTCTGTTCTTTTTTCCACTGGTCTCTAAGGGATCCAACTTTATCTCTGCAATTTCTGTCTCTTGAATCCTTGCCTTTGGTGGGGGCATGTTTTCCGCAAGCCTGTTGTCCGAGGCCTCTGCAAGCTACACAGTACTCCTCTGTGGGAGCTGTTACTGTCATTTTTAATCTAAGCCATTGCCTAATAAATCCAGTCTTCTTGGCTGGTTCCATTTTGGCTTCCAGCTCCTCACTTTCCATTCTTCTTTCCTCCCTGATTCGGGGCTCACTGTCCTTTCATCCTTTAAGACTCGAGTCCTCCCACTAAATGCAGATGCACCCATGGTCCCCTGTGGGGACCCTTCCATGACTTCCCTTGTGGCCTGGTCAATTCTCGCCTTCTCCACCAGATATGCCAGGTCTCTCCTGCTCCAACAGCCTTCCCTCTACTGTCCCTGCTGTGATTTCAGACCTCCCGGCTGGGATGCCATCTCCCAACCGCACGCCCCCGCCGCACTGCCCACATGCACTTTCCCTGCTTTCTCTCCCGCCCCAACTTTGTGGACGCTGCTCCCTCTACAGAGGCCACCCTTCCCTCCACACCCTCAACTCCTCTGCCAGGTATCTCCAGCTTCTGCGCCAACATTCAGCTAAGAAAAATGCCCCCACTACTCTCCTCAAATTTGTGCTGGATGTTCCTTCCCTGGGCACCGTTGGAGCCTGTACAGCTCCCGATTCATCTCTGTCACCATCAGCTGTGCTTGTGGATGTTGTTGGCTTCCGTGAGGACTCCTGGGGTCAGGGAATCTGCCTGGCTCTGCCTCCCACTGCAGCCTCATCCCCTGGTTTCCTTTCCTGTGGTTCTGATGGCTGCTGGCCCTGGGGCCATGATTATCACTGAACAAATGAAGAGAGACCTGGAGATGCTCATGCACGTCCACCCCAAAAGCCTGGTGCACGGGCGACATTCCAGACAGAAAACCAAAGAAGTGCTGGAACATTTGAATCTCTTCTTCTCTTTAGAGACCTTGATTGAAAATGGCAGTAAATAAGAAGCTGGAAACAAAAATAGAGCCAGCAAAGAGATCTGATGTATTAGACACGGGCTTAGATTAAACATCACAGTAACAGCCCCTTGAAGAGGAACACGGGGTAGCTTCCAGAGACCACGGACAAGGGGCTTGCAGGAAATGTAGAGAGTTACACCAAAATTTCAGAGACAAAGCTGGACACCTTCGAGATCAGTAGAGAAAAGAGCAGAAGATAAAAAATGCGAAGGACGCGTAGACACGCAGCATCAGGAACAAGATTTATGTCTCTTTTGTTGAGCTAGTATTGTGTGGGCGCTGAATAATAAACAGATTATTAAAAGTATAAAGCAAATAATTAAATTAGAACTCCATATGATTATAAATTATAATTAAATATAATTATAAATTATAATTGAGATTATAATTTATAATTAAAATTATAATTGAGATTATAATTTACAATTATAATTGTAAAGCCAAACAGGGATAAATCCTACCTTGGGTATGGGTAGGACTCTGTTGAGCTGACACGTGGTGAGACTCCCGTGTCAAGGGAGCACAGCAGGGTTAAAGCCGCGCCTGGCAGCAGGTGGCCAGAATGGTCAAGGCGAGAAATGCCAGGGAGCCCACACCTGGGCTTTAGTGGTGTGGAGAGAAGAGGGGGACAGGGGACCTGAAGGTTTATTCCAGAGGCAGAAGCGGGGGCTGGCTTGAGGACTGAGGGTGTGGAGGAGCCGGGCTCAGGGAAGGCAGCTGGGGCTGTGGCTTGTGCACTGCAGGTGGGAGCCAGGCCCCTGTGTGGTCCATAAAATTCCCTCCAAGGAGGTGAGGATGGCGCCCTGGGGGAGGTGTGGGGATTCAAGTGTTCACGTTACTCACAGGCCCTGGAGAGGGAGCACAGGGAGCCACCCACAGGGCCCACGGGAAGCCTCAGGAGAGAGTGAGGACCAGGGGCACATGCCCTTATCAGGGACCCAGGCTGTGAGGGATGCACTACTGTGTTCCAGCATCACTAGGTCCCGGTCAGAGTGGGGGAAGGAGGGACACCTGTGTAGGGTGCCGGCCTTGGGACATCCGTGCACCTGGGGCCTGGTGGGGCACTCATGGCCTGTTCCTGGGGATGTTGAGGCTCCAGGAAAACAGGAAGTGCTAAGAATCTGCCACACGGCTTCTTTCTGCAGAGAGCCCAGGAGAAGAGAATGAGGCTGCAGCCTTGGATGAGTTCCCGCAGGCGTATGCTGGGCAGACCCCAGCCAGAGAGACTCCCATGAGGAGACCCAGGAGGCAGCGACGTTAACACCGAGGTGGGTGGGTGGCAGATGTGGCTGTTCTCCGATTCCAGGGTCCTCTTAGGCTTCCTGGGCCTGCTGTGGTTGGTTGGGGCCAGAAGACGAGTTTTGCTCTGGCCGCCCTAAGAAGCTGCAGGTTCCCCTTTCGGGCCCAGCACCTGCCCGTCCAAGCAAGATGGTGAAGACCCCAGTGTCCTCTGGGGTAGGACTCAACGCGAGGGGCTGCTCCTCCGTCTGGCCTTGAGTGAGCAGCCGTGGACAGCAGCGTGAGCACAAAGTAAACCTTTGTTGCAGGGAGCCAGAGAGCGTGGAGCTTGGGTATCCCTGCTTTGCCCTGGCTGTGTGGAGAGAAGCAGAAGGTGCAGCTGCCAAGGAGGCCAGCGGGACCCAGCACCACGGCAGGAGGGTGCCCTGAGGTCACTGGACTCCACAGCGGGGCTGCCAGCTTCTATGCTGACAGCTGCCCTTGTAGCCGGGTGGCAGAGGAGCCTGGAATGCAGAGGATGGAGAATGAGAGGAAGGTGGATAAGTGAGGCAGGACACACAGCAAGTTCTGCGTGGGGACTCCTCTGCGGACAGCCTGGGAAAGGCAGGGTCACTGCAGGGAGGGCAGTGATGCCTGGACAGGGTGCCACACCCCCGAGTCCTTCTCCCATTTATTCTGCCAGCTCTGACTGCGGTCACTGTCGTGCCGGTCAGGGTGAAGTGACCACCTGGAGAGCTGGCCTTTGCTTTGGGAGCTGCTGTCCTGAACGACTGACCTGAGGTCGGCCGTGTCTGCCTGGTGTTGGTGCTGACGCTGCAAGGCAGATAATTCCAAAAGTCTCAGTGGCTTCCAACAGCTTGTCTTCAGTTTCCACCCTCGCATCTCTGGGTTGGTCGACGTCTTGGTTCATCCAGCCTCTGCTATAACAAACTTCCATGTCTGGGAACTTATCCACAACAGGTGTTCACTCCTGCCCGAGATGGATTCGCTGGCTGATTCAGTGTCTGGTGAGGGTCAGCTCCCGGTTCACAGAAGGTGCCTTCTCCTGGTGTCCTCATGCAGTGGAGGGAGAGAGCGGAACTCTCTGGGGCCTCTTTCATAAGGGCACTAATCCCATTCCTGAGGGCCCCACCCCACTGACCTCATCTCCCAAAGGCTCCACCTCCTAACACCACCACATTGGGGTGCAAACTTCAATTTATCCATTTGAAGGGAAACAAAAGCAGACAAAGCCGCTGGGTCGTCTGAGCTCCACGGCAGTAGCCGGGCTTGGATTCAGGTTGACTACGGCATCCCCTGCCTTTTCTCTGCAGTGATTTACCCCTCGAACACCCAGGCTCATTGCCAGTGGACCAGGCCCCTGTGTGCAGGGCAGTGGACTCAAGGGATGACCAAAGACCCTGTGGAGGAGGAGGAGGTCAGGAGGACACAGCGGCCCTGGGCAGCTCAGCAAGGCCATGGCAGCAGGCATCTGCTCCGACAGCAGCAGACTCTACTGAAAGGTTGGGAAGGCGGCCTTGGGTTCCTCTCCCTAGAAGGATCAGACCATCCCTTGGGTCGTGTGGCCGCCCAGAGATCTCATGGAGACACACTCAGCTCCTCCCTTCCTCCAGCCCCCGAACATCACTCCAGCGACACCCGCCTGGGATCTCTTCAGGTCAAGACCCGAGCTTGGGGCAGGAGAGATTTCTGGCGATGGGCAGCTGAGACGTGGACATGGCGACTGGGTGTTTTCGTTGAACTTCACTCACTTTAATCACTGCTCTTCCACCCTCTGTGGAAGTTGCTCAGGGGCTCCAAGCGGCAGCTTCCGCGGTGGCTGACGTCTCAGAACCTCGTGACCGTCACACTTGACAATTGTCCCACCCGGTCTCCATGGACCTAGAGGAGTAAAGGAGTCAAGGCCACAGGGGTCTGGGAAGAGTGCTGGCTGTGCGAGGACCTGCATCCCCAGCCAGGCTGTGTCTCTGTGGGCTTGCCCTTTCCTTCCGGAGCTCTCCCCCTTTGTCCCCGTGAGTTCTCAGCCCTGTGACTGTGGGATACAGCAGCAGAGCCAGAGTCCCCCTCAGAATCTCCTGTGCCCCAGACGTTGATGGGTGAAGCGTGACAGACGCTCAGTGCAGCTGTGGCTCTGTCCTGACTCCCCCAGTCAAGAGGGGAAAGCGTTGACTGGGCCTGTGTTCTTGTTAAATGTTGGGCTGAGGAACTGCGAGCCACAGTGAGGAAATCCATACATCTGAGTTCTTGCTCCTGCACCCGACCACCTGGATAATGGCAAAACGCTTCCTAAGCAATCATCAATCCTGTGAGTGCAGGCTTACCTGAGCCTGCATTCATTCATCCACTAATTGCTTCTCCGGGACGGGGCTCTCAGGCAGGCCTGGGCTGCCGCTGTGCCTTGCAATTAACATTTTGTCATCTGAAACTCTGCCAAGCACAAAGCTCTGGGAATGCCAAGTGTGGGAGCTCTGAGATGCAAACCCTCATCTACTTCACCATGGGCCCAGTATGTGGAGGGTCCCTGCTCCAGGTCAGCCTGGCAACTGTCAGGCAAGGAATGTGCCGAGTTCACACGTGTCCCTGAAGAGGAGGGCGATTCATCTCTCCAGTCCCTGAGCTGGAGTGTCCCTGGTGGTGGGTGGAGGTGCAATCTCAGGGCAGCGAGGGTCTCACCTCCCTCCTGGACACCTGCCTGTCAGGACCCCGGAGGGAGATGCCTGCAGCCTGGCTGGGTACTGACTCCTAGATGGAATCTCGTGCTTCCCAGAATTGCAGGGTTCTGTCCAGCCTGGACCCGTGTCCTTTTTACACCTTCTGGAGTGGGGCTCTGGCTTCTGCCCTGGGGATCCTGTTGCCACCACTTGAGCTCCAGAGATGGTGGTCCGCCTGTGCCCCTGTGACCATCCCTCTGCGGGGTGCACACCTTCACACCTGCCTTGGGAGCCTCCTGCGTGAGAGCATGTGGCATCTCTGCGAAGGGCCACAGCTGTCCTGTGATGCAGGGGTGGGGCAGCCAGGGAGAGGAAGGGGATTCGGGGCTCTGTGCCACATCCTGAGACCCTGACAGCAGGGCTGGCATGGAGACTCTCATCTGAGCAATGGGGACCTGAGGCTCTGAGAGCCAGAGTCGTTCATTCAAGGTCACAGGACTGAAGGAGCTGGCCAGGTCCTACTGAACAGACTCGGCCTCCTTAACCTCCAGACCATGGCAGGGGATGAAGCTGTGTCCCCTGTACTGAGACAGAAACTGAGGCTCAGAGAGGGATCCTTGGGATCCCGGGTGGTGAGGCTCAGAGGCAACCCTGGGGCTCCACGGGGGCTCCTTCCGTCCTCTGGGGAGGTGGCGTTTCTGAAGCGGCCAGGCTCTGAGTGGGATGCCTGCCCTCCCCAGCAGCCCCTGCAAAGCAGGTCTGTGCTCCCCTGCTCTCCCCTGGGCACCTGAGCAGCTTTTGAGATGGAGCTCAGAGCCACCCGTGCTGTGTGCAGCTTCTCGTGGGACCGGCGTGGGGGCACTCGCGTTTAACACGCCGCGCGAGGAGAGGAAACATGACGAGAAACCGCCAGTGTTTGCCTCGCTCACTCTGTAGAGGCCACAGACGGCTGCCCTGGAGACAGCGTCAAAGCTGCCGTGGAAAGGATGGAGGGCACAGGCTGCAGACCTTTCTCCCACTTCACAGGTTATAAAACCCAGGCTCGCGTTTACAAGGAGGGGTTCTGGCCGCACGGGAAGACGTCTTGGATATTGATGACAGAAAAACCAAATTCCGCTGAAGTATTTAAAGAGGTTTATTCCGAGCCAGTGTGAGTGACCGCAGCCCAGCGCAGTCTCTGGAGGTCCTGAGAAAGTGCGCCCAGGGAGTCTGGGGTGCAGTTCGGTTTTATGAATTCTGGGGGGACAGGAACTTCAGGTAAAACAATACATCAGTACATGGAAAGTATATATTGGTTCAGGCTGAAAAGGTGGGATGTCTTGAAGTGGGGGTTCCAAGCCACAGGTGGGTTTTGACAATTTATGGTGGGAGTTAGCTATTGTTAGGGTCAGTAGAATGGAATGCTTGAGTTAAGGGGTCTGCTGACCGCCTAGTGACACCGTACCACAGTCAGGTCAGACAGTAAGCCACATCACACTGGGTTAATGAAAAACCCATTTAATGAGATTTTGTGGTTTGTAGAATGTGACTCCCCAGGCACCGTAGATATGAATTTGGGCAAAAGAAAAAAAAAAAAAAAGGTTGCAGTCCAGTCTTCAAATATGCAGCTCCTGAGCTGCTGACCTGGGCAACCTCCCCATCTCCCGAATGGCTTCTTCCTCCACACCAGGGTGCTGGGCAGGGACACATGTGGCGTCTCACGAGGACAACAGGTGCAGCTTCTGAGTGGAGGCAGAGCCAGGCCCCGGCAGGACCGTAGACATCCAGCTAGGCCAGGTGATTATTGTTACTGCTGTTGACAAAAGAGATTCCCTCCTCACCCAGACTTTGGTCCAGCTCTTCCACGCCCTCTCCTCTGCCAGGCCTTGACCTTGGCCTGCCCAGCCCAGTTTTAGCAAAGAATCCTGCGAAGTCACTTTGTCAAGAACCCCTAACCTGGGATATCTGATCACCTTGGCCTGCCTTCAGCAAGAACCCTGCTGGGCCAGTATAATGGTTAATATTAGGTGTCGACTTGGCTGGATTGAGGGACGCCGAGATGGCTGGTAAACTATTGCTTCTGAGTGTGTCTGTGAGGGTGTGGGCAGAGGAGACTGACATTTGGGTCGGTGGACTGGGAAAGGAGGACCCATCCTCAGTGTGGGTGGGCACCACCCACTCGGCTGCCAGCGTGGCCAGGACAAAGCAGGTGGAGGACGGTGGGACGACCTTGCTTGGTGGGTCTCCTGGTTTCCTTCTCTCTCCTGTGCTGGATGCGTCCTTCTCTCTTCCGTGCTCGATGCTGCCTTTTCTCTCCCGTGCTTGAGGCTTCCTTCTCTACCCTGTGCTCGAAGCTTCCTCCAGCTCCTCCTACCGCTGGACATCAGGATCCAGATTCTTCAGTGTTTGGACCCTGGTCTTGCACCAGTGGCTTCCCTGGGATCTCTGAGGCCTTCGTCCAGCAGAATGAAGGTGGGACTGTCAGCTTCCTGGTTTTCAGGCTTCTGGACTCAGACTGAACCACGGCCAGGTTCTTTCTTCCTCAGTGTGTAGACGGCCTACTGTGGGGCTTCCCATATAACCCTGTCAGCCACTTCTCCCCAAGAAACTCCCTTTCACGTAGACACAGATCCTGTTGGTTCTGTCCCTCTGGAGGTCCCTGACTAATATGGCCAGGTTAGCAGGAGTCCCCCAACCCTGGCATCTACCCCAATTCCTCTCAGTCATCTCCATCTGCCAGCTCTGCCCCTGGCTATAAACCCCCAGCTGTCTTCACTGGAATCGGGCTGAGCCGGTCTCTCTCCCTAGTGTCCGTGTTGGTGCCACGGTGGTGCTGAACAGCCTTCCCCGCCGTCTTTAACAAGCATCCTACGCACTGCTTTACTTTGATGTCATTTCCCCATCTGGGTCTGGCCAGGGCATCTGGCCGGTAGCCAGGAGAGGTGGGTGGTGAGGGTGAATCCAGGCAGTGCCAGGCCCTGCCTACACAGCCCTACTCTGCCCCTTGAGAAGCTGCTCCCGGCCAGGAGAGACCGCAGGGTGGACACCGTCCCCACCCTGTTCAGGTGTCCCTCCCACTCCTGGTCCCAGTCATCCACATAAACCTGATGCTGACTTGTGTCCCCTCCCTCAGGGTCCCCCAAGAAAGAGTGTCCCATGGTGTCCACGCCTGTGAGGACCACGGCCAAGCATCCTGATGTGAGCCTGGGAGAAGCATCACTCTTATTTCTTTTGGATGACGAAAGGCATTGCTTGTACCTTTTCCCCTGCAGTGGTCTTTCCCCAAACAGTGGTCTTCTGGCCCGCCTGCTTCTGGCCTCCCAGGCGGGTCTGCAACAGGCAGGACCAGACACCGGTGGGCTTCTGTGGCTGGAACCAGCCTCCTCTCTCCGAGGCAGCCACTGGTAGACGATCAGGGTCCTGGGCCCAGTACCTCTTTCCCATCGCCCCATTAAGGTGTTCTAAAGACAATCACGCCTCCTCCGCTGACCCTGAGGCCCTGCAGAACAAGCAAAGAGCTGTCCCCAGAGCCGCTGCCCATCCCTGAGATTGGCAATTTCCATAGGTGACGGGGAAGCTGATGGGGACAATGATGCCAAAGAAAATAGAAAATAGCATTTGTGGGGAGTCATCCCCCTGCAGGGAAAGGGCCCACGCTTCTCCCATCCCTTACGGCTGGCCTGACGCGCCCTGCCAACTCCCGTTGACTTCTGGCTGATAGGAATATATTGCCATTAAGAGTAACGGCACGACCCAGCTGAGCTAGGGTGGTCCTGCCGGCTCCTCCGATTCGCAGGAAATAAAGTTGGGAGAATGACGCAGAAGTTCACATGGAAATGAAATCAAACCCAGCACCACGTAGCTCTCTTTCTTAATCCCGTCCCCGGCGCTGTTTCAATATTACATTTTTTTCTTGGGTTCTGGAAAATGAAACATCTTCTGCCCATTATGCTCTGAAATCAAGCACATTTGGGGGCAGCAGGCTGTGGGGATGAGAATAGGCATGGAAGCTGTGCGGCGTTGTTTCCCCAGCCTTCCCCACAAGGCCAGTGCCCCTAATTTTCAGTGCAGGAGGAAGCAGAGCCTATCTTCACATTTACTTTCCTTCTGAAAGTGCCTTTGTGTCAATGCTCTGATTGCAGGGCCTCTGATGTGTGAGGACACTGGGTTCGGAGGCGGCCCTGGGCCTGGGGGGACATGAGCGCATAAAGCCACCCGTGGGATGCTGACTGTGTGGGAGGTGCTCGCATGAACATAGGTTATCGGTAAACCTCACAGGAGGCTTAGACATCATCTATGCTTCCAGGAGCTCCAGGTGACTGAGGTCAGAGTGTGGGAGTTTGCAACATGGATAATGACTTCAGCCAATTTCTCAGGATAAATCCTCTGTTTTCTCTCCATTTATCTCTTTATCTACCTCTCCATACCTCTATCTCTGTCGCTGTCCCTCTTTATCCTTATCCCTGTCCCTTTCCCTAGCTCCATCACTGTCTCCCTCCCGTCACTATCCTTACCTCCATCTCTATCCCTATCCCTATTCCTATTGCTGTCCCTGTCTGTCTAATGCCCACTGTCCTGGCCTGGATGATGGTGCAGGTGGTACCCACCATGGTGACAGTAGCTAGACCCAAGCCAAGAGGTGTAGGCAGACTCACTGCTCTGTTCTTAAGGGTTGGCAGGAATCGAGTTTTAGCATTAATGCATAGTTTTTGAGTTAGTTGTATTAGTTATGTAACCGAGGGCTTGTTTCACATCGTGACAAGCACAGTTCTTTTTTTATTTTTTTATTTTTTATTTTTTTTGAGACGGAGTCTGGCTCTGTGGCCCAGGCTGGAGTGTCGTGGCCGGATCTCAGCTCACTGCAAGCTCCGCCTCCCGGGTTCCCGCCATGCTCCTGCCTCAGCCTCCCGAGTAGCTGGGACTACAGGCGCCGCCACCACGCCCGGCTAGTTTTTTGTATTTTTTTAGTAGAGACGGGGTTTCACCGTGTTAGCCAGGATGGTCTCAATCTCCTGACCTCGTGATCCACCCGTCTCGGCCTCCTAATGTGCTGGGATTACAGGCTTGAGCCACCGCGCCCGGCCAACAAGCACAGTTCTTAAAAGTCCGGTCCAATGAGTTTTGACACAACTGAACCTCAGCACACGTCACAACCAAGATCAAGAAGATGTCACCTCCTGAAGGCTTCCTTGTGCCACCTCCCGAGGTGCCCATCGCCCTGCTGCCCATCTCCGTTGACTGGCCTCGCCTGTCCCGAAACTTTACAGAAATGGAACAGCACGGTGTGTGCTTGATTTCAGGAACTTCTTTTACTCAGTATGATGCTTCTGAGATGTGTCTGTGTTATCATGTCTGAGTGGCTGTTTTTTTATTGCTGAGTGATACTCCAGTGGATGAAGAGACCACCGTTTGTTTATAAAACAAAGTCACCTGTTGAGTATTTAAATTGTTTCCAGTTTGAGACTCTTATGAAGAAGCTGCTGTGAAAATTTTTATGCCAATGTTTCTGTGAACCTGCTTTCATTTTATCCAAATACATACCTAGGTGCAGGGTCCAGCCCCACCGGGGCTTAGCGGGTGTTCTCCCCGTGTGCGGAGACGAGAGATGGTAATAAATAAAGACACAAGACAAAGAGATAAAGAGAAAACAGCTGGGCCGGGGGGACCACTACCATGAAGACGCGGAGACTGGTAGTGGCCCCGAGCGGCTGGGCTCGCTGATATTTATTGCATACAACACAAGCGGGCAGGGTAAGGAGGGTGAATCTTCTGAGTGATTGAAAAGATGAAGCAAGTCACGTGATTCCAGGATAGGGGGGCCCTTCCTTTTTAGGTAGCCGAGGTAGAGAGGGAAGGCACCATATGTAGTGTTTTCTTCTCTGCACTTATAAGAAAGATCAAAGACTTTAAGACTTTCACTATTTCTTCTACCTCTATCTGCTACGCACTTCAAAGAGGAACCAGGAGTACGGGAGGAGCATGAAAGTGGACAAGGAGTGTGACCGTTGAAGCACAGCACCACAGGGAGGGGTTTTGGCCTCCGGATGACTGCGGGCAGGCCTGGGTGATATCCAGCCTTCCACAAGAAGCTGGTGGAGCAGAGTGTTCCCTGACTCCTCCAAGGAAAGGAGACTCCCTTTCACGGTCTGCTAAGTAACGGGTGCCTTCCCAGACACTGGCGTTACTGCTTGACCAAGGAGCCCTCAAGCGGCCATTATGCGGCGTGACAGAGGGCTCACCTCTTGCCTTCTTGGTCACTTCTCACAATGTCCCTTCAGCACCTGACCCTACACCCACCCGTTATTCCTAGGTTATATTAGTAATGCAACAAAGAGTAATATTAAAAGCTAATGATGAATAATGTTTATAATAATGATTGATAATTGTTCATGATCATCTCTATATCTAATTTGTATTATGACTATTCTTATTCTAACTATTTTCTATATTATACTGAAACAGTTTGTGCCTTCAGTCTCTTGCCTCAGCACCTGGGTAATCCTCTGCCCACACCTAGGAGAAGAATTTGAGAATCATGAAGTAGAGATGTGTGTTACATTTTGAGAAACAACAAAACATCTTCCAAAGTGATTATGCCAGGAACCATGCAGGGGTGCCTGTTCCAGCTCCTCGGTAATTTTGCCCACGCTGCACGTTGCCATTCTTTTCAATTTCAACCATCCTAGTGGGAATGGCCTGGTTCGTGTATGTTCCCCCATGATTAATGATGCCAGCAATTTGGCATGTGCTTTTTGGCTATTTGTGTATTTTCTTTTGTGAAGGGTTTCTATACATTTTTGTCAATTTGTTTGAACTGTTTTCTTCTTCTTCTTCTGGAATCGTAGGAGCTACTCTTTCATATCTATTTTGGATCTGCGTTCTTTGTCAGCTATGTGCCCTTGAATATTTTCTTCCCCTGTGTCTTGCTTTTTCATTTTCTTAGAGGTGCCTTTTGTTGAGCAGATGCTTTAATTATGATAAAGACCAATTTTATCAGTTTTCTGTGGTTAGGCTTTCTGCATCTCATCTAAGAAACATATGCCTATCTCAAGATTATGAATTATTCTTCCATGTTCTCTTCTAGACGTTTAATGGTTTTGCTGCTTATGTGTAAGTCTGTGATGAATCTTGAATCACTTTTTGTGTATGGTGTGAGGCAGGCATAAGATATTTCTCATGATAACTCACCTGCTCCTGCACCATCTCCCTTCCCCACTGAATTTCACCAGGATCTTTGTTTTGCGTCTATTGACCAAGATGGTGTGTACCCATTTCTGCGCTTCTTATTCTGCCTATTGGCTTTTCTTTCTGCACACTAACACCGCAGTGCCTCAGTTCCTGGTGATTTATGGTAAGCCTGGACTCAGGTACTGAAGTCCTGCCACTCCTGTCTTTCTTTGAAAGTTTGTTTGGCTGTTTTGAGTCATTTCCTTTTTTATATGAATCTGCTTGTAAATTCCTCCAAAGAGATTCTGCTTGGACTTCTGCTGAGATTGATTTTAAGCTATAAATCTATTTGGGGGGAACTAACATCTTAAAAACGTCAAGTCTTCCAATATGAACATGATGTATTTTCCTTTTATTTGTGTACATTGCATCTGGCTTTTCTCGTCGTTGTTGTTTGTTTGTTTGTTTGTTTTTGAGGTGGAGTCTCGCTCTGTTGCCCAGGCTGGAGTGCAGTGGCACAATCTCGGCTCACTGCAAGCTCCACCTCCCAGTTCACACCATTCTCTTGCCTCAATCTCCTGAGTAGCTGGGACTACAGGCGCCTGCCACCACACCTGGCTAATGTTTTGTAGTTTTAGTAGAGATGGGGTTTCACCGTGTTAGCCAGGATGGTTTCAATCTCCTGACCTCGTGATCCACCCGCCTTGGCCTCCCAAAGTGCTGGGATTATAGGCATGAGCCACTGCACCCAGCCACATCTGGCTTTTTTAAAAGTACCAGTTTTATTAGCTAGGGTTCTCCAATGGAAACAATTATATATACATATATTCCTTTATCCACAGAAAGGAATTGGCTCACACAATTCCAAGTCTGGGAAGTCCCGGCATCTGCCGTCTGCAGGCTGGACACCCGGGAAAGCTGGTGCTGTAGCTTCAAGACCTAGGAACCAGGAGCCTCAGTGTCCAAGGGGAGGAGAAAGAGGATGCCCTGGCTCACACAGGCAGACAGAGCAAACGCAACCTTCCCCCACTGCTGTGTTCTCTTCAGGCTGACAGTGACTCCTGAAGGAGTGGGAGGCTGGGTCACTGCAAGGAAGGATTCCAGTGCACTCCCAAAAATGTGTGTGGCTTGGTTGATGCTCTCTGTGATGGTTAATTTTATGTCAACTTGACTGGGCTAAGAGTTGCCCAGGCAGCTGGTAAAATGTGATTTCTGGGTGTGTCTGGGAGGGCGTTTCTGGAAGACATTGGCATTTGAATCAGTGAACTGTGCAATGTGGTTGGACCTCATCCAATCCATTGAAGGCTTGAGGAGAATGGAAAGGTAGAGGGAGGGAGTTTGCCCTTTCTCTGCATAAGCTGGGCCTTTCATCTCTTGCCCTGGGACTTCAGTGCCCCTGGGTGTCAGGCCTCTGGGCTTGGAGTGGAATGATACCTTCAGTTTTCCTGGGCCTCCAGCTTGCACACAGCAGATTGTGGGCTATATCAGCCCTCATAATGGTGTGAGCAAATCTCTCATAATAAATCCTTTTCTATATATCTAAAAATAGACCTTGTTTGTTCTGTTTCTCTGGAGAAACATGACTAATACAGATTCGGGTACCAAGAGTGGTTTTAGAGGGTCAGAACGCTGAGGATGGATTTTCTGAATTGGTCTGGGGTTTCTGGAATGGGCTGTCTAATCTGATCAGATGTCAAGACACCGCTGACTACTGATGCAGCAACAAAGAGAACACTGACAGAGCGTGGCATGAACCATTTATAGAGACATGAAAAGCATCTGCTGCAGATGCTTACAGAAGTAAGGAGCCAAGGGACTCTGTGCATGATACTTTCAAACACTTGTGGAAAACTAAGATATATAGTCACACTGGCTGGTAGCTCCTAATATTGCTGGCCAACGTCCCTGGTGCGTGAAGCTGGGAAGCCCACTCAGTCCTTGTTCTGTCTGTGTAAGCAGTTGGGGGCCAGGCAAAGTGGACTAAAGCCTAACCTGAATTGGGAAACAGATTCCAAGCTCCTCAGACACCTGTGTCCCAGAGTAGAGCCAGTTACAGACCCAGCACTCCTGAAGGAGTGGGAGGCTGGGTCACTGCAAGGAGGGATTCCAGTGCACTCCCAAAAATGTGTGTATTTGCACTAGAAGTGGTGGACTGAGTGAAACAGGTGCAGGTGGCCCTCCCCAGGATGGGTGGGTCTGTTAGTCAGGGTTTCCCAGAGAAAGAGAATGCTGTGGATAGGCTTTGTGTCCCCACCCACACTTCATCTTTAACTGTAATCCCCATTATTCCCCGTGTCAAGGGAGAGACCAGGCGGAGGTGATTGGATCGTGGGGGCGGTCTCCCCCATGCTGTTCTCATGATAGTGAGTGCGTCCTCATGAGATCTGATGGTTTTATAAAGGGCTCTTCCCCCTCTTTGCTTGGAACTTCTCCTTCCTGCTGCCTTGTGAAGAAGGTACCTTGTTTCCCCTTCGCCATTCGCCATGATTGTAAGTTTCCTGAGGCCTCCTCAGCCATGTGAAACTGTGAGCCAATTAAACTTCTTTTCTTTATAAAGTACCCCATCTTGGGCAGTTCTTTATATCAGTATGAAAATGGACTAATACCGAGGACCAATGGGATATATATATATATAAAATTGTACTGGAAGTTCAAGTTCAGCCTGCTCCCTGGCCACTTTGAACTCCTTGTGTGTATTAGTCCATTCTCACGCTGCTGTAAAGAACTGCTTGAGACTGGATAAATTATAATGGAAAGAGGTTTAATTGATGCACAGTCCCACGTGGCTGGGGAGGCCTCAGGAAACTTACAGTCATGGCAGAAGCAGAAGCAAACACGTCCTTCTTCACAAGGTGCAGGAAGAATAATAAGAGCCAAGTGCATGGGGAAGCCCCTTACAAAACCATCAGATCTCATGAGAACTATCTCACTGTCATGAGAACAGGATGGGGGAAACCGTCCCCAGGATTCAATCACCTCCCACCAGGTACCTCTCAGGACACATGGGGATAATGGGAACTATAATTCAAGATGAGATTTGGGTGGGGACACAGTCAAACCATATCATAATGTCTCTGAGTCAATAGGCTAAGAAGGGAACTTCTATCCTGACTGGGGTGATCTATCCAGACTACCAAAGGGAAATATATATATATATATATATATATATATATATATATATATATAGAGAGAGAGAGAGAGAGAGAGAGAGAGAGAGAGAGAGAGAGAGATAAGGTAGGTGAGAGAGAGAGAGAGAGAGAGAGAGAGAGAGAGAGAGAGAGATAAGGTAGGTGTTGGCTCAATAAGTATTGAGGTTGAGAAGTCCCAGGATCTGCTGTCTGCAAGTTGGAGGCCCAGGAGCAGTGGTGGTCTAATTCTAATCTTCATTTCTGTGACTGGTCCAGTGGTTGTAGCTGGTATTGGCATTGATAACCACCTTCTTCTCAAAACATTCTGTGTTCCCTCTCCCCTTGGGAGTCACGTTAGCTGATCCTGCTTCTTTACCTGGTGGGGAGACCCAAACCTTCATTCCTGAAGGGTCTGGGGCATTCATAGTCCTACCTGGATTGGGTGGTTGTAATTTCCCATGGCAGTATTAAGAGACACCCTGTGGGATCTCCTGTTTTCTAGACACACCCTTCCTTACCTCCTCGTGGAGCAGTGGTCAATTTCCCTTTGATAGAAATTCCCTTCTTAGCCTGTCGACTCAAAGACATGAGGAGTCCAACGTGGCCAGGCAGCAGGCTGAACTTCCAGGACAATAATATCATTGTTGTGTCTCCTGGGGGAAGCATTTATCCTTCTGGAACTAAGACTTCTAGGCCAGCAGAGCATAAAGTCATGGGAACAGGAAGCTAAAAAATGTGCTAAGCTCCCCATGAAGCCATAGGTGCAGGCTGGGGGAAAGAAGGCAGGGGGGCAGGAGTGGGGACCATGGGCATTTGGGTCACTTCCTCATGTAACTTACTTGTGCCTTCAGGGCCTGTTGGTGACCAGTCTGGTAGACACCATGTCCATCTGATGATGCAGCAGTGCTGTGCACACCCCACTTGATGGGTCTGTGAGTCAGTTAATGCCTAGTTCATGATGGGCTGCTCAGATCATGTGGTAATTTGGTGGCCCTTGGTCAACATCAAGATCTACAAAGATCCAGTCACAGGCCAAGAGCTGTTTCTCAAAAGGTGGACAGTGGGGCCTTGCTCTGAGATCCCAAGGGTCTACACTGTGATTCACCTACAAGCCCTGCCAAGGGTCCGTGCAGCATTCCCGTCTGCCACTGACATCTCAGGCACTGCTGGATCTGCTGGGTCTTACGGCCCAAGTGGTAGAGCAGCCTGCACAGAGCCTGGACCTGCTGCACAGCCTCCTCCTATGCTGGGCTCTCCTCAAAGCCAGCAGCTTTTTGGGTTACTTCGTAAATGGGCTGGAGTAACACACACCAATGAGGAATGTGTTGCTTCCAAAATCCAAATAGGCCCAGTCAGCATGACGCCTCCTTCTTGATGGAGGAAAGGCCTGCTGCAAGAGATTGTCCTCCCTTTTGGTACCTCAGAGGCCTCACAACTGGACACACAGACATTTCATGGTGGTAGAAGGCCCCTGAATTTTAGTCAGATTCATTCTCTACCCTCTGACATGCAAATGTCTTACCAGTAAGTCTAGGAGAGATGCTACCTGACACTCACCCAACATAATGTCACCAGTGTAATGGACCAGGGTGACATCTGGGGGAAGAGAAAGGCCATCAGATCCCTGTGAACTGAATGAGAAGACTGGGCTGGAGAGTGGACAGACCTAGAACAGCTGAGGTAGGACTGTGAAGGTGCATTGCTGGCCTTGCCAGATGAAAGCAACCTGCCTTGTAGACAGATTTGGAGAAAAAGGCATTTGACAGATCAGTATCAGCACACCGGGGGCCACGGGACGTGTTCATTTGCTCAAGCCATGAAACCACATCAGATATGGCAGCTGCAATTGGTGCCACCACCTGCTTAAGCCTCCAGTAATCCACTGTCACTCTCCAGGATCCATCTGTCTTCTGCACACAACAAATAGGCTGTGGTGGAAATCACCACCTCTACACCTTTCAAGTCCTTGATGCACCAATGCCAAGATTCCTCCCGGGATGTGGTGTTGTGTCTGATTTACTGTTGTCCAAGGTAGAGGTAGTGTTAGTGACTTTAACTTGGCCTTTCCCACCCTAATAGCCTTTGCACCACACGTCAGGGGAACCAATGTGGAGACCCTTCTAGGTGTTAAGTACGTTGATTCCAATTATGCATCTGGAAGTGCGGAAAAAACCATAGGATGGGTTTGGGGACCCACTGGGCCCAATGTGAGATGGGCCTGAGTTGAAACACCTTAGATCACCTGACCTCCATAAGCCCAGCTCTGACTAATGGACCACGGTGACATCTGGGATCTCTTGCAGTCAGAGTCAGTTCAGAGCCAGTGTCCAGCAGTCCACAAAAGGCCTGATTGTTTCTTTCTCCTCAGCACACAGTCACCCTGGTAAGAGGAAAGACCGGGAGAAATAGTAACTGCGCACAATCTTGGTAATGTACTGGGGTCCTTCCATAAGGAGATCCAGCCTCTCCTTCATCCAAGAGGTGCTGGGGCAGGGTTCACTTTTGGGAATTGATTGAGGGACCGTGACTCCCTCTCTATTTGTAGGATTCAAGGTAGACTTTTGTCCACTTGATTTAAAACTTTACCACTGACAGAGTAAGTGAGCATTCGGTAGGCTTCTTATCCATTTCACTTCCAGAAACACTGTGATCCATGACTAATCTTACACACCTACCTGAATCAAAAGATTTGGATTGCTGCTCCATGACACATGGAGTTTTTCATCTTTACAAGAAAGGTAATGTGCTATATTAGGATTTTGAAATTTGCTTTGTCACTCAACATTCTATTGTGAGATATATTCTTGCTGAAGGACAAACTAAATCATTTAAACAACTCTGAACTTTCCCATTATATTACTTTGCACCTACTTAATTTCCTCCCTTCCTCCCTTTCTCCCTTTCTCCCTTTCTCTCGCTTCTTTCCCTCCCTCCCTCTCTCTCTCCCTTTTCTTTCCTTCCTTCCTTCCTTCCTTCCTTCCTTCCTTCCTTCCTTCCTTCCTTCCTTCCTTCCTTCCTTCCTCCCTCCCTCCCTCCCTCCCTCCCTCCCTCCCTCCCTCCCTCCCTCCCTCTCTCTCTCTCTTTCTTTTTTCTTTCTTTCTTCAAGGATTTTGCCATGTTGCCCCGGCTGATTCTGAACTCCTGGGCTCAAGCAATCCTCCCAAAGTGCTGAGATTACAGGAGTAAGCCGCCATCCTGGCCTTGCACCAGTTTATTGATGGTTCTCCTGTTAATGGACACATTGGTTGCCTCTATCTTTTGCTGTAACTAGCGATGCTGTGTGACAGTCCTGTGCGTGTCACCATGAGTGCATAGTGAGCATTGCCCTGGTGTGGGCATTCGGAGGGTGAGTGGCCAGGACATGCATCACAGATGATTTAAACTTTGCTAATTATTGTGCTGTCTTGGGGAGAAAAGTACAGTTGTGCCAATTTCCCCTCGCATTGGCAGTGCGTGGTTTCTTATCTTCACTCCTCACTCAGGTTTGGTGTTGCCTTTTAAATTTTTATAAATCTGATTGATGTGTGATAATAATGGGATAATAAGATTATCTCATTGTTTTAAGTGTAAATGAGATTAATTTTTTCTCATGTGTTTTTGGGCATTTAAGTTTCCAGGTTTTTGAACTGCATATTGATATCTAGTGTTTTTTTTCCTTTTCTTATTGATTTGCAGAAATGGTATATTCTACATGAAAGTCATCACTGGTTTTATCAGATAAAATAGCTTCCACTTTATTATTTATGGTGGCTTTGCTATATAAAGTTTTAAATTTTGAGGTAATGAAATATATCATTCATTTTCTTTAGGTTTTGTGCTTGTGTGTTTAAGTGAGAATAAGAATTACAGAAGACATTTTCCTCTAAGATTTTAAAGTTTCTGTCTTGAACATTGAGCTCTTGCTGCCATCTGGAATTCATTTTTGTGTATGGTTTGAGAAAGGGATAAAGTTTTATCTTCCCATATGGCGATCCAGTTGTCCCTGCGTCGCTGATGGAACGGCCCACCCTTCTCCGCTTGTTGGTGATGACGCCTGCGTCTGGGCCGTGTTTGGAAATGATCATGGACCCTCTCTCCTATCTCATGGTGGATTGATTTGCTCCTGCACCAACACCATGAAAAGTTATTTAATACTCCACGCTGTGCCCATGTCGTTATGTGGGCAGGTATCAGCTGGCCACAAGCGTGTCTTTGTTTTGCCTGCCTGCCTTCCTTCCTTCCTCCCTCCCTTCCTCCCTCCCTCCCTCTCTCCCTCCCTCCCTCCCTTCCTCCCTCCCTTCCTCCCTCCCTTCCTCCCTCCCTCCCTCTCTCCCTTCCTCCCTCCCTTCCTCCCTCCCTCCCTCTCTCCCTCCCTCCCTCCCTTCCTCCCTCTCTCTCTCCCTCCCTCCCTTCCTCCCTCTCTCTCTCCCTCTCTTCCTCCCTCCCTTCCTCCCTCCCTCCCTCCCTTCCTCCCTCTCTCTCTCCCTCTCTCCCTCCCTCCCTCCCTTCCTCCCTCCCTCCCTCCCTCCCTCCCTCCCTTCCTCCCTCCCTTCCGTCCTTCCTTCCTTCCTTCTTCTCCTTCCTTCCTTCCTTCTTCTCCCTTCCTCCCTCCCTCCCTCCCTTCCTCCATTCCTCCCTCCCTTCCTTCCTTCTTTCCTCCCTCCCTTCCTCCCTCCTTCCCTCCCTTCCTTCCTTCCTCCTTTCCTTCCTCCCTTCCTTCCTTCTTTCCTCCCTCCCTCCCTTCCTTCCTTCTTTCCTCCCTTCCTCCCTCGCTCCCTTCCTTCCTTCCTCCCTCCCTCCCTCCCTTCCTCCCTTCCTCCCTCCCTCCCTCCCTCCCTCCCTCCGTCCCTTCCATCCTTCCTTCCTTCCTCCCTCCCTCCCTTCCATCCTTCCTTCCTTCCTTCCTTCCTTCCTTCCTTCCTTCCTTCCTTCCTTCCTTCCTTCCTTCCTTCTTTCCTCCCTCCCTCCCTCCCTTCCTCACTCCCTCCCTTCCTCCATTCCTCCCTCCCTCTCTCCCTCCCTACCTCCCTTCCTCCCTCCCTCCCTCCCTTCCTTCCTTCCTTCCTCCTATGAACAGAAGAGTCTCCTAACTCCCGAGGCTGGGTCACATGCTCCCAGGTAGTGCAGCCACAGAAGCATTTTCACAGATTCCCTCATCAGTGTCCAGCACTGGGTTCTATATTCTGGACGGTCAGGATCCCTGCCTGTCCTGCCTGTCCCTGTCTAGCGAGGGCGTGGCCGGATGTGCTTCGTGTCAGACACGTGGAAAGTTATTTATCAAATGCACGTCACCTGGAGGGATGATGAGGCAGTTCCCATCTTCCCACGGTGTACCAGAAACTCTGCTGTGTGGCTGAAATAAGGGGATAGGTGTCTCGTGGAGCTTCCTCTCTAGCGGAAGATCAGATCTGGACCTGGCAGATGTTAATAACAGGCACAAAAATAATGTGAAAACAGCTGCCCCTGAGCTATGACTACAAGCCAGACACTGTCCTGAGCACCTGAAATGTATTAACTGGATCCTTGCACAATCACAGGAGGCAGGTGCTTTTTGATTTCCTCATTTTCAAGATGAGAACACTCAAGCACAGAGGGATAAGCAACCGACGTCAGATGGCACGGCTGGGGTCTGACCCTGGGGCGGGAGCTGGCACTTCTAACTCCCAATCCCCGCTCCCAGTAACACCGGCCTGTGTCTGTGTGTGTCGATGTACATATGTGTGCATGGATGTGTGTAATATATATGTACATATATATGTGTACATATTGAATATACACTTGTATTTCTATATGAAAAAATAGTCCCTCAGCATGGTTAGTACATCAAACGATTTAAAACACTATATACATAAAAGTCACCTGAGAGGGCCCTGTCCTTCCCGGGGGGGAGGCAAACTTCTTAACAGATTTTTGTCAGTCCTCATAGAGATCTTGCCTGTACTGGGCAGTATAAATATCTCTGTATTTCTCTGCGTGTTTCTATATGTAAATTACCCTTTACAAGGCACTCACAGTAGCATTTATACATACCCTGTTTTGCATTTTGCTTTTCTCATTTAGCAATATATTTTGGAGATATAATTCTAATCCATGGTTTTTCTTAATAGCTCAGTGATGTTCCACAAATTATTTACTCATTCCCATACTGAGAGATACTTAGATTGGTTCTAGGCACTTGTAATTACAACGAAATGGAAATCTTTATAATACATATATACTCTTAGGGACATGAATTGTACAGAGTCCGATTTTAAATGCAGAATGCTGAGACAAACGGTAAGGACATTTTAAAACGTGACAGATGCTCTCCAATCGTACTCCAAAGAGGTTACAGAGAGTCTCACGGCCAGTAAAGGAGCATGAGGTGCTCGCACCTGCTCCTCCTCATCAGCCCAGCACACCGTGGGTCGGCCGCACGGAGGAAGAGAGAATCATTGGCCTGGTAATGCGCATTTATTTAACTTCACGTGGTTTGAACACTTTGTATTCTATTTATTGGGACTTGTGTTTCCTTTGCTGAGAACTACTTTCTTCATTTATTTTTCCACAAGGGTCAGTTGTTGGTGTTTTGAATATTTTTATACAGTTTTATCAAGAATGTATTTTTAATCATTAAAAATTGCTGTTTTCACACTTGCAGGTATAATTTGTTAACTACCTTCCAAATATTGAATTATTTCTGGTTCCTGAAAGGAATCACACTTAGCATAGTGTATTTTTGAATGAACTTTTGAGCCTATTTGTTAATACATTGTGTAGAATTTTTGCATCTGTATTCAAAAATGAGATACATTTTTATGTGTGTGTATGTAATATTTTGCTCATACTTGGTGAAATCTTGAAGGAGAAAGGTTTCTAAACGTTTAAATAACTTCCATATTATTTAGTTTTCGAAGTTTTACTAGAATTCAGTAAAGAATTTGCCATTTGTATGGCAATAGTGACTTAAGAAGTAACCACGGGGCAACTTTCTCAGTTCTGTGTATGGTAATTGGTTGATTTAGATTTTCAATCTCATCTAAATAAAATGTGGGTCTCCTTCTCCATCTGTACACATATGCGTGTATGCATATATATATACACACACATATATACATATACATCTATATATTCTTACATAATCAGCTATTTCTTCTAGCTTTTCAGAGCATTTATATAGTGCTGAGAAAAATATATTTAATTTGTCTGTATTTTTTATTTCCTTCTCTTCACTCCTCATTTTGTGTTTGTATATTTCTCCTATGTGTCTGCCTCATGTAATTAGCTTTGATACTGTATATTTCATAGGATTTTTATAAAGAAGCATCTCTGGAAATTATTTACTAACAAGACTTTTTAATCTTTTACATGTCATTAATTTCTATTTTCCCTCCTTCTGCTTTCCACACCTTTGTTTTCATTTTTCTCTTTAATTTCATCATTAATTTACTTAATGCCTATTTTTGTTGAGAATTTGTGACACTGATGGTGAAAAATTTTGCTCTGAGCCTGGTGCTGATAGTGTGCTGTGGCTGGAAGAGCGCCACACTTTTGCTTCTGTTCTCTTTCCTCCAGGATTTCTGCAGTCTCAGGTGACCTCCCGAGAACACCTTGAGCAGTGTCTTGCGTCTAAACCTATGGTCATTTTCTGTCGGTATTCACAGGGTGTGAGAATAGCTGTGTTTCTTGTTTTCAGGGTGGAGTTGGGCTATGCAGCTGCACATCCTCCTGAGAACGTGTCACTCTCCTCCACAGGCTCACCTGCTTCTGCTCACTTGGCCTGCTGGGTGAGCAGAGGCAGGTCGATTCCCCTTTAAAGCAGGTGTCTCCAGTCCCCACAGCCACACTCCTGCCTCTGTCCTCCTGCCTCAGGCATTCTTCAAAACCCTGGCAAGCAGGAGTGGGGAGCAACCCTCCAGCCCTGGAAAACGGGGTTGGACATCAGTGCCGCAGCCTCCCACCTCAAAGGGACAACTCCAGTGCTTGGCAGAAGGTCTGGAGAGGCTGAGCGGTGATGCCACACAGGTGGCCCACTCAACAGCTCACTGCAGGTGGCCTCTCACCCTCTCCTTCCCTGCCTCCCAGGCTCCCTTGTCCCTCACCTTGCTCCTGGCCCTGCTGCCCAGGGAGTCAAGTCAAGACTCAAGTACATGGGTCTAGTCACTGCATTTCCTTAGGTTTTAAGCACAGGAAAGTCTCCATTTTTGGTGCCTAAGTGACACAGCCTTGCCTGGGCTTGGATCCTCTCTCCTCCCTACATGGCTCCTCATCTTCTTCGTCTGGGTCACAGCCTCTCTGACACTCATGTTGCCATCCCAGCTCCCTCTTGCTTACCTTTGTCTGCATGGCTTTGCCATACGTTCCTCGATCAGTTGATAACACGTTTCCGAATGTCTTGTAAATGTCACCTGTTCGTACACATGGGCTTTAGTTGTTTTACTCTTACTCTGAGAATCTTGTTTTAATTGGTGGATGTTTCTTGCCTGAACTTGCTGCTGTGATCCACGTCTGACTCTAGTTGCCTTGACATGCCCATGTGTCGTATCACCATTTTCAAACTCCCATTGTTTTCGGCCTTCTGCTCCTTGGTCTGCTTTTTCTTTGGGAATGGGTTTCCTTTGGGAAATTCGGGAAGTTAATTCTTCTGCTTATTTTTTTGTGGTTGCCATCTTTATAGCTTTTAGTAACATTTTCAGAGTCTGTTTCCACATTTATCAATTCTTAACAGACTCTTAACCCCTGCAATGTAAAAGGAGAAAGTCAGTTCATTTCGGTGTTTCCCCAATATTGTCATCATTTTCTAATTTTTCTAGTCTTTGTACAGAACTTATAACGGTTACCTTTATACCTATGAAAATCTAAAATGTGGCCTTCTATACTTAAGCACTATTGAAAGTCTCCTAGCTATAAGTTAAATGCATCAGGGCAATTACATTTTTTTCTACCTCTTGCCCTCTGTGATATGTATGCGTGTGTAACTTTGTGAAAGTTTTTATATGCAGAAATATACATCTTCTATTATATTCATAACTAAATATAACATTGACACTCTGCTTAGGGCTGGGTTTGCACTGGCCCGGCCTTAAGTTTCATGCTAGTGTCCTCCTCGCTCACAGCCAGGCCTTCCTCTCTCCTTGTGCTTCCTGGTTCCAAAGCCCTCAGTTCTGCTGCGTCTGTACCAGGGTGTGACAGCTCCCTTGCTGGACCTACTGCCCTAGTCTCCTTTCAAAGCAGCCCCTCCATTTAAAAAAAATAACTTTATTGAGGTGTGATTCACATACTATATACACTTTACCCTTTTTAGGCATACAATTCCGGGGCTTGTAGTATTTTCATGGAGCTTTGCAATGATCACAACTATCTCATTTCAGAACATTGTCATCACCTGGAAGGAAATCCCATGTCCATTAGCAGTGACTCCCCGTGGTCCTCTCCCCCTGGAACCCGCTGATCTGCATTTGGTCTCTGGATGTGTCTGCTCTGGGTGCGATGGGGTCATTTGATACAGGGACCTTTGTGACTGGTGGCCCTCACTGAGCATCACTCTTTCTTTCCTTCTTTCTCTCTCTCTCTTTCTTTCTTTCTTTCTTTCTTTCTTTCTTTCTTTCTTTCTTTCTTTCTTTCTTTCTTTCTTTCTTTCTTTCTTTCCTTCCTTCCTTCCTTCCTTCCTTCCTTCCTTCCTTCCTTCCTTCCTTCTTTCTTTCTTTCTTTCTTTCTTTCTTTCTTTCTTTCTTTCTTTCTTTCTTTCTTTCTTTCTTTCTTTCTCTCTCTCTCTCTTTTCTCTTTCTTCTTTTTCCTCCTCCTCCTCCTTCTTCTTGACAGAGTCTCATTCTGTCACCTAGGCTGCAGTGCAATGGCACAGTCTCAGCTCACTACAACCTCTGCTTCCCAGGTTCAAGCAATTATCCTGCCTCAGGCTCCCAAGTAGCTGGGATTACAGCTGCGTGCCACCACGTCCAGCTAATTTTTTTTTGTATTTTTAGTAGAGATGAGGTTTCACCATGTTGGCCAGGCTGGTCTCAAACTCCTGAACTCAAGTGATCTGCCTGCCTCGGTCTCCCAAAGTGCTGAGATTACAGGCGTGAGCCACTCCTTCCGGCCAGCATCACATTTTCAAGTTCATCCACAGCAGAGCCTGTCAGTACTTTTGTGAGTCAAGGTTGTCTAGAGAAGCAGAACAAATAGGGAATGTGTGCTTGTTTGTTTGTGTGTGATTTATCATAAGGTAGTAACTCATGCAATTGTGGAGGCTGAGAAGTTCCCCCGTCTGCCGCCTCCAAGCTGGAGACCCAGGAGAGCACCTCGGGGCCGTTTGGAGGTGGCTGGAAAGCTGATGCCACAGATTCCACTCTTTTGAGTCTGAGGACCAAGAACCAGAAGTGCCAAAGGCAGAAGATCGATGCCCCAGCTCAGGGTGTCAGGCAGAGCTAACTCAACCACCCCTCCCTGTTTTGTCTGACAGACCCTCAACAGATTGAATGGCACCCATCCATGGTGGGGGGGATCCATCTGCCTTCCCCAGTGCACCAGTTCAAACGCTAATCTCTCCTGCAAATGCCCTCACAGACACTCTTAGAATTACTGCTTATTTATCTATTTTTCTAACTTTTTCTTTTTTGAGACAGAGTCTCACTTTGTCGCCAGGCTGGAGTGCAGTGGTGTGATCTTGGCTCACTGCAACCTCTGTCTCCCAGATTCAAGCCATTCTCCTGCCTCAGCCTCCTAAGTAGCTGGGACTACAGGCGCCCGCCACCACACCCAGCTAATTTCTGTATTTTTAGTAGAGACAGGGTTTCACCATGTTGGCCAGGCTGGTCTTGAACACTTGACCTCGTGATCCACCCGCCTCAGCCTCCCAAAGTGCTGGGATTACAGGCGTGAGACACTGCACCCAGCCTATCTTTTTAACTTTTAAGTTCAGAGGGACAAGTGCAGGTTGGTTACATAGGTAAACTTGTGTCATGGGGATCTGTTGTACAGATTATTTCATCACTCAAGCACTAAGCTTAGTACCCATTAGTGACTTTTCCTGATCTTCTCCCTCCTCCTACCCTCCACCCTCCAACAGGCCCCAGTGTCTATTGTTCACTCTGTGTGTCCATGTGTTCTCGTCATTCAGCTCTCACGTGTAAGTGAGAACAGAAACACGGCTTAACCAGATACCTGGGCATCCCTCAGCCCACTCAGCTTGAAACAGAATTAGCCACCGCAGTAATGTATTAATTTTTTATTGTCAAATACTACTCCGTTGTGTGGACAGGCCTCACTATTTATCCATTCGTCACTTGATGGGTGTTCGGGTTGCCTCTGCTCTTTGGCTACTACGAATAAAGCTGCTAGAAATACTCACGAATAAGGGTTAGTGTGGACGCAGGTTTACATTTCTCTTGAGCATCTACCAAGAGGAGGAACCACCAGGCTACGGTAACTCTGTGTTAGGAAACTGCCAAACTGTTTTCCAGAGGGTCAGTACCATTTTATATTCCAAACAGGAACGCATTCAGGGTCCAATTCCTTCACGTTTGTATCAACACTCATTATTGTCTGTGTTTTTATTTTAACCATCCTATCGAGTCTGAAATAATAACGCATTATGTTTCGACTTGTATTCCTCTAATTATTAAGATTTTGAGTAGCTTTTCATGTGCTTATTGGCCACTTTTACATCTTCTTTGGATAAATTAATTCAAATCCATGCTTATTTGTGTTATCTGTCTTCTTGTTTCGAGTTATAAGAATTCTTTATCGGCTGGGTGCGGTGGCTCACGCCTGTAATCCCAGCACTTTGGGAGGCTGAGGCAGATGGATCACGAGGTCAGGAGATTGAGACCACCCTGGCTAACATGGTGAAACCCCGTCTCTACTAAAAATATGAAAAATTAGCCGGGTGTGGTGGCGGGTGCCTGTAGTCCCAGCTACTCGGGAGGCTGAGGCAGGAGAATGGCATGAATCCAGGAGGCGGAGCTTGCAGTGAGCTGAGATTGTGCCACTGCACTCCAGCCTGGGCAACAGAGCGAGACTCCGTCTCAAAAAAAAAAAAAAAAAAAGAAAAGAAAAAAAAGAATTTTTTTATCTATTCTGAATATAAGTCTTTTATCACACATACGAATTTCAAATATTTTCTCTGATGCTGTGGATTATCTCCGCATTTTTTATTCTGTTCTTGGAAGCACAAAAGTTGTTAACTTGGAAGCACAAAAGTTGTTAATTTTAATGACGTCCAATTTATCTTTTTTTTTTTTTTTCTCTTTGGAGGCTTGGGTGAGGTTTGTATGAACCAACTGCGCAACCCAAAGTCACAAAGCCTTACTTCTATATTTTCTTCTAAGAGTCCTACAATATAAGTTTTAGCACTTACGTTTAGGTCTATAATTTATTTATTTATTTTTTTAGATGGAGTTTCACTCTATTGCCCAGGCTGGAGTACAGTGGCCTGATCTCAGCTCGCTGCAACCTCCACCTCCCAGGTTCAAGTGATTCTCATGCCTCAGCCTCCTGAGTAGCTGGGACTATAGGTGCGCACCACCATTCCTAGCTAATTTTTTTTATTTTTAGTAGAGTCAGGGTTTCACCATGTTGGCCAGGCTGGTCTCGAACTCCTTACCTCTGGTGATCCACCTGCCTTGGTCTCCCAAAGTGCTGGGATTACAGGCATGAGTCTCTACAACCAACCATAGGTCTATAATTTATTTTGAGTTAATTTTTGTATATGGTGTGTGAGGTTGGGATTCAGCTTCATTCTTTTGCATGTGGATATCCAGTTGACCCAGAAAATTTTGTTGAAAAGATTAATCATTTCACAATGACTATGCTTGGCAACTTTGTTGAAAATCAATTGACCAAAAGTGTAAGAATTTATTTTTGTACTGTCAAGTTTATTTAATTTATCTGCAGACAATGTCCTCATGCCAACACCTCACCGTCTTGATTACTGTAGCTTTATAGTAAGTTTAAAATTGGAGAAGGTATCCTCTATTCTCAAAAATGTTTTGGCTAGCCTGTCAATATAAAATTTAGAATCAGCTTCTCCTATAAAATTCTCTTCAATAATTTCTTCCAATAATGTTTTCTGGTTTCAGTGTTGACGTCTTATAGTTCTTTTGTAAGCTTTCTTTATTTTTGATGTATTGTAAATTTAATTGCTTTCTTCACTTTATTTTTGGATTGTTTATTGCTAATATTTAAACATACAATTGAGTTTTGTATATTAATCCTATATCCTGCAAACTTGCTGAACTCCCTTATAAATTGTAATAGGTGTTTAGTATATTATTTATAATTCGTACATAAACAATTACACCATCTTCAAACAGAGATATGTTTACTTCTCCTTTCAAATTTGGATATCATTTACTTCTTATTCTTGCCTAGTTTCTCTGGAGAGATCTTCCAGTGCAACCCTGAATATACGCAAAGAGAGTGGACGTCTTTGTTTTCTGTTCCTTATCATATAAAGAAAACATCCACTCATTCACCATTAAGTATGATCTTAACTGTGGTTTTCTCATAGAAGCCTTTTATCTAAGGTTGAGGGAGCTTCCTTCCAGTCCTTGCTTGTGGAGCCTTTATTTCTCCTTCATTTCTGAAGAATAGCTTTGCTCAATATCGAATCCTTGATTGACGGTCTTTTTCTTTCAGCCCTATGAATATGTTGTGGCACTGACTCTGGCCTCCATCGCTTCCGATGAGAAGTCAGCTGTACATCTTAAGCAGATTCCTTATACATGATGACTCATTCTTGCTGCTTTCAAAGTTCTCTGTTTGTCTCTCTTTCAACCATTTGACTATGATGTGTCTAGGTGTGGATTTCTTTGAGTTTCTCCTACTTAGAGTTCATTGAGCTTTTGAATGAATAGACAAATCTTTTTTAAATTTAGGGAGTTTTGGCAGCTATTACTTTAAACACTTTTCTGTCCTACTCTCTGCTCCTTTGCCATGAAGCTTATCATGCATACACCAGTGTGTCTGATGTTGTCGCATAGGTCTCTGAGGCTCTGTTCATTTTTATCCATTCCTATTTCTTCCTGTTTCTCAGGTTGAGTAATAAAAAAGACCTATCTGTAAGTTCACTTACTCTTTTTTCTGTTAACTCAAACCCACTGTTAAGCTCCTCTAGTAAATGCTTTCTTTGAGTTATTGTCCTTTCAATTACAAATTCTTATCTGTCTCTCTTTTATAAATTATTTTCCTTTATTGATATTATCTATTGAATGAAACATTGTTCTCATACCTTCCTTTACTTCTTTAGACATAATTTTGTTTAGTTCTTTGAAGATATTTGAATTGTCTTATTTAAAGTCTTTGCCTAATAAATTCAACATCTGGATTCCTCAGGGACAGTTTCTATTTAATACTTTTATTATTGCATAGAAGCATTTTTTTCTGTTTCTTTGCATGTCTCAAGTTATTGTTGAAAGACGGGCATTTTAAAAAATATTATTTGGCATGTCTGGAAATCAGATTTCCCCTCTTCCCTGGAGTTTGTTATTATTATTTGTTGTTATTTCCAGTGGTGCTCCTTGTTAATTTTCTGGACTAATTTTGAAAACTCTGTATTCTCTGTTGTTTGTAGCCACTGAAGTGTCTGCTCAATTCGTTTAGAATTCAGTTACTGAGGCCAGCGCAGTGGCTCACACCTGTAATCCCAGCACTTTGGGAGGCCAAGGTGGGCAGATCATTTGAGGTCAGGAGTTCAAAACCAGCCTGGCCAATATAGTGAAACCCCGTCTCTACTAAAAATGCAAAAATTAACCGCGTGTGGTGGTGGGTGCCTGCAATCCCAGCTACTTGGGAGACTGAGGCAGGAGAATTGCTAGAGCCCAGGAGACGGAGGTTGCAGTGAACAGAGATGGCACCATTGCACTCCAGTTTGGGGGACAGAGCAAGACTCTGTCTCAGAAAAAAAAAAAAAAAATCAGTTACTGAGTGGACAGTCTGTCCTTAAATATCTTAACCATTTTCACATCTAGAAAACAAATGTGCAGCTCTCTGCCAGCGTTCATTTAATTTTACATAAACACGCTCTTTGGGGCTGAAGTAAATCTGACTGATTTGCCATGTGAAAATAAAATAAAAACCATTCTTGGAGTTATTTCTAAACAGAACTAACATCAAAATTATCTGAGTCATCAGAATCCTCTATTTTGAAAAAAAATCAGATTCATCAAATGACTTCTGTGAACAACTGTTCGAGAATGATACTAATGTCACACATAGGAATACTACATTTTCTAGGATTTGACATTTTCAGTGATCGAGAATTACACATTTCGTAAATGGAAATAACACTACTAAAAACAGAATGCATAAATAGAATGATGTACTTTGTTTCCATAGTCGATATACTACGGCAATGCAGACATAATAATGAAAGCAACATAGTTCGTGGCAAAGTTGTCTCGAGGTAAACACTGTAGCCACAAGCACCACTGGTGAGTATTCTCAGTGCAGACAGGAAAGAGTTAAAGCAATAGGTCTTCCAGGCTTTGCTGAGCAGCTCTGTGTGTGATGGGATGTGACTTCAATACCTGTTCAGGCAGTTACAACTCTGCCTTAGCCTTCACTTCTTGCTTTTGGCCTGAACCTCTCTCCTTTGTGACTTGGCTCAGCTGTGACAAAGGGATGCGACCACTGCACACCCCACTGTGCCTCACCTGCACAGGTGCATGTCTGTGCCATTTGCGTGGGTGGCCCTCACTCTGCGATCCAGAGCAGCATGCAAGGACATTGTCCTGGCCAAGAGGTCATGGGTGGGACTCCTCTGAGCTCTTTGAGAGTTCAGTCCCTTTGCTGAGATCCATAACATTTGGTAGATATTTCTTGCCGCCTTCCACGCTTTGCCCAGATACCATTGTGTTGGACACTTTTCCTCACAATCCAAGGTTTATGGTTATGGTTGTCTCTGGTCTCATTGGATGTGCTTTTTTTCCTCTTTATGTTTTATTCCATTTGATGTTTGTATTTGGCTTTACTTGGAAATGGAATAGAAACCTCTCTGTTCCGTTGTGTTACAGCAGAAATGTACTCTGACCGCTATTTTAAAAGAAGAAGAAGAATTTTCCAATGATCAGCATGGCTGGCTTGGGGCGGGGAAGGACAGGATACAGAAGCAAAAGAGTTAGTCTGAAGTCAGGAAAATGGGTTCCACGCTTTTGTTCTGTGCTGACTCATCCAAGTATTGTGGACCGTATACTTGGCATCTTTACACTTGAGTTTCAACTCCAAGAAAGGATAAGAAAGCGTCAGGTTTCAACGAGAAAACACAATAAAGCCACTAGTGCAAAGCTCATCATGCTGGGGCGCCTGGGTAAACTAAGTCCCTTATGTTTAGCAACAACAAAAGACATAGAAAGCGCCACTCACTGGAGGACCGGGGGAGAGACACACAACACCCACGGGCCCCAGGCAGTTCTAGAATCCTACCGGGTGGACGGCCATGGCTCCCGACCTGGGTGGGCAGCTCTGAGATGAGCCCCATCCTGTTCTGTGGCCGGAGCTGCCCTGTGGGTGATTGCTGGGCCCTGTTTCACTCCTAAGAATTTCCTCTTCTTCCCTTGTCCTCTCATACACACCCAGAGTCACAGGGGCTGGAAACTCTCCACACACTTCTCAGTGCAAGGTTGGACGCCAAGGGTTGTTGATGTTTAACGAATGCTTCTAAGACACACCTGCAGGCCCATATGCATTGCAGTGCTGTTAAAAATAACACACACAGAAACAGCCTAAGTGTCTGCTGACGGATGAACTCAAACACTGTGTTATAGATGCACAACGGAGTGCTTTTCAGTCTTAAAAATAGAAGGAAAGGCCAGGCACAGTGGCTCACACCTGTAATCCCAGCACTTTGGGAGGCTGAGACCGGTGGATCACCTGAGGTCAGGAGTTCAAGACCAGCCTGACCAACAAGTGAAACCCTGTTTCTACTAAAAATATAAAAATTAGCCAAGCTCAGTGGCTCATGCCTGTAATCCCAGCACTCTGAGAGGCTGATGCAGGTGGATCACCTGAGGTCAGGAGTTCGAGACCTGCATGGACATCATGGTGAAACCCCATCTCTACTAAAAATACAAAAATTAGCAGTGTGTGGTGGCTCATGCCTATAATCCCAACTACTCAGGAGGCTGAGGCAGGAGAATCACTTGAACCTGGGAGGTGGAGGTTGAAGTGAGCTGAAATCATGCCACTGTACTCCAGCCTGGGTGACAGAGTGAAACTCTGTCTCAAGAAAAAAGAAGAAAGAAAAAGAAAGAAGGAAGGAAGGAAGGAAGAAGGAAGGAAGGAAGGAAGCGAGAGAAAGAAGAAAGAAGAAAAGAAAGAAAGAAAAGAAAGAAAGAAAGAAAGAAAGAGGAGGGGGGAGAGAGGGAGGGAAGGAGGAAGGAAGGAAAGACAGAAGAAAGAGAGAAGAAAGAAAGAAAAAGAAAGAAAGGAGAGAGGGAGGGAGGGAGAGAGGGAGGGAGGGAGAGAGGGAGGGAGGGAGGGAGGAAGGAAGGAAGGAAGGAAAGAAGGAAGGAAGGAAGGAAAGAAGAAAGAGAGAAGAAAGAAGAAAGAAAGAAGAAAAAGGAAGAAAGAAGAAAAGAGGAGAGAGGGAGGGAGGGAGGAAGGAAGGAAAGAAAATCTGCCATTTGCAACAACATAGGCGAACCTGGCGGACATCATGCTGAGTGAAATAAGCAGACACAGAAAGACAAACACTGCACAGACTCTCTCAAACGTACAGACGGAGGCAGAGATCCAGGTGATGCGGCCAGGAGCCCAGAAACGGCAGCAGGCACCGAGGCTGTGAGACGTGAGGGGCAGATTCTCCTGGAGCCCCCAGGAAGAGCCAGCCTTGCCGGTGCCTGGATTTCAGCCCCGTAGGACTAATTTTGGGCTTCTCTCTTCCAGAATTGTAAGAGAATATGTTTTGGAGGTTTTAAGCCACCACGTCTGGAGTAATTTGTTATAACAGCCAGAAACTGACCTCCCGGGCGTCAGGGTGCGATCCGGCTTCTCCTTCCCTCCCTTCCTTCCTTCTTCTTCTCCTGCCAAAGTCAATGCCATATGTACTTGTTTTGTTGTTGAGTTTCTGTTTCTCTTTTTCTTTATTTGTACAGCAGCCCTGAACTTCAAGGCCATAATCTCTATAGTCAGTCCGAGTAAGGACACGGATACACAGATCCATCGGCCGGTCCCAGGTCTGAAGAGCTTTAACACACAAAGAACACACTTCCGACCATGTTGGATCACTGCAGGGGGATGTCGTCCACCCCTGGCTGGTCATCCCGAGGGCCAACCTTCTTCCCACGCAGCCCGGGCTCCTTGCCATCCCTGGAGTTCTCAGGGCTCGGCCAGCGGATGGAAAGAGAACGAGCTGAAAGCTCTTGGTGAGACTTAGGGGTCTGGGTTGGGGATGGCACTGACTTCTTGTTCGCATTCACCAGCCAAGTAAGATCTGCAAAGCAAGCTGAAACAAGTCAGCCCATGAAGGCCCAGGAGGAAAAAGGAAGGGCCGGTGGCTGAGGCCACGGAAAGGTTTGAGCAGGCTGAGTGACCAGGGCCTGGGCTTTGACCTCCCAGCTCACAGCTCTGTGAACTCATCTATTTCTGTTATTATCATGTATATTCATAACTAATACTTTAGTTCGGCACCTAATTTACAAACGTCTTACTTCAGTGTCTCATTTATTAATACAAATAATAAAAAGTAAATGCCGTTAAGGGCTTTGCAGGTTACAGAGCAACTGCGCCTCCGGGATCTCCTCTAAGCGTTCCTTTATCTGGCCTTATTAATTCCAGCACTTATGAGCCGGGGGACTTTGGAGAGTCACTGTCCGTGTCTGAGCTGTGTTTTCTATTAGCAAATGGGGATCAATACCTGCCAGCCTCTCCCAGGGCGGTGATGAGTTTCCCGCTGCCTGGGATGGGACACCTGAGAGAATTCAGACAACCGCGTGCTCTGCTCAGAGCTCCCCTCCGCTCCAGGGACGGCAGAGCTACTGCCATGCGGCAGGGGCCCAGCGGAAAGCAGGGACCAGCCTGGCCCCAGCAGGAGTGGCACAGCCCCCACAGGCCGGGCCTCCAGAGGCCCAGCCAGCGGGCCACCCTGCCCTGGGAGGCTCAGGTGCCTGGCAGGAGCAGGCCCGGCCTGTGAGCTCTCACCGCCTGTGTCTCAGCCTAGTGGGCGCCCCTCCCGCCCCCAACCCGAGGCTCCGGCTGCCAGCCGCTTTGGGTTTGTCCTGCCCGGCCACACAGGCATCACGGGAGGCTGAGCAGCCACGGGCAGCTCTCATTCATACTCGGGGAGGAATCCGGAGAGTGAAACATTTTCCCCAAAATGTAAATTGTGTTAAAGAAAATCTATACCTCTAGAAGGACTTTGTAATAAGGCAATAAATCAAGTCAGGAAGCAGCACTCTTGGGGGGAACGAATGTCTTATTTACTGGGGAGGGAGAGGAAGAATGCGGTGCAGTGTTCGGGTGGGGCAGCCTCTCCCAGACCCCCGCCCCGGCCCTGGAGGTCCCTGTCCGGAAGGCGCCTGCACGGCCCCATCCCCAGGGCTCAGCGTGCCTCTCTAGAGGCCACCCCACTCATCCCCCTGCTCATTCACTCACCTGTTCATTCATTCACTCCCAGGTTACCTAGAGCTTATTACCAACTGTGCACAGCGCTCACTGCTGAGCCTGCAGTGACCAGCAAAGAATAAGGGTTCACCCGTCAAAAGCTCTCGGAAGGGAGGCACACAGTGAGTGAGGTTCAGTCCAGGCCAAAGCATTGAGCTGTGCAGGAGAAGGCGACCTCTCTGTGCTCCTCTAAGGAGGCTGCTGTCTGGTGCAGGAGGCAGGCAGAAGCCAGACAGTGACACCCAGGAAGCTCCTGGGCCCAGGAAACACAGCCCAAGGCGGGGTGGTCAGGGAGGCCTGCCTGGAGGGGGTGGCAGCCTAGCTGAGGATGAGGCCCTCCAGGGAAAAACTGGGGGAAGCAGAGACACAGAGGGGGCCCTACCATGGGAAGAAGGGCCCCCTGCCACACCTCTCCCAGCACTCAGGTACATGGTTGGAGTCCTTCAGAGGGTCTGGCTCCCCAGAGGACGCCCAGAGTCTGGGATGTGTCAGGCGTCTTGCAGCCAGTAGCGCCTCCGCTGTGCTGTGCTGTGCTGTGCTGTGCTGGTCTAAGTAATTTCGGGCTTACTGTGTAGGTGGCACTAAGATTGGATCCCAAGTCAGAGATCCCCGCGGTGCAGTTTTTCCAGGGAAGATGAGAAAACTAGAGCACCACACGCGTGTCATGAGACTTTCCTCAGTCGGTCTGGCGTGCTCTGGTTTGCAAGGCCCTCATCTGTCTCTGGACTCCCAGTCGTGTGGCGTGTCCCTGTTACGTGTTTGACGGGTAGGGAAAGGGAAGTGCACGGCGGAGAAATGGCCCACCTGGTCTGCCCGCACCAGCTGTGCAACTCGGGCCAGGTACTCAGCCCTCTGGGCACCAGCTTCGGGCTCACACCCTGCAGACCGAGGCTTGAGTCAGGGCTCACAGTAGGAGCCAGGGAGGAAACCGTGCCAGGCCCATGCTCTGACGCCAGCCACACTGGAGGGGTGCTCTGGGTGTCCTGAGGTCTGGGCGTGACCCTGACACCCTTCCCAGGACCTGGACTCACTGCACAGTGCTCCTAGGTGGGAGTGGCCTAGGCATGAGGGTCCCTCCCCAGCAGGGCACAGTGTCCTGCCTGCCTCACATCTCACAGGTGTCTCGATGGCTTGAAAGAGGAGCTTGGGTCCTGCAGCCGTGCCCTGGATCCTGGTCTCTCTCCTTTGCTGCGACGGGGAGGGGCGGGGCGTGGGAATGATGGGGCTTTCTGGGCGTGTACTCACCCACCCGGGAGCCTGAGGTGGGAGAGGCCTGGGGAATCCGTGCGGCAGCGCTGACTCCTGGGGTCTGGGGGTGAACGGGTGGCTGGCCCTTCTTTAACGCAGGTGCAGCGCTCCTGGCACTGCCCACCACAGGCGATGGAGCCCCGCCGGGGACTTGCCGTCCTTTGGGGCTGGGGTCTTATTTTTCTCTGAACTGTCGTCAGGAGGGTTGGTCATCCCGCACCAGTGCTTTCCAGTCTGGAAAGAGGGAGAAAGAACTGCTCAGTGAGGGCTTTAAAAGTTGGGTCGGGAGGTTCCCCGAGGGATTCTCTTCTCCCTGGACCACCACTGGGTTCTCCTGGTCACTGCAGGCCGGGCTGACTACTGGGGTCGGGATCCCGTCCTGACTGCAGGGTCAGGGCCATCGTGCAGGTGGCTTCGGGGGGCTGTTTGCGGCCATCCTGAGGGGCACCCCACACCCTCCCAGGTTCCCCCCACACCCTCCCAGGTTCCCCCCACACCGTCCCAGGTTCCCCCCCGCGCCCTCCCAGGTTCCCCCCACGCCCTCCCAGATTCCTCCCACGCCCTCCCAGGTTCCCATCCCTGTAAATCAGCAGCTTCTAGGGAAGTTCCCTTTATGGGACAGGACCCGGAAGGGTGTAGGGCACCTCTCAGGATGGCCTCTCTCCACCTCCAGAGCTGACATCAGCGGTGAGAGGCATCAGTTCCCCAAGGCCTCCTGCGAAAGGCAAGTTGGAGCTGGAGTTCTCTGTTTCCAGCCAGAGAGCCCCAGCCTGGGAGACGCAGGGTGAAGGGTCACAGGAGACAGAAAGAGGCTCCCAGAGGAGCAGGTGGGAGAAGCAGGTGCTGGGCTTGGAGTTTTACAGGAGACAGCTGGGCTGCAGTGGGCAATGTGGGGCCGATGTCCAGACGTCAGGCACCACAGAGCTGACCTTGGCAGCCTTGGAGAGACCCTGCCATGGCCTGGCCCACCCCGACTCAGACCCCAACCTCAGGACACTGTAGCACTCACTGGGCCCCACCTTCTCCCACAAGGCCCAGCTTCCAGGCCCTGCAGATCCCTGGGGGGTTGGCAGGGCCCTGCTCTGCCTTCTGCTCTGAAGTGCTGGACAAGCCAGGCCTGGCTGCAGACAGGAGGCCCCAGACCTGACATGAAGAAAAGCCATTGGAAGTGCAGGGCCTGGGCCTGGGCCTGGGCCTGGGCCCTGGATCTCTGCTGTGGGCACACTTTGCCCTTTTCCCTCCACATGCACGCAGCTCTACGTCTGAGATTTCAGAAGGGGGGCTCTCCCCGACAATCTGATCTCAGGGTTCACTCACTAGACAGTGACCTCCATCCAGCCTCCAGCCCTGCCTGTCCGGGCTAGACCATCACCCCCGCCACAAAGATTTCTGAAGACAGCGCAGGAGAGTCAGCGTCCTGTTGAATAGGTGCTGCTCACAAACACAGGGGGCCGTCCTGCAGGCTCGGGGGACCTCCCCTCCATCCCTCCTGGCCCTCATCACCAGGTCCCTCCCCTTAGCTTAGTCCAATTCCTGCCTCTTCCATCCTCCTGGTTCATTAATTAGTTGCTAGAACGCCGGGTGGTGCACAATGTGCACAGTGATGAGGGCTGGGCGCACTGTCAGCACCCAGGACAGCAACTGCTGGCCCACGTTTATGGTCACACGGCCCTGGGCTGTGGACGAGAAGACACGCATGCTAGTGTTGACCTTCGAAGAGAGAGACTGGGGGCCCCTGGAGATGGGTCTGGGGCCCGGGAGTTGTGTTCTGGAATCTTCTGTGAGGATCCAGCCCTGCCTATGTCATGTGTGAAAGTAATTGCTTCCTCCTTCAGGCCTTGCTCAGGGCTCCACCATGGGCGGCCTTCTCTCCCCGTCGGGCTGGGCTCTCACACAGCCTGCCCGGCTCTGCCCCACCCTCACACTTGAAGCTGTGAGTCAAGGCCCTCTCCCTAGGCGCCACGGGCACTGTGAGGGGGGCCCTTCACCGGCCTGGCACCGCAGCGTCCCCCGTGTGCAGCCTGGCGCTAGCACAGAGTAAGCCCTCGTCATATCTGTGACTGGACACAAGGATGAATGAGTGAATATCTGTGACTGGACACAAGGATGAATGAGTGAATATCTGTGACTGGACACAAGGATGAATGAGTGAATATCTGTGACTGGACACAAGGATGAATGAGTGAATATCTGTGACTGGACACAAGGATGAATGAGTGAATATCTGTGACTGGACACAAGGATGAATGAGTGAATATCTGTGACTGGACACAAGGATGAATGAGTGAATATCTGTGACTGGACACAAGGATGAATGAGTGAATATCTGTGATTGCACAAAAGGATGAATGAGTGAATATCTGTGACTGGACACAAGGATGAATGAGTGAATAACAAGAGATGGTCGAGGTGATACCTGATAATGCTCCCAGTTTAGAAACTCAGTGGCTCCTAATCTTGCCAACTTGGGTCCAGGCATCTAAAACCCAGTCTGATTTTTCTCACAGGTCAGAGAGATGATTTGAGAGGCTCTAGTGGGGCCACAGCCTCCAGAATGTGTCCCTTCTATGTGAACTGCTGTGCCTGAAATCATACCATGACTCAGACAGCTCTCCCTGAAAATGCACCGATCTCTGGAAGCAGCATTCCTTAGAGCCGAGAGCAGTGTGTGTGCGGGGACAAACAGAGCTTTCTGGGATCAAAACTTAGCGCAGAATGAAGCCAGTTCAAGGTCCAGCCAGACAAAGTTCTCGGTAAACGTCTGTCACAGGGTAAACAGCACAGGGAGGTGAGAGGAGTGGACCAGTCCCTTCCAGCACAGAGGATGCTGGTACCTGCGTTTGCAATGCCTATTCTCCGGGCAGGGAGAGAAGCATCCACCGCTTCCCCACACACTGTCCAGCAGGCAGGGCCCGTAGGCCTCCCTGGCTCAGCGGAGCAGCCTGGGGCTCCCGTCCACCAGGCCGGGAAACCATCCTTCCACAGGCTGTGGCCTGGTAGGAGGGGCCTGTTGGAGATTGAATGTGTTGCCCCCAAAAGAGGTGCTGAAGTTCTCATCCCCGGAACCTCAGGCTGACCTCATTTGGAAACAAGGTCTCTGTAGATGAATTAGTTAAGATGCAGTCATACTGGAATCCAGTGGGCCCTAAGGACACAGATATCGTGTCCTTAGAAAAGGAGAGACAGAGACAGACGCCCTGGGAAGGCCACACTGCAACCACAATGGAGACAGAGACGAGGGACACCAAGGATGGCTGCCTCCAGGAGCATACAGCAGGCTGGACGGACTCTCCCGCAGAGCCCTCCAGAGGAACCTGCCTGCCGACACCTTTCCCCTGAGTTCCGGCCTCCAGAAATGCAAGACAACACATTTCTGTTGTTTCAAGCTACTGAGTTTGTGTTAACTTTCCCAGCATCCACGGAAGGCTGATCCCGGGCTGTTTCCTCCCCCGGAATCCCACGGCTCTTCCTAAAGTGTCCATTTTGGGCACTGCAGCCGCCCAGATGCCAGTGGGAGGCTTCTCCAAGGGCCCTAACTGCACCCTGGGTGTGCCCCGTCCCCTTTGCCGTCAGCCTGGGTTGCTGCAGACGCCCTCGCCAGAGGTCAGCTGGGCCCCGGCTGGAGGGACCCACTCAGAAGGAAACTCCATTCTCTGCTTTCAGAGCTGGGTCCCTCCTGAGCATCTGGACCAATCCGTCTTCCCACTTCCCTCCTCCAGCCCCATTTTAAATAGAATCCATCAGCAATCAGAGCGTGAGGCCATCAGCCCAGCTTAGAAGCACAGCCCGGACGCCAATGGAGGGTGTCTCCCACCGGAGTGAATGGCTGCCCGGCTGCTCCAAACAGCTCAGCTCCCCCCACGCTGTCCCCCTTGTTAATGGCCACGGGTGTCCCCAGAGCCGAGAAACTGGGGCAAGGAGTTGCTGCAAGTGGGAAGACGGGTCGCCAGGCTCCGCAGGGCAGAATACGCTTCCCGCGTCTTGAGCAGATTCTACTCGAGGGCCAGAGCAGAAGGCACGGCAAGAGCTGAGAGAGAGGCTGTGTGTCCAGCAGGCACCCCTGCAGCCCGGGCAGGCAGAACCCAGCTGGCGACTGGGAGGCCTCACACACACGCCTCGACGCACCCATCTGTGCCTGCCTCGTGCGGACGTTGTGAGGATCAGGGAGCACGGGTGGAAGGACTCAGGCCAGCACCAGTTACCTCAGCTGGCGGCGGACTACGGAGCCCCAGGAGGCCGAGGAGGAGGCCCAGGGCTCTGTCTGGAGGGGCAGGTCTGAGCAGGTGGAGCAGGGACAGGGGGCCAAGGGCTGCATCAGAATCTCGGGGAGTTTGGGGGGCTTCCACTGCTCCTGCCGGTCCTGGGGGCTTGGATGGCGCCCAGAGCTGGGTCCTTCTCTAACTTCCCCGGTGACACTGCCTCGTAACCGGCGCTGCGGCCAGAGGCTCCTGACCTGTGTCTGGATGCTCCGTCTGCCCTGTCTGCCCTGTATGAGGGATGGTTGTCCCTAAGACCCTCCTGACAGCCCTCGGGCCGTGAGCGTCTGTGATGTACCTGGTGCTGGCCTAAGTCCTTCCATCCACGCTCCCTGTGATCCTCACAACCTCTGCACGAGGCAGACGTCGATGGGCACACGGAGGTGCATGTGTGAGGCCTGCCAGAGGTGGGGATGGCACTGGTCCTGGCCCAGGCAGGCTGACCCCAAGCCCACGTGCCCCAACACTGAGTATCTCTGCCTCCGGATCCTTGCCCAGCACTGAGGCCTGCCCAAGGTAGCCGGCCCTGCCCAAACTGACCTGTCTGGCTCTGAACTTTGGGCTGTGCTGGCTGCCCCTGCTAGCCCAGTGCTGGAGGCGGCGTGGTCTCCAGGTATTCCCTGTGGGAGTCTCTGGGCACCCTTGGTGTGGCAGCTCTGAGCCTCTGGGTGGGCTCAGGCAAGATTCTGCAGCCCAGGCTCTGTATCCCAAGCTTTACCCCCAGACCCGACCTGGCTGCCATGAGGTGGGGTGGGCATACGGAGTGAGGGAGACTTGGGCATAAGGATCGATGGTGTCACAGGAGACAACAGGACAGGCAGACAAGACGGACCCACGGAGCTTGGGGCCTGGGGAGAGGACATCTCTGTTCCAGGGAAAAGTGGGTGTCTGGTCCCTCTTCAGGCTCTCTTGGAAGTGTGGGCACCAGGCTTTGCAGAGGCCCCACCAACCCCTTGTCCCCATGGTGCAAACCTCCTCTGTGGGGGCTTGGGCTGGCGGCACAGGCATGGAACCTGTGCAGTGCTCAGAAGCCCCCCACTCTTGGTCTGAGGCTCGCTGTCCTTGACTTGCAATTTGGTTTTTTTGAGATGGAGTCTTGCTCTGTCACCCAGGCTGGAGTGCAATGGCACGATCTCAGCTCACTGCAACCTCCGCCTCCTGAGTTCAAGAGTTTCTCCTGCCTCAGCCTCCCGAGTAGCTGGAATTACATACTGGGCTAATTTTTGTATTTTTAATGGAGACGGGGTTTCACCATGTTGGCCAGGGTGGTCTTGAACTCCTGACTGCAAGTTATCCGCCCACCTTGGCCTCCCAAAGTGCTGGGATTACATGCATGAGCCACCACACCCGCCTGTCCTGCAATTTTTTTTTTTTTTGAGATGGAGTCTCGTTCAGTTGCCCAGACTGGAGTGCAATGGCATGATCTTGGCTCACTGCAACCTCTGCCTCCTGGATTCAAGCGATTCTCCCGCCTCAGCCTCCTGAGTAGCTGGGACTACAGGTGCCTGCCACCACACCCAGCTAATTTTTGTACTTTTAGTAGAGACGGGGTTTCGTCTGACCTCAGGTGATCCGCCCGCCTTGGCCTCCCAAAGTGCTGGGATTACAGGACAGGCGTGAGCCACTGTGCCTGGTCTGTCCTGCAATTCTTAATATTTAACAATGATTGAGGTTCGATGGGACAAAGGAGCGGGCAGAGGAAACCCATGAAATACACATGTCCGGGCCCCTCAGTGCTTCATTTGCAGACAGAGTTTGTGATGCCTCCTGAGAGCAGACGTCTCATAGGCCTACAATGGGTGGGGGTTCCATGGGGCTGCACGTCAATGGAACGTGAGCTCATTAGGGCCACCGAAGACCATGCTTTACAATCAAACCAGAAGCCACTTCAAACTCAGAACAGAAAGAAGCCCGTGTTCCAACAAGCATAAATGGCACAGGGACCTGATGGCACCGTTTTTTACTCCTGATACTGTGTTTATGATAAGAAGTGAAATAAAAACAGTCGAGTTTGTTCTGTGCGAGGTCTCTAGCGCTTTGATGAGAACAAAATGCACACACACGCACGCGCCCTGAAACATGAATTGTACAACTGCAGTGATTAGGCCCAAGAACGAAGTGGTCTTACCTCTGCGAGTGCAACTGGTGTGTGCGGTGGGGGGACAAGGGTAAAATTTACACTATTAAAGGTTTTAGACTGGGCGCAGTGGCTCAAGCTTGTAATCCCAGCACTTTGGGAGGCAGGCGGATCACCTGAGGTCAGGAGTTCGAGACCAGCCTGGCCAACATGGGGAAACTCCATCTCTACTAAAAATACTACTACTAATAATAATAAAATAGCCAGGCTTGGTGGTGGGCACTTGTAATCCCAGCTACTCAGGAGGCTGAGGCAGGAGAATCACTTGAACCCGGGAGGCGGAGGTTGCAGTGAGCTGATATTGTGCCATTGCACTCCAGCCTGGGCAACAGTAGCGAAACTCTATCTTAAAATATATATATATATATTCCAACAGAATTTCTAACGGGTGAAGAGGAAGAACTGAGAGGAGGAAAAAGGACTTGCCCAGGAGCATATTTCAGCTGAACTGTGGAGAGCTCTGACCCCTGCACTTCCCTCCTAGGAGTCAGCACCCCTGTCCTAAGGGAGAAATGAAAGTCACGCATTCTGTTCTTTGTGTAGCCCCGTCACCAGGCTCCCCACCATGGCCATCTCCCTCAAAGGGGAAAAGTCTGGAGGTGGGTAGACCAGCTGGACAAGTGTTGGCAAAGGCCTGGGAAGAGATGGTGTCCCAGATTATGACCAGGACCTCCAGGGTGAGGACGGAGATATCGTGCCCCTCTGAAGGATGTTTAGAAACTGTCCTCTGCTCCGGTCTGTCACCGGGAGAGGACACTGGGTTGCATTAACACTTTATTGCTGAAGACTTTGCTTTCAGTAGATGGATAAAAAGGAAGAGAAAGGTCTTTAGCAGCCAAGGAAGGTGTGATTGGCCAACGCAGGAACATATCAATATCCCAACAATATTAAGCTCCTGTTTCTCAAACTGTAGGTGAGATAATGGGCAGAAATGAGGAGCACTATCAGGCACCTCCAGTGGGCACGTTGGTGCATGGAGCATCAATCCACAATGCCCATGGATGTCTCCTGGCAGGGAAATTAAATAATGCTGAGTGACAGCTGACACACTTATTGCCTGGAGGGAGCCCACCTTCCAAAGACAGGAATTTAAAGTCTGCAGCTGGGGGATGAGCCGATTTATAGCCCATCACTCAGGGTTTTGACACACAACTTTGCAGCTGCTATTCTGCTAATGAGGGATCGCACTCAAATCCTGAGAGCATGTCTCCCTAAAGAGAACCTTACACGTCTTGGCAAAATGAAGATGACTTTGATAGGGACACAAAGCGAATGCTTAATGACTTTCTAACCTTTTATGACTTTCGTGGGTGGAACTGCCAGACATTTGATCATTGCATTGACCTGCAGAGATGGGGAGCAGGGAGAGCTGCCGGGTAGCAGCTGATCTGCTTGACCTTTCGACAGCTCAAAATAATGCCTGGAGCCTCAGCACAGATCCCAAGCCTGGGCCTCATGATACCGGCGCTACATACCCAGGACCCTGTTGCCACTGGTGGGATCCGCAACAAAGAGTGGGCCCTAAATCACAATGAATGTGAAGGGCGACAGCACCTGACGCTGTACCTCACTAGGGTGTGCGTTCCTCCTCCAGCCTCTCCTCCCTCTCCAGCCTCACCCCCACTGCAGCCTCACCCCTCCTCCAGCCTCACCCCTACTCCAGCCTCACTCCCTCCTCCAGACTCACCCCCACTCCAGCCTCTCCTCCCTCTCCAGCCTCACTCCCTCCTCCAGCCTCACCCCCACTGCAGCCTCACCCCTCCTCCAGCCTCACCTCCTTCTCCAGCCTCACCCCCACTCCAGCCTCTCCTCCCTCTCCAGCCTCACCCCCACTGCAGCCTCACCCCTCCTCCAGCCTCGCCCCAACTACAGCCTCTGCTCCCTCTCCAGCCTCACCCCCACTGCAGCCTCACCCCTCCTCCAGCCTCGCCCCAACTACAGCCTCTGCTCCCTCTCCAGCCTCATCCCCACTCCAGCCTCACTCTCTCCTCCAGCCTCACCCCCACTGCAGCCTCACTCCCTTCTCCAGTCTCACCCCCTCCTCCAGCCTCACTCCTCCTCCAGCCTCACCCCCACTGCAGCCTCACTCCCTTCTCCAGTCTCACCCCCTCCTCCAGCCTCACTCTCTCCTCCAGCCTCACCCCCACTGCAGCCTCACTCCCTTCTCCAGTCTCACCCCCTCCTCCAGCCTCACTCCTCCTCCAGTCTCACCCTTCCTGCACCCTCGCCCCTCCTCTAGCCTCACCCCCTCGTCCAGCCTCACCTCTTTTCCAACCTCCAGGCTATTGAGAGGGAGACATGGGCATGAGTGACCTGGGGCTGCCATAACAAAACCACACCATCCAGGCAGCTTAAACGCGGAAATTTTTTGTCTTGGTTCTGGAGGCTGGAAATCCGAGATCATTGCGTGGGCCGGGCTGCTTCCTTATAGGCTGTGAGTGACAATCTGTTCTTTGCACCTTTTCAGCGTCTGGTGGCCTCGAGTCTCCTTGGCTTGTAGATGGCTGTCTTCTCCCTGTGTCTCTTCTCATCACTGTCCCTCCATGCATGTCTGCCAGTTTTAATGAGGATAACAGTCAAACTGGCTTAGGACCCACCTGCTGACCTCATCCAAACCTGATCACCTGCAAAGATGCTCCTCCCAAATGAGGTCACACTCACAGGTCCTAGGGTTCTGCCTTTAGCATCTTTGGGGAGACACAATGAAACACGGGAGGTTTTCTTGGTGGGGCCTTCCCCAGGGACCTCTTCCTGTTGAGGTTTTTTGGCATCTTGGTCATGAAAGCCATCCCCAGCGCTGGAAAGACGCTTCCAGATTGCATTCCTCTATGTGTTGGCACCAAGCTCACCACTTCGAGGGAATTGTAGGTTTGGTTCCCGACACCCAGCATTTACAGATTGTAGACGCAACAGACCTCAAAAATGCAGACACCCACGTAGCACAAAAGTGACGGTGGAGGACCCCACTCCTGCTTCGACTAATTAGTAAACTCCGGGGTTGGGGGTGGGAGCAGAGGCGCCTCCTGGGGGCACACAGGACAGTGGAGGGCTGAGTTATGATTTCCATCCCCTGGCCTGGGGCTGAAATAGGTCCCCCAAGGCCTCATGCAGTTCTGGGCACTGAGCTCAGCTGACCACGGCTCCCTCGAGACTCAGAAGATGGGGTGTGCAGCGACGCAGCACTGTGGTCAAAGCTTTGCTTCCTGAGTCTGCGCTGACCTCCTGTCCGTGGGTCCCGATGTCATGGCTCTGCCTGGCTCCACACTGCAGGTCCCTGGGAGGGGCCTCTCCAGGCAGATGCCCTACTGGGAACCTTGGCTTATCTCTGGGAGACACTGTCAGGCCAATGATGCAAGAGCAGAGACTGTGGGGTGAAGTGTCATCTGTAAAAAAGTCTCAACCAGGACCCCAGGAATTCCGATACTCGCAAGCTTTGCAGAGGAGGTGGGCAATTGCCAGCCTAAGCCTCTCCCCTGAGCCCCGAGCAGGGGTGATGCCCATGAGGAGCAGATGCGAAGGGCACGGGTGTCAGTGAGCTGCCTCTGGGACGGGCATCGTCTGCGGCCTCTGCAACCTGTGCTGGCTCCTCTGCGACCATCCGCGGAGAGTCTTGCCCTCCTCTGCGGGTGCCTTTCTGGCCATTTGTCAGTGTGGCCATCAGTGACCATCTCCAATGCGAGAGTTAAATCACCGCCGATTGCCACAGTGGCCGTTGCAGAGGCATTAGACTACACTTATGGGCTTGTTTTAGGAAATGGTTCATTGGAAAAATATTTTCTGCTCAGCTGAAAGTTTTACTGCAGGGAACACAGCACATGAATTTGAAACACAAATTCAGGGTATTCATGTGTAAAGTCTGACCTTTCCTTGAAATGCATTTCACAGGAACATCCTGTAACTGGTCCTCCCAGGGAGCGTCAAGAGCAGGTTCTCAGGGTGACAGTGCTAATGTTGGGGCCATTGCTCCATGCCGGCTGCCTACGCCCGTGACTGTTGCCTGGAAATTTGTTGGAAAATGGAATTCTGCATTGTAGTGGGTGGAATAATGTCCCCCACAAGATGCACACACACCTGGAACCTGTGAATGGGACCCTAGTTGTAAATACTGACTTTGCCGATGTCACTGAAGGACCTTGAGGTCATTCTGGACTTAGGATAGGCCCTAAATCCAGTGACAGGTGTCCTTATGAGACAGAAGGTGGCGAGGTACAGTGGCTCCTGCCTGTCATCCCAGCACTTTGGGAGGCTGAGGCTGGAGGATCACTTGAACCCAGGGGTTCAAGACCAGCCTGGGCAACATAGGGAGACCCTGTATCTACCAAAAAAAAAAAAATTACAGAAAACAAATATAGGCGGGCACGGCGATGCATGCCTGTGTTCCCAGCTACTCGGGAGGTGGGAGGTTCAACCACTTGGGCCCAAAAGGTTGAAGATTTAGTGAGCCGTGATTGCACCACTGCACTCTAGCCTCAGCAACAGGGTAAGACCTTATGGGAAAAAAATAAAGGAAGAAAGAAAGAAGAAAAAGAGAGACACAGAAAAGGTCATGGCAAGACAAAGGCAGAGATTGGAGTTGGAGGGATGTGGCCACAAGCCAAGCAATACTGGGCGTCACCCGAAGCTGGGAGAGGCAGGAAGGATCCTCCGTTAGAGACATCGTAGGAGGGCTGCTCCAGTGGGCTGATGACAGGTGGCTCGTGCAGTGAGGCGTTCTCCGCAAGGACTGGCAAAGGAGGACCTGCAAAAAGATCGCTGTCCAGCAGCAGCTGAAGGCTCCTGCTGGGCGCTGGGCGCTGGGCTCTGCCTTGGTGGCAGGGGCACAGCCTCCCCGAGCTGGCTTGTTCCTGCATTTTGGGGACCCCTTGTCTATCTGCAGGCTGAGTCTGCACATGAGCTATATGGGGCTCCTCTTGGGGCTGAGGCTTTGAGGAGCTATATGGAACCGACCTTATGGGATGCAGAGGTCATGTAGAACAGGGGAGGGAGAGGCATGTCATGGGTCCTGGGGTGGGATGGGCTGCCCCTCAGGGCATCTCTTGACTTCTGGGCCATGGGCAGCAGCTATGTGGAGCCCAGCCTTCTGCTGCCTGCCCAGTGCATGGGATGCATTTCATACTGGACCTCAGGAAGCTACAAGGGCCTAGGAGGACAGCCCAGTGCTAGCTCCAGCTTCATTTCATCTTGAAGACAAAGCTGAGCCCCATGGCATGGTCTGGTACAGCCCAGGATGAGGCCACACTGGCCGAGCGGTGCACAGGATGAGATGAGAGGGCACCTGGCCCAGCCCCCACCCGGGAAGCAGGCAGAAGAGCACCGGCCTGCAGGATAGGAGGCGCGGGGAGATGGAGGCGTCATGACCCAGGCACCCAGCCTGGGAGGGGGCTCGGAAGCCAAGGTTCAAACACCCAGAGGCCAGCCTCTACTCATGCCGGTGGGAAGTGCGTCACTCCAAGCCAGGTTTCCTCTTCTGCAGAGGAGCCCATGGAGAGCATCGCCCTCCCCTCCCACCAGGAATCACATCTCACGGATGGCAGATCAGAAGCACTTCTCGCGATACAGATGGAATATGAGGTGCAGAGTGGAGCTTCAAGCAAAAACCGAGCAAAACACCAGCCAACACACACAGAAGCAAGCACCACGTCAGACCCCACAACCAGGCTCAGAATAACAAGGCCCACTGGCTGTAGCTAATGGAGGGGCCTTCCAGGGCCAAGGCTGCCCCAGCCCTGGACCCCTTGCACTGGACACGTGGCTGTCCTGACCCAGAGCAGCTCCTGAGGCTGCTAGAGATCAAGTCTCAAGGACAGAAAGGTCGTGCTGGGGAGCCGGGGCCTCTTCTCCTCCTCTTCTGCTCAGGCATTGCCCCCAACCTCTCAAGGAGCCTCCAGGGCCATTTAGAGCGGTGGCTGGGAAGCCACGTGGCTGCTCCGTTTAATGTGGGGAGGAGGGTTCTGCTCCTGTGTGGCAGAGCACACGGGCCTGGGCCCCCAAGGTCGGGTGTTGAGCTCCAGGCTCTGCCATCTGTAAATAAACTTGGACAGCATGTTCACTGATCTCATCTGTGAAATGGGCGTGATCAATAACAGCAGCATCCACTCCATCCTCCATCAAAAGACAAAAGGGGAACTTTGTAAACTCTCAGTCTGGGGACAGATGATGGTCAGAGTTCCTTCCTCCCTTTCTTAGCCAAGCCTGTGTCACAGAGGAGCATGTCCACCCCATAATAATATAGTGAGGGCTACATGTCCATGAGAACGTCCCAGCAGCAGCCCAGCGTGAGCTCGCCAGCAGAGTTACACCCAGGCTTCGGTAGTTTGTACTCGCAACCTTTTATAATCAACACAAGAATCCTAGAACAGCGCTAGCATTTTCCCCCATGTTACAGAGGAGGAAACTGAGGCCCAGAGAGTTTAAGCAACTCCTGTAAGATGGGACAGTGGCATTCCCAAGCCTAAATCTGTGACCCCTCCCTGGTAAATCTGTGACCCCTCCATGGTAAATCTGTGACCCGTCCATGGGCAGCAGCTCCACGCGGGGAGGGAGCCGACATCCTCATCACTGGGCGCAACATGCCTTCCTTCCATTATGTTTAAACTTTCACAGTGAATAGATGAGATTTTCTAAGCAGTACGATGCCCCTGAGAAGACCATTTGGTTGTCTATGATAAGAAATCATTTTGGATAAAAAGTGACTGCCTCAGATCTGCAAGCCGCAAATGGAATTAGACATTTTGCTTTTGGGTCTGGACCTCTGCAAATAAGAAACGTCATCTGAAGACAGAGGGGCTTTGGGGTCACCAGTCATCCACACAGGAAGAAGTTAGGTTTCCGCCGGAGGTGCCGAGCGGAGCAGGTCCCGGTCAACGGGGCGCGTCACCGCTAGCAAGGTCCCGGCACGCCAGCGGGCACATTTCCGAGCAGAGATTCTCAGAATCCTGTTTGGGTTGATTTACTCTCTTTTTGCTTCTAAGTAATTAGATAAACAGATGGACCCTCCAATGCCCAGAGCATTTCCAGAGAGGATCAGCTTTATCTTTCCAATCAATTAAAAAAAAAAAAAAAGACGAAGACTGCTGTCATGGAAAGTTTACTAGCTGTGTTTTAAGAAAAGATAGCTCCAATGCTCTCTCTGCCCCCGCATTCCCTAAGGAACCTCTGTAATGCTGTGGCTTCCAGAGTATGGGGTACTTTCTCATCCTTCCATGAAGATGCTGTGGGAATGTGGCACCTTTAGCCCTGTTTGGGCTACACTGGCACATCTTTCTCCTTGTGCACACGTGGCTCAGAGGGGCCGCCATCCAGACACGCAGCCAGCCCTGGAAGCTGAGGCTTCCCCTAACTCCTCACAGCCCTCTGCTTCCCTCCCACCATGCTGGGCCCGTCAGGTTGCCCTGCCCCTGGGCCTCCTGTCCTCATCCCCCAAGCTGGGCCCTGGCCAGAGCGGCCTGAGGAAGATGAAATTTTGATTCACAAGGTCTGTTCTTTGCTGCTTGGCAAAATGGAAAAATAAAGTACCTGTGAGAACAGCATGGTGGCCTTCCGGGGGGCTAGGACTCCCTGTTTCCTTAACAATCTCAGAGACCTGGAGACTGGCCAAGCCCACGTGTGGACAAACCCGAGTAGGATTTTCCCTCTTCGGCTCCTCTCGGCTGACTTTTAAGCCGGCCCCGTAGGGTGTGGTGTTCCTTGTCACAAGCCATGGAATTCAGCGTTTCCCCACTGTCACCACAGCCTAATACTTGTCTTGTCACTTTCTTGGGCTAAGGGTTCTGACCACCACACATCTTCTAAATGAATGTGAATGATGTTCCAATTTAATCTCGCAGCAACAGGAGAGCTCCAGGCTGCAGGTGGGTCTCCTGGGACCATTTAAAACGATTACGTATGAGCACAGTGCTGAGAGAAGAGCCCCAGAAACAGTTTCTCATCAAGACACACGGCCACCGGGGCTTGGGAAATGACCTGGCTTCGTAAAAACAGCCATGCTTGTTCCTTCACACACTCACGGAGGTGGCCACGGCGCCAAGCCCTCCCAGGGGTTTTTTTCGCTCTGTCGCTTTCGGTTTTGAACACAGTACACAACACCTATGATGTTAAGATCTACGAAAACGCAGGTTTCTCCTCCATCCTCACGCAGGGAAGCAGCATTAGAAGTGTGTGTGGGCCACATGTGTGAGTATCTGCCGATGCCTCGGGCTGGGGCTGGGACACCTACCCCGGCTGGAGCTGAGCAGAGGCTGCTCATGGACAAGGAGGCAGGACTGTGTGACCATCTGCCCCTCTGTGCCCCACAACAGCACCTCTCAGTGGGATGCCCGAGGCCTTTAGTGCCAGGAGTGTGCAGGCCAAGGCCAGCGGGCCTACGGTCATATCCCTGGTGACTTGGTACTTCTCACCTTGGTGACACAGCAGAGTCAGCCCTGCCCAGGGACATGCAGAAGGAAACCCACAGGTGAGGCTCCGGGTCACCTGCCGAGATCCCTGGGAGCGTCCCAGTTGCCTTCCCGTGAGATGCCCTCACTGCCCACCTGCCCGCGGAGGCCGAGCTGAGGCTCGCGGGAGCAAGCTCCTGCTTCCATTCCTATGATGACGCCTCAATGCCTTCCTAACTCCAGTACAGCTGGCCCCGCGGCTCGCCTTCACCTGCATGCAGCTCCACACCTGCGGACACAGCCCAGCCCCAGGCCCCGATGAGAACGAGAAGGGGACGGACAGGCAGCTGTGCACCACCCGTGATCCTGGGAGCCAGGCGTGCACCCCAGAGACTCCTCCCGGACAGGGTCAGCCTAACCCAGCTCCCAGAAGGCCCGGATGTTGCAGGGGCACGACCACACACACACACACAACACACATCCCACACCATAATGATACACACACACACACACAAAACACACAACCATACGTACCACAGACACACATCCACCACACACATCACATACACATACCACACACACACAAAGTCACCACACCGCAACCACACACATACACACCACACCCACACACAACACCACATACCACACACACACCTCTCACAACCACACACCACAAACCATGCACCACACACCACACACACACACCACCAACCAAAACCACACAACCCACCCCCACACACTCCCACACACATCACATACCACACACACATGCCCATACCCTACAACCACACCATAAATCACACATCACACACATACACATGCACAACAAGCATACACACACCACACCACATACACACACACACCACACACACCACAACCATGTACCATAAACCACACACACACTATACCACACACCATTCACCACATCCACCTACACTCAGGCACATAGCTCACCACACACAGTCTCCACACTCACACACATGCACCACACACGGGCACCACATACACCACACACAGGCACACACAGCCATCACAACACACACACAGCACCCCCCAACACACTCCCTCCTTTGACTGCTGTCTACGCAGCCTCCAATACCACTGCGGGCTGGCCTGGACGTCCCGAGGACACACATCCTTCAGTGCTGGGCCCCAGGCCACCGTGAGGGTCCTTGTGGAGGGAGTGACTTGCCCCACGGTTGGACCCTTGGCACGGAAGGCCTTGGTGGAAGCCCCTGCTCCTGGCTCCTGAGTGACGGCATCCGAGGCTCGCCTCCAGCCAGCCCCGTGCGAGGAGCATCACCACGGTGCCTGGCCTCCTCCTGAGCCTCAGGAGTTCCCACACAGGGTCCCCAAGAAGCAGCCGTGCCATGAGATACAGAAAGCGGGAACCACAGGGACAGGCCTGGGCAGAGACCGCCGACTCCAGGCAGAGGCCATCCGTCCTGCTCCCACTCCCGGGACCTGGCCGAGGTGCTCCAGCCCGCCTGGGCCCACAGCAGCCTTCAGACCCGGCTCAGCTGCGTACTATCCTTGCACCGCAGTGACTGTGCCTCGGTCTCTCCTCCATGACCCCCGACACACACCCAGCACTACAGCCACCACGTTCACCCCATGTGCACACTTGGGTCCCGAAAAGACTGCGGGCTTCTCAAAGCGCCCTGCAGAAGTCACTGGGGAGCCTCCAGTCCCGACAGGGCCTGGCCCAGGCTGGGTTCTAGAGAGGCACCTCTGAGTGGGCTCCCGCCCTGCACGCATTCCTCCACATAAGATGGCATTGGGGCCTGTGCTTTACATCCTCTGCCAGAAAGAAAAGCTGTTCAGGGCCTGAACTTGGCCCTCCAGGTCCAAGGCTGGTCTTAGCACTGGGAGGGATGGGGCAGGTGGCCCTGGGGTCCAGGCAGGGGCTCTTTCGTCATTTCTGGGGGACCACAGCCTGACCCTCCCTGTTGGAACCCCACAGAACTTGAGATCATTCCCAATGCTCTCCACTCCCACCACCACCCCCAACGATCTCTTCCCACACCACAGTTTTTAAACACTTTTTCGACACTTGCTACAAAGGGAGAGATTGACTGTTTCATTAGGAATCTCTTCCAAACTTTGTCTATTGCAGGAACGTGCTACCTGTGACCCTTGGAGAATGAAGCCTTGCTGTGGTGTGCTGTTTGCATGCTGTTTGCATGCCAGGTATCTGTGTTAGACAGAGAGGGACCTGTGCAATGGGACATGGGTTTTAGTTTTGGGCACACACGCGTCAATAATCCACAATGGATTGATGCTGCCATTCACAAAGATGAACTAAGGTCATTATCTACCCTATTAAGGTATTTGCAACACATGCCTTCCAAGAAGAATGTGGCTCCTCCCACTGTCCCATTGTCCAGGTCAGGGTGATCTGAGTGTTAGAATCCCAGGGCCAAGGGGAGTCCAGGACTAGCCTCCCTACTCTGGCTGCTGGGCAGGCTGATGGAGCCAGACCGATTCACAGAAGATTTGGAAAAGATGAGAGTCCTTAGCTGCTTTCTGGTCTTTGTAGTAAAAACCCAACCTGTAGGCTTTCTGCAGACTTCTCCACACTGACCAGGAGGAGGTCATGGTCAAGGTCACGTGTCAGGAGAAGCCTCTTAAAAGAAAATTGGAAGGGTAGGTTTTCACAAATATCTTCTGGTGAAGGCAGATGCTACAAGTCTCTTTGAAAATGAAGACTTCCTGGGAATTATAGGAAAAGATATGAAAGATACTAGTAGATTAACTTACAATATAGAAGCCTGGAAAAGCCATTGAAACCCACGGGTATGGGCATGAGGAAATATAGGACAATGAGGTGAAATGAGCTGAGATGATATAGCAACTATAAGAGGCAGAAAAGAAAAACCAAGCATGCTATCAGCACTGCCATTCCCAGTTTTGACAAGAGAAATACGCTTCCTTCATGGGATATTGTGTTTTCAGTGAGTCTAGTAATGAAATTTTTAAAAACCCAGTGACGATCCAAATTTTAGCTAGGAAGCCTGTTATTAAAATTGATAACACCAACCTAATGCATTCTAAGTTCTGGGTACAGGAGATGATAAATCTTGAACATTTGCATTGTATAAAAATGTTTTAGTAGATGGTTTTGTAGTCAGGAAGATTAGCTGACTCTTTGATTGGCTGCTACAGTGCAGGAGAATAAAGATAAATGCTGTATAATGCGTATGTACCTCAAGGGAAGTGTTTGAAATGATAAACGGCTTCCTTGTACTGCTCACAAGCATTTACTTCTAATCATTGCATCCCATTTACTATTTGGAACCTGAAGTACCTGCAGGAGAGCAGAAGGCAGGCCCAGGAGCGCAGCCATGGGCATCTGTCTCTTACCATCTCCTCTGGTCACAGAAGATAGGGTTGAGGGTGAGGGCTGGTGGGGGGTTTCCATCCTGGGATTTTTCACAGTCCATGCTTGGGATGTTCACGCCCCTGAACCCACTCATATGTCTCTTCTCAGGCCTCCTGTCCCTGGGGCCTGGAGCCCCAAACCCCTCCCTGCAGACCTGATTGATGTGCATGACATCCTCCTGGCTATGAGGTAAGTGAAAAACCCTGAAGTCCCCACTTCCTTAAGTGGTTGTAATTTCTCCCCTTGAACAGACTTTGTTTTCATTGTTGTCCTTGTTGTTTCCCCCAGTCATTGTCACTGAGCCATAAATGTGGATGACATGGCACTCAATGACTAATGTCTGAAATTTAAAGGTGAAAGCCTGGGGTGAGGAGGGAGTTTCCCTTTGTCCGGGTCACAGGCAGTGCTGGGGATAGAGGTAAGGGCATCCTCAAAGCTGTAAGGGCATCCTCACTCTCAGTTTACACAGTGGAGGATGGGCACCTGCATGCACCTTGCCCCTCAGGCACCTCCCTCACCTCCCCCTAGCGCTGGCCTTGGCACAAGATTGCAGGGGATCCCTGTCTTCCTAGCATCAGCCAGGCTGGGAGGCACTCATTTCCCATCCTGGCAGCCACTGCTCACACACTTCTGGGGTTCACCTTTTACAATCTCATTTAATTATGCAGTGTTCAGTGGAAACTTGTTAAATCTCTCTTTCCCACCCACCAACTCAACTGTGAATTCCTGGTAGCACAGTCTCTGTTCTTATGCTGTGACCTCAGCACCCAGCTCAGAGGCTGAGCTCAGAGAGTTGGGAGTGACAACTAAGTGAGGCATTTCTTTTCAAAGTGATAAAAATATTCTGGAATTAATGATAATCGTCACACAATACTGTGAATATGCTAAAAATTGTTGAATTGTATATTTTTAAACTGGCGAATTTTATGCTATGTACATTATATCTCAACTTCAATAAAAGAATGTTGTATTAGTTTGTTCTCACACTGCTATAAAGATATACCTGAGACTAGGTAATTTGTAAAGAAAAGAGGTTTAATTGGCTCATAGATCTGTGGGCCATACAGCCTTCTGCTTCTGGGGAGGCCTCAGGAAACTTACAATCATGGCAGAAGGTGAAGGGGAAGCAGGCACATATTCGCATGGCCAGCAGGAGAGAGAGAGGGAAGGAGGAAATGCTACATACTTTTAAACAACAAGATCTCATGAGATCTCTATCAGGAGACCAGCATGGGGGAGGTCCACTCCCATGATTCAATCACCTCCCACCAGGCCCCTCCTCCAACACTGGGAATTACAATTCAACATTAGATTTGGGTGGGATCACAGAGTCAAACCATATCAAATGTGGAGACATCTGCTCCAGATCATATGGGATAGCCCCATTTCTCCCTGCTCTTTCTTCTCTGCTAAGCATAGCTATAAATTCTAGAAATCATACAAGAGACAAGTAAGACAACCCTGGAAGATGGTAAGAAGAGGCAAGCTGGTTTGGCCCTCCAAGGCTGAAGGAACAGCACAGCATCAGGGTCTCTCATGTTCACCCTAACCAAGAGAAGGAAACCAAGACCCAGAGATTCATAACCCTCACTTAGCCCCTCACTTAGCAACACGGGGTGGCCAACCCAGGCCCTTTCCCCCTTTGGACTCTGCAGAAGTACCTCTGACAACACCAGGCAAGGCTGTCACCACCTGTAAGGGGATTGATTTTGGTCCCTGAAGGAAACAAGCAACAGCGTGGATGGGGGAGGCACTTCCTTTCCTTGCTGGGTCTGAGATCCTGTATTCCACTGAAAGACAGAGATAAATCAGCAAAGCTGGCAGAGGAGACCCAGCTGTGAGGAAGGCCCTAGCTGGGAAGCTTCTTTCTTCCCACATGCCCAAGACTCCCCTCCCCACACTGAGACTAAGGCAAGAACAGTACCAGTGGGGGTGCCTCACCACAACTTCACCACTGGTAGACACTCAGGGGCCCAGGGAAACTCCTTCTTGCCTCTAAGGTGACAGCAGCAGAACCAATGTGAGCCTCACTGGAACCAGATAAAGCAAGAACACCAAAAGAACATGGCTGGTAGTCTGACAATTAAACTGTGATTGGAATTACAGCACAAGAAAGTTGGCCAGGACCTGCATACAAAGCATAAACAGGTGACTGCCTGCTAATGTAAAAGATTTAAGTGGAACCCAGAGTCTCCCCTCAGTACAGAAAAAATGTCAGGAATACAATGGAAAATCACCCATCCTACTAATAACCAAGACAATCTCAATTTGAATGAGAAAAGACAGCAATTCCAAGATGAATCAGATATTGGAGTTGTCTGACAAGGATTTTAAAGCAGGCATAAAAAAATGCTTCAACATGCTGTCACAAATCTGTTGAAAGAAATAAAAAAAGAAAAAATATCAGCAAAGAAATAGAAGTTATAAAAAAGAACCAAAGAAGAAATTAAACTGAAAATATAGAAAACAAACAGAAATACATGCCGGATGGGCTTAGTGATAGAGTAACAGAGTAGAGATAACAGAGAACAAAAGCAATGATGTTGAGGACATAACAATAGAATTCCCCTAATCTGAACAAGGGAGAAAATAGACTGTAAATGGAAGTGGACACAGCCTCTGTGATCTGTGGGAAAGTAGCAACAGAGCCAGATGGATATGATCACAATCCCAGGGAAAAGGAGAAAGAGAGTGGGGCTAAAAGAGCATTTGAAGAAATTACGGTTGAAAGCTTCCAAAATCTGGCAAAAGATACAAACATGTAGATCCAAGAATGTGAGTCAAAGCAGAAACAGACTAAACCAAAAGAAATTCATACCAAGAGACATCATAAGTAAAATTCTGAAAACTAAAGAAAAAAATTTAAATCAGCCAGAGAGAAGTGACACATCACCCATAGGAGAACACCAGTTTGAATGACAATTTACTCATCTGTCACCATGGAGACCAGAAGAAAATGGCACAACATTTTTCAATTGCTGAAATAATTGTTAAACTGTGAATTCTGTATCTGGCAAAACTATCCTTCAGGAATGAAGTACAAATGGAAATGTTATCAAATGAAGAAAAGCTAAGAGAATCTGTCACTATCTAGATCTACCCTTAAAGCTTGGCCAAGTAAGTACTTCAGACAGAAAGGAAATGATAAATAAAGGAATCTTAGGCATCAGGAAGGACTAAGGAACAAGGAAAAGAGCAAAAATATGGGTAGAGGCAATAGACTTTCATTTTCCTGATTAATTTCACAAATCACATTTGTTGATTAAAACAACAATAATACCCTCTACTACCCAAGATAAGCATATTTTAAAATGAGGAAGACAAAAGGAACTAAATAGAAGTAAGGTTTTCATACTTTACTTGACATGGTAAAATGCTAAAACCAGAGGACTGTTAATAGTCACAGATATATATTAAAATACCCAGAGCAACTACTGCAAAAACAATACCAAAAGATATACTAAAAACACTATATGTAAGTCAAGAAAAAATCCTAAAATATGATAAAGTAACTCAGAGGAATGCAAGAAAAGGGAAATAAAAATATGACAAAAGGAAACAAATAGAAAAATAACAAAATGGAAGGCAAGTACCAACCTATCAATAATCACCTGAAATGTAGATGGTTTAAATACATAAACCCAACAAGCAAACATGCAGAGATTTGCAGAGTGGATGTGGATACACGCACACACACATGCACACACACACACGCACACACACACACTCCAACCATATGCTGCTTACAAGAAACTCATTTTATAGTCAGTTGTATAAATCAACTGAAAGTAAAAGGATAGAAAAGGATACGACACACACTATACAGACATTAATACAAAATTAAAAAGTAATGGCTATATTAATATCTGATAAAATATACTCAATGCCAAGATAATCACTAGAGACAGTGAGAGACCTTATACAATGATAAAGGATCAATCTCTTATAAGACATGGTAATCCTAAATGTGTGCACAACCAGATAAGAAAGTCTCAAAATACATAAAACAAAAACTGATGGAGCTTAAAAGGGAAAAGATAAATTCATAAATATAGTTAGAGGTCTTTAATATTGTCCTCAGCAATTGAGAGAGCTGTATGAAAATCAACAAGGTTACAGAAGAGCTGAAATATATAATCAAAACGCAGGATCTAATTGACATACATAGAACACTACACAATGACTACAGAATATGCATTATTTTTCAAGTGCTCAAGGAATATGCGCCAAGATAGGGCATATCTTGGGTCATAAACCTCAAAAAATTTAAAAGTATTAATATATACACACTGTGTTCTCTGACCATGAAGGAGTCAAACTAGAAATAACAAAAATACTGTAAACACATGGAAATTAAACAACACATTTCTAAATAATTCATAGTTTAAAGAGGAAGTCTCAAATGTTTTATATACATGTATATATAATGTATATATAAATAATATTTTATATACATGTATATATAATGTTTATATAAATAATATTTTATATACATGTATATATAAATATTTCAAAACAAAATACAATATCAAAATTTGTGGGATGCTATTGAATTAGTGCTGAGAATGATATTTATAATACTAAATGCTTACATAAGAAATGATGAAAGCTCTCAAATCCGTAATCTAAATTTCCACCTCAAGGGCCTAGGAAAAATAAAAAAGAGCAAAATAAACCCAAAACAAGCAGAAGGGAAGAAAAAATAAAGTAAAGAGAAAAATCAGTGACATTGAAAACAGAAAAATATCAGACAAAATCTATGAAACAAAAAGCTGTTTCTTTAAAAAAGTCAATTGATAATGTTCTATTAAAACTGAAGAAAAAGGAGTGAAGAAAATATTACTAATATAAGTGCAATGAGCATATCACCACAGATTCTGTAGCTTTTAAAAATGTAATACAGAAATACTACAAACAACTTTATTCTCATATAATGGACAATGTAGAAGACTAAGTTTTAAAAACTTTAACCTACCAAAACTCAATCAGATGAACTAGATAGTTGAACTAGTCCTATAATCATTAAATAAATTGAGTTTGTAACAGGAAATCTTCAAAAACAAACTATCCAGGCTTAAACAGTTTCACAGGAGAATTTTACCAAGGACTTGAAAAATTAATGCTAATTTTACACAATATCTTCCAGAAAATAGACAAGGAGGGTATACTTCCCAAAACAATATGAGGTCAGAATTACGTTCTTACCTTCCCCCTCCAAAAAAGAAAAAAAGAAAGAAAAAGAAAACCATTGGGCAATATCTCTTATAAACATAGATGTAAAATACTCAAAACAGCAACTTGAATTTAAAAACATATAAACATAATTATACATTATGACCAAGTAGAATTTATTCCAGGTATGAGACATCTGAAAATCAATCGATATAATCCAACTTATTAAAAAGCTGTTGAAAAAGACCATGTGATTAAATCAATTGATGCAGAAAAGGCATTTGACAAAATACAATACTACCCATCTGTAAGAAAAACTCTCAGCAAGTTAGGAATAGTGAGAGAGATTACTTCTTGATAAAGAGCATGTACAAAAAGCTGATAGCTAGTGTTGTATTTAATGGTGAAAGATGGAACGTGTTTTCCCTAAGATGGAGAACAAAGCAAAGATGCCCACTCTCACTACTTTTTTTTTTTAATTTTTTTGAAGTGGAGTCTTGCTCTGTTGCCCAGGCTGGAGTGCAGTGGCCCAACCTTGGCTCACTGCAAGCTCTGCCTCCCAGGTTCAAGTGACTCTCCTGCCACAGCCTCCCAAGTATGTGGCACTCTCACCACTTCTCTTCAACATAGTATTGAAAGTTCTAACCACTGAAACAAGGCAAGAAAAAGAAAGAAAACAAATACAGATTGGAAAGAAAGAAAGAAAAGTATATCTACTTACAGATGATATGATTGTCTCTAAATATTAAATCCCAAGAAATTCTCACATAAATTCCTAGAGCTAATGAGTTTGTCAAGGTGGTAGGATACAAGATCAACACAAAAAGTATTTGCGTATAGGATCTATATGCTGAAAATTCTATAAAAGTGCTGATGAAAGTATTCAAAGAAAGCCTAAATAAATGAAGAGATATACTATATGCATGAATTGGAATACTTCCTATAGTAAATATGTTAATTCCCATGAGCCCCCAGTTGATCTTTAGGTTTAATTCAATTCCTATCAAAATTCCAGTAAAGTGCCTTTTGTACATAGACAGTTATTCTTAAATTTATATGGAAAGGCTCAGCCCCTAGAATAGCTAAGACAATATTGACAAAGACTAACAGAAGCAATATTATGGCTTACTGTATAGCTTCAGTAAATAAAACTCTATGAAATTAGCAACATACAGATCTACAGAATAAAAAAAGGAACGAAGAAAGAGACCCATATGAGTATGCTGGGATGATTTTTGACCAACGTACAAGAGAAATTCAGTTGAGGAAGGATAGTCTTTCCACCAGTGGTTCTTGAGCAAACGCACATCTTAAGCAAAAATAACAAATCTTGGCCAGGCGCGGTGGCTCAAGCCTGTAATCCCAGCACTTTGGGAGGCCGAGACGGGCGGATCACGAGGTCGGGAGATCGAGACCATCCTGGCTAACACGGTGAAACCCCGTCTCTACTAAAAAGTACAAAAAACTAGCTGGGCGAGGTGGCGGGCGCCTGTAGTCCCAGCTACTCGGGAGGCTGAGGCAGGAGAATGGCGTGAACCCGGGAGGCGGAGCTTGCAGTGAGCTGAGATCCGGCCACTGCACTCCAGCCTGGGCGACAGAGTGAGACTCCGTCTCAAAAAAAAAAAAAAAAAAAAAAATCTCCACTTAAAACTCAAACCTTCCAAAATTAACTCAAAATGGATTAGAGGTTTAAGTGTAAATGGTCAAGGTAAACTCTCCTAGAAAATTTGGAAAAAAAAAAAAAAGGTAGAAAATCTTCAGGATCTATATCTAGGCAATGTTCTTGGACTTGACATTAAAAGCACGATCCAAAAGGAAACAATTGGTAAATTGGACCTCATGAGAATTAAAGTTTTTTCTTTGTGAGAATCTATGTGAGGAAGATGAAAAGATGAGCTACGAACTACAAGCTACATGGAGAAAATATTTGCAAACCACCTATGTGACAAAAACCTAGTATCTAGAATATATAAGGAACTCTCAAAATCGAACATAAGCAACATATGATTCCATTAGAAAATGGGCACCAGACATGAACAAAAGTTGCACTGAAAAGCACTTGCAGATGGTAAATAAGCATTGATGAAAAGATGTTCAATATCATTAGCCATGAAGGAAATGCAAATTACAACCACAGTGAGCTATCACTTTACGCCTACCAGAATGGCTCAATTAACAAAGTCCTGACCCCACGGCGGGTGATCGCTCATGCATGGCTGGTGTGGTGTTTTCTGAAACACTAAATATGCAATGACCAAACACCCCAGCAATTAGACCTGTAAGCATGTGGCATATAGAAATGTACACTCAATAGGCACAGCCGCTTTGTTTATAACAACCAAACAGTGGGCACAACCCAGGTGCCCTTCAGTGGGGGTAATGATTAAACCAACTGCAGTACATCCATATCATGAAAAGCCACTCAGCAATAAAAAAGAAATTGCGTCCACACAGGTTGAGGCAGGCCTTTTCCCTGCACTCTGGGACGGGGGGGTCCATATAAGCGACTTGCCAGTCCTGCACAGTTTGTATGAGACCTGGTGTGGAGGGAACCGTTCTAGGTTGCAGCCACGGACAGGTCTCAGCTCTGAACGCTGCCAGAACATCTGCACAGAGAGAGGGATGCCCATACCTTGGCGACGGCCCACCTCGCGACTGGCTCCCAGTGGCTGCTCTTAGGATGTACCCATATGACAGCCTTCTCCAAAGGGTGCAGGTAAACTGCTGGAACCTGACTAAAGTCGTCTGTGTCCTGACTTCCCAGAGGCAACTTGGAGCTGTGTGCACCTGAGAGGTGCCCTGTAAGGCAGACATCCTTCTCTTGTAACCTGATGTGGACTTCCTGCCACCTGGACATTCCCAAAGGGGCCTGCTCCAAACGTGCCCACTGTTTACGGTCCCTTGATTGATCCATATGGAAAAGGCTCAGCTACCTGTAGAAGAGGCTGGTGGTCAGGGCTTGTGGGTGACACATCCAAACTGCCTGTAGCTCAGCTGTGGACTGCACTGTCCTGATCCCCATCCTCTCCGTATGGTGTTGGTGTCTAGTTGCACCGCAATCACTGAGTATTACGGTTGGGTGCCTTTGCTAGACCCACAAGTGTAAGGTTCTAGCAGTATCAGCAGGGTCCCCTCATATACGGTGGTTGACTTAGTAAGTGGCTCCACTGCCATGTCGGCCCCCTTCTCTTGTTCAAAGTGGATGGGTCTGAGCACCTCCCGTAGTGGTAAACTTAAAGCACTAGTGTACAAGACACCCCTCTGTTGTTGACAAATGTGTGCCGTCTCTCTAGGGTGTGTGATTGTGTCACCATGAAGGTCGGCTTGGCTAGGAGGCCTCCCATCCACTCTTTTATGGGTAGGCAGTCTTCACCGTGACAGTAGCTTTCTGGAGATAGCCTCCACTTTGCTGCAGTGCCTGATACATGGCCAGTACCTGTTTCTCCAGGATGGGGTCATGGGATCCTGCCCCTATCCATAATTGAGACCAAAACCCTGCAGGTACCGTTCGGGTGGGTTACTTTGATCATAAACCCCAACTCATCCCCATGACATCTCTAGCAGCTTCTAATACAAAAGGGTGCTATGGCCATGGGGCCCTGAGTGCTTGGGCTCATCTCACAAACATTCTCGATTTGTCAGACACCTCTCACTCCATGTGTGCTCACACCCATTTTATTTTTCTTTATTAGGGTATATAATGGGTAGAGGGTTTGGGCCATATGAAGAATCAGTATTCTAGAGCAGCCCAGTAAACCTAGGGAAACCTGGAGTTGCTTTTCTGTCTGAGGAACAGGCCACTGTGCTACCTTATTGATAACAGCTCTGGGTCTGTTTTGCATCTTACCTGACCAGGTAACTCTCAGGAGTTTGACAGCTAGGCCAGGCCCCTATATCTTTTTGGGATTTACTTCCCATCTCCTGTCCTTTAGGCCATCCAAGAGGGTTTCTAGGGTAGCCTCTGAATCTGTAAGATACTCTGAGGTTAGCATGTTATCATTTATCTGGTGAAACCAGGAGATTTACGCCCGCAAAGAGTCTAGACAGGTCCTGCACGACCAGACGGTGACTGATGGGGCTGTGCGGGTTCCTTGTGGTAGCACCTGGAAGGTCCATTGTTGGTCCTCCTGAGTGAAGGCAAAGTGGTCCTGTCCATCTTCTGCTAAAGGATACTGGAAAATGCAATAGCCAAGTCAATCACAGCATGGACACTTCCCAGATTAAAGACCTCTTGTCCTAGCAGTTGAGGATATTGGGCACAGCTGCATGTAAGGTGGCGTCACCTTGTTCAGCACATGGTAGTCCATATTCATTCTCCAAGAGCCATCTGGCTTCTTCACAGGCCACACAGGGCTGTTGTGGGGGCTGTGGGAGACCTGTTTGTACTTTATGTAATTCCTGAATTATTTGGGTAGTTTCAGAGTGTCCCTCAGCAGGAGTATTGTCTCACATTCACTGTCTGCCTGAGCTGGAGCAAGTGTACAGTCACCCAGGTGGCCCATCCTCTTTTTGTTTCTTGATTATTTTCTGGACTTGGTCCTTGTTTTTATCCAGCTCACCAAGGTCTGCCAAAGATTATAACCCTTCTTAAACTGGAAATTACCCAGACATTCAATGAGTACCTAAAATAATTTTAAGATTTTAAGCTATATAATCAGACAAGAGAAAGAAAGAAAGGGCGTCCGAATCAGGAAAGGGGAAGTCAAACTGTCATCATGATCATATACATAAAAAACTCTAAAGACTCATCCAAAAAGCTCCTAGAACTGGCCAATGAATTCAGTAAAGTTGCAGGATAAAAAATTAATGTACACAAATCAGTAGCACTGCTATACACCAACAGCAACAAGTTGAGAATCAAGTCAAGAATTCAACCCTTTTTACAATAACTGGAAAAAAATAAAATATTTAGGAATATACCTAACCAAGGAGGTGAAAGACCTCTGTAAGGAAAACTACAAAACACCGTTGAAAGAAATCACAGATGACACATACAAATCCCATGCTCATGAATGGGTAGAATATTGTGAAAATGACCACACTGCCAAAAGCAGTCTACAAACTCAATGCAATTCCCTTTAAAATACCAGGATCGTTCTTCACTGAGCTAGAAAAAAACAATCTTTAAATTCATATGGGACCAAAAAAGAGCACACATAGCCAAAGCAAGACTAAGCAAAAAGAACAAATCTAGAGTCATCACATTACCTGACTTCAAACTATACTATAAGGCTACAGTCACCTAAGCAGCATGGTACTGGTATAAAAATAGGCACACAGACAAATGGAACAGAACAGAGAACCCAGAAATAAAGCCAAATACTTACAGCCAATTGATCTTTGACAAAGCAAATAAAAACACAAAGTGGGGAAAGGATACCTTGTTCAACAAATGGTGCTGGGATAATTGGCAAGCCACACGCATAAGAGTGAAATTGGATCCTCATCTCTCACCTTATACAAAAATCAACTCAAGATGGATCAAAAACTTAAATTTAAGACCTGAAACCATAAAAATCCTAGAAGATAGCATCAGAAAAACTCTTTTAGAATTGGCTTAGGCAAAGACTTCATGACCAAGAACCCAAAAGCAAATGCAACAAAAACAGAGATAAATAGATGGGGCTTAATTAAACCAAAAAGCTTCTCCACAGCAAAATAAATAATCAACAGAGTAAACAGACAACCCATAGCGTGGGAGAAATTCTTCACATACTATTCATCCAACAGAGAACTAATATCCAGAATCTACAAGAAACTCAAACCAATCAGCATGAAAAAAAAAAAAAAAAAAAAAAACTCATCAAAAAGTAGTCTAAGGACATGAATAGACAATTCTCAAAAGAAGATATACAAATGGCCAACAAACGTATGAAAAAATGTTCAACATCACTAATTATCAGGGAAACACAAATCAAAACCACAACGCAACACCACCTCACTCCTGCAAGAATGGCCATAATCAAAAAATCAAAAAGCAAAACAGATGTTGGCATGGATGTGGTGAAAGAGGAACACTTTTACACAGCTGGTGGGAATGCAAACTAGTACAATCACTGTGGAAAACAGTGTGGAGATTCCTTGAAAAACTAAAAGTAGGTCTGCCATTTGATTCAGCAATCCCACTGCTGGGCATTTACCCAGAGGATAAGAAGTCATACTTGCACACACATGTTTATAGCAACACAATTCACAATTGCAAAAATACGGAACCAGCCCAAATGCCCATCCATCAACAAGTGTATAAAGAAAATGTGTGTGTCTATATATATATACATATCATGGTCTGTGTATATATATACACACACACACACACTCACACACACACATACCATGACATGCTACTCAGCCATAAAAAGGAATGAATTAATGGCATTTTCAGCAACCTGGAGGGAATTGGAGACTATTATTCTAAGTGAAGTAACTCAAGAATGGAAAACCAAACATCGTAGATTCTCATTCGTAAGTGGGAGCTAAGCTATTAGGGCACAAAGGCATAAGAATGATACAATGGACTTTGGGGACTCGGAAAGGGTGGGAGTGGGCTGAGGGATAAAAGACTACACATTGAGTCCAGTGTCCACTGCCTGGGTGACGGGTGCACCAGAATCTCAGAAACCACCACTAAAGAACTTATCCAAGTAAACAAACACCACTTGTTCCCCTCAAAACATATCAAAATAAAAATAAATTTTTAAAAATCATGCAAAATATATTTTAAGCTACACAAATGTTTTACCTACAAACATTTATTTCACTTACGTTTACTCAATTTATTCATTTGTAACAGTTTATCTAGATTACTCATAAGAATATGGCAATAGACAAGTTGTTTTCCTGTTAACCATTTTTATAGCCTGTGACTATCAGGCATTCACCAAAGCAAGAACATTAAAGTTAAATGTATGGGCATTTTTACTGATTACTCAGAATATTTATCTGTTTTCATTAAACCAGGAGTGTCACCTGCTCCCACACAGGCCATGGCATCTCCTCCAGCTGTCTGTCTTTGTGAGGACAGCCCGGACAGGACCTACCACCCCTGAAAGCCTTGTGAGGCCAGTGGCCACTAAGCAGGTGGGTGTAGGATTCCTGGCCTGGTGAGCCTCCCCTGCCCCTGCCCCAGGTGGCTGACTTGAACCTGGATCTCATGGGGCTGACCAGGGAGCTGGGTACCTGGGCAAGGGAAGCAATGGGATGCCATAGGACAAGTCTCAGGAACAGAACATCTCACAGGACTTACAACTTTCAAAGCACCTGCCCAGGGACTGTGCGGCCAGGACAAGCCTTGGGAACAGAACATCTCACAGGACTTACGACCTTCGAAGCACCTGCTCAGGGGCTGTGCGGCTGGCACTTGGTTTCAACTCACTTTCCAACACTCTGGGGTTTTGCTGCCTGCACTGATGGTCCCATTGCGGAATCCATCTTTGCGTGTCAGGAGATTCTATTCAGATGCAAGTTTCTCTCTTTGTTCTTAGCTAAAAAGTGTTCAGTGGCTCACAGAGGCCCTCTCTTTAGATGTGCAGAGTCCTATGCACAGTTGGCAGCTGGTGTATTAGAAGCGTCTGTGGACAGACCTCTGCAGCCTCTCTTGGCCATCCCACCGACTCGCACCTCCCAGGCAGACATGCTGAGGGGGCTCCCAGCCCCAGGGCCTCCCCAGGAGCTGAGTCGTGCCCGGCAGGAGCAGAGGGCGGATTGCTTTACCAAAGGGAGTGGGAGACCTTCCCTGTTCTTCCTCACCCTCCCTCCTGCTGCTGTTCCACCAGTGGGCACATGGATCCCTGAGCAATTCCATGTCACCAGCATCTGGGAATCTTGTGGATCCCGCTGTGCCTCCACTCTCCTGCCCTCCACCCCAGCCCTGCAAGCTCCCGAGCTGGGATGGTCCTTCCTGCCTAAAGCATTTGGAAGATTTTTGCAGTTGAAAACGTGCTGCAAGGAAAATCATGTACTCATTGCACACAAACAACCACGGGGATTCTCCCCTACAGAAAAGTAGATTAAAACTTGACAGTCAAATAATTCTCATCTCAAGGAAAAAAAAACCCCTCCGAGGGGCACACAGGGGAGCCCCCGGCCTGGCTGGGAGGAAGACGCGGTTTTAGGGGAGTTGCTTCGATCGAGTTCGCAGGGAGGCTTTGGTGACCTGCCTCTGAACGCAGGAGTTCCTTTGAGCTGTTTTGGGCTCAAGGGCTTTATGTTACTGTTCACTGCATGCTATGGAGGTTGTTGGTTTGTTGGGGATGACAGTGTTACCTGACAACCCAGGTGCCTCTGCTCCTTCACTAACTCCTTCTTGAAACCAATAGTAGCTTCTCTGAGGCAGCGCGTGCTCTAGGTCTGGGAGCCGGGGAGGACATGCGGGGAGCCAGACATGGGCAGACGAGAGCCACCAGGAGAGTGCAGCCCAGGGAGGGGAGGACAGACAGGTGAGGGGCCTCGGGGAGGGGAGGGGAAGGTGAGGGGACTCAGGAAGGTGAGGGGCGGGTGAGGGGACACTGTCCAGGTCAGGGTGCAGGCCATATGCTGCAGACCTCCTGCCCAGAACCCAGGGCCTGCCCTCATCCCACTCCTCCAGGGCTGGGAGCCTGACCCTGAGTCGCTTCACCCCCATCACCTTGACCCCTGACCCAGCGCTTTCTGGGTCCCTCCTGAGCTTCTGGCTGAGGCCCCTGTCCAGGGCTCCGCTGCTCCTCCCAACAGCTCCTTCACAGAGCCGTGGGTCTCAGAATGACCCTCACTGTATACACAGAGCCAGGGCCTCATTTTGTCTTGTTGCATAATTCCACCTGCAGGGGCCCCACCCCAGCAAGGCCTTGCAGCCCGAGGCTCCAGTGGCTGAGCGGCCCCCTTCCAGCTTCCCTGCTGAGGATACGCCCCCTCTTGCCGCAGCCCAGAGACAAAGGGGCCCCTGTGTGTGGCACTTGCTGTCAGGCATATTCTAAGCCCCAGGCAAGCATCCTGAATACGTGGCCAGTGGTATGCTATAAAGACATGTGCACACATATGTTTATTGCGGCACTATTCACAATAGCGAAGGCTTGGAACCAACCCAAATGTCCATCGGTGACAGACTGGATTAAGAAAATGTGGCACATATACACCATGGAATACTATGCAGCCATAAAAAAGGATGACTTCGTGTCCTTTGTAGGGACATGGATGAAGCCGGAAACCATCATTCTCAGCAAACTATCGCAAGGACAGAAAACCAAACACCCCATGTTCTCACTCATAGGTGGGAATTGTACAATGAGAACACCTGGACACAGGAAGGGGAACATCACACACGGGGGCCTGTGGTAGGCTGGGGGGAGGGAGGAGGGATAGCATTAGGAGATATACCTAATGTAAATGATGAGTTAATGGGTGCAACACACCAACATGGCACATGGATACATATGTAACAAACCCGCATGTTGTGCACATGTACCCTAGAACTTAAAGTATAATTTTAAAAAAAAAGACAGAAGAAAGAAAGAAAGAATAAAACAAGATAAGCGCTCAGGGCCTTTCACACCCCATCAGAAACAAAATGTCCCAGGCCACCTGCAGCCCATGAGGGGCCTACCAAGAGAGGTCCTGGCACCTTGGTCCAGCCAGGAGCTGTGCAGAAGCTGCTGGAAACCCCCTTGCTCTGTCGCTGGTGCAGAGACTGGTCACCGTCTGCAGACCCATGGTCTGAGGAGCCCCCCGGGTGGAGCCCCCCAGGTGGAAGCCTGCGAGAGCCAATGTCAGGCAGCCTCCGTGATCTGGGTCCCACCCCCTCGCCACGTGTCCCCCTACCTTCCAGGCTCCACGTCTGTACCAAGGTCAGCTCCTCGGTCCAGCTCGCCCAAGCAGTGCACGCAGGGATAGCCCTATTGCCAAGGCAACACTGTCCCTCCTGGAATGCACCCCAGGCCCTGCAGGCAGCCGGCAGCACTCACTTCCTCCTTCTCATCCGAAAGTGAGACACTTCTTCCTCTGCCCCACTCAGACCATCTGTCTCTTTCTCTGGGCAACGTCAGAGCCTGCCCTGGATCAACACAGAGGCTGTGCGTGTCTGTGCCCCCAGCCCAGCACCCAGGCCCGGACTCCGCATCTGAATGTTCCCTCCACCTCCAGCAAGGTGCGCCCCTTAACCCCGGCCGCCCGAGATGAGCCCCCAGGTGAAGGACGTCTAAGGCTTCCGGACCTGGGCTCTGACAGCTTTTCCTCCCAAGCTGCTCAGTGAACTTGATGGCACGTAATTTACCCCTAATATCCTACAAGCTAAATCTCATTGTTGTCTTTACAAGAGCCAATATGTACACATTGATAGCCATGCCTATTACATCTTAGCGTTCAGACTAAATGTCTGAAACATATTTTGAGAGAAAGCATAAAATTGCTTATTTTATTGAGCTAACCAATTAGAACAAGTCAGACCCTTGGAGGAAGATGCAGCACTGAGGGGCTCTGTCAAACCTTCCTTTCATCCCTGGAGGTCCTCACGCTCGCAGAATTGGCAGATTGTCAACATTTGAGATGCTTCTTCATCTTCAGGAAATTCAAATTTCATTTTCCCCAGTAGGTCAATTTCCCACGATTAGAAAAGAGTGAGGACAATTATTTTAAATCCTTTTCCCCGCCCTTCCATGGGGACAGTAGAAAGAACATTTCTCGAAGCACATGGATATTTTCCCTCCCTAAACATTAAAAGAAGAAGAAGAAGAAAAAGAAACAGGAAAAGACTGGAGTTTCTGCCATTTTGGCAAGACTGCAATCTCATTCTTAAGCCCTCTGAGAATTAACATTCAGGCTGCAACCTCCAGAGCTAAGAGCCTCCACGTGCCTCAACCCCGGAAAACCAGGCCCACTTGCAAACCCTCCTGGGAGCCTCCCAATTGCTGGTTTTTATAATTAGGAAAATAATTAGGACAATTTGGAAAAAAGAGTACACAACATGATGAGTTAGAAGCTGCCGCAGGGAGACCGTATACGTTGCGGTTCCAGCAGCGTGTTCCTGGGGAGAGGGGCAGCTCTGGGAGAGGCGGGGGGAGGAGTCCCCGTTTCCCTCCTCACCCCACATCAGGCTTCTCCAGAAAACACCAAACCAGAGCAGGTGACGGGCGTTTAGCTGGGAGATCCAGCACAGGTGCCTGGGACGAGGCTCCGGAAGTGAGAATCCGAGTGGCAGTGAGGTCCTCTCCTGCGTCCGCTGGGTCAGGGGAGTCCCTGGGAAGATGGCCAGGGCGATCTGGAGGAGGCCGAGACGAAGGGAAACTCCAAGGCAATCAAGTGGGACCCCGGAGTCTGGGGGACGTTAGAGGTCTTGCTGGGGGTCCTGAGTGTCAGGTGGCTTGGATGGTGCCTGACGGGGCCAACCCTTCTGGTGGGTGGCCTCATCTGGCCCCTTCGTTTCACCTCCTGCCAGGGGCAGGTGCCACTCTGTCCTACAGATGCTGAAACCGTGGCCTGGGGGCTGAGTGGCTTTGTTCAAGCACATACACCCAGGGCAGGGAAGAAGCTGGCACTCCAGCCTGTGACAAGACCTTCTTTCACGTGGCAGATCAGGTGCCTTTCTCTGCTCCATGATCTGTGTGCCCGGTTCCCTCCAGCAGGGAATCTTGACACGGTGGCAGCCCGGGAGCCTCCCACATGCTGCAGAGCTGCCTCCCCTGTGTGGTGATGGAGTCTTCCTCTCCAGCCACAGGCCATCCTCTCTTGGTGCAGAAATGTTCATCCTCTGCTAAATCACATCTACGAATGGGACACCGTGGAGCCTGCTGGAGCACCGGGCAGCCCCCAGGGACCCGTGAAGGTGGGCGCAGGTCACAGCCACCTGTCCAAGCCTCTGCTTCAGCACTGGAGGTGGGTGCGGTGAGAATGTGTTCTAGTGTTGGAGAGACCTTGGGTCCAACACGAGACACAGACCCGGGACTCAGAGAAAGGGGGAGGCAGGGAGGTGAGAGGCAGCCCCTGCCCTTCCACCATGGATACCAGCGTCTGCTCCCTCCTGCTTTTCTTTAATGCAGGCATTTACAAGGAAGAGCTTAGTGAAGTTTCACTTACGTTTGCAAATCAAGCAAGGCTGAGGTCACTCATGAGGTCTGCCTGGTTTTGTCCACTCAAGGTTCTTCAGGCCTGGTCCCCGTTTTAATCTACTTTAATCGCTCTCGACACCCATGACGTCCAATGGGAAAATGCAGCAGAGAAACCCCCCGTACCATGGCAAGGATCTGTTAGCTCCCCGTACAGGATATGAGAGAAGATGCGTGACATCCTTTTTGGGAAAAAGAAAGTACAAACCACCACTGAAGGATGATGAGAAGCCTTAAGGACAGAAAGCGTGAAAGTGGAGCCATGACACATAAAAAAATCAAGCAGGAGAGGGGCACATCCCAGAGCCCAGGGGAAGAACGGGCCAGGCTGTAGTAAATGGTGCCGGGACCACTGGTTTTCAAATAGAAAAAAAAGTCAGGTTGATCTCTAGCTTACATCAAATAGGAAAGTAAATCCCAAGTGAGCTGAAGACTAGTTTTTTAAAAGTAAAATTTTAAGACACTTAGAAGAAAATATGGGATTATGTCTTTATGACCTTGAGTTAGAAAAGATGTGTTAAATAAGACTCAAAAACTCAAGTTATGAAGGAGATGATTAATTCAACCACATTAAATTTTAAATTTCTGTGAAATAAAAGCCATCATAAAAGCTGAAAAGATGAGCCAAAGACCTGCAGAGGATCTTGCAATGCGTGGATGGACAATGCTGTGATATTCAGGATATATTTTAAAACCCTCACAAGGAAGTCTAATAAAGACAAGCAACTTAACAAAACTCTGCACAAAGGATATGAACAAACATTTCACAGAAAGGGGCAAAAGTCATGATCAATGGCAGGTAAACAATTCTGAACATAATGGTAATCAGGAAAAATAAACATTCAGGCAGTATCATACACAATCACATGCATCCAGTTATCAAAATCTTCAACAGCTGACCACAGCAGGGCTGATGAGGATGGACACTGTGGGGACACAGGGGATCACCACGGGGATCCTGCAGGGGGACAGGGACCAGGAAGTCAGCCATTCACAAGAACTCCTGCAAATAAAGCATGTATCCTGTAACCCAGGAATCTTTCTCCTAGCCTTAAACCTAGGGAAGGTTTTGGGCAGGCACAGACAGAAAAAGCCGGAAAGAATGTCAAATGAGCATGCTTTTAATGGCACAGAACATGGCCTAAATGTTCATCAGTATGAATTGAGAATATTATTAGTGAAAATGATTTAGGAAAAGCTGAGTCTATTAACGTGGATAAGTTTCAAAAGCCATGTTGAATGAGAAGGCACAGAATGATTTGTCCTACAAAACACGACTTTATAAAGTATAAAATGTGCAAGATGGTATTAAGTGCTGTGCGGGGACATGTGCCCATATGGAAGGCTGATATGAAAGGTGGGAATGGTTGATGGATGCCTGAGTTGGGAGAGCAGCCACTGCTGTTAGGAGTAGCCTCAGTGGCAAGGCACAGAAGGAACTTATGTAAAAGCAAGTAAAACAGAATGGGAAATGACTTCATTATCATAAAATTATGAGGTCTGGGCTGGGCGTGGTGGCTCACGCCTGTAATCCTAGCACTTTGGGAGGCTGAGGTGGGTGGATCACCTGAGGTCAGGAGTTCGAGACCAGCCTGACCAATGTGGCAAAACCCCATCTCTACTAAAAATACAAAAATTAGCCAGGCATGGTGGCACATGCCTGTAATCCCAGCTACTTGGGAGGCTGCGGTGTGGAGAATTGCTTGAACCCAGGAGGTGGAGGTTGCAGTGAGCCAAGATTGCTACACTCCAGCATGGGCAACAAGAGTAAAACTCAGTCTCAAAAAAAAAAAAAAAGAGGTCTAAACACCAAAAACCCTGGGCTGGTGTGTGGCTCTGTGGTGATGTGAGAACTGTGGGCTTCGCCACTCTCTGCTGCTTTCCCATGCCCCATCCTTTCCGAACAGCTGCTTTTCTCAAGGCTACCTCCTGTTCCAGAGTGGCTGCTGGTATTCCTGCAATCTCATCTCTATTCCAGGCCAATAGCTGAAGGAAGTGGAAGAGGATGAAGGATGCTCCTTTCCCTTTGAGGAGCATTCCCCAAAATTCCCACAGGGTGGCTTACGTCTCCATCTCTCAAGGCCAAACCTGGCTGCAAGGGTGGTCAAGCCAATGCTCTGTGAGTGGACTGTGCTTTTGCTCAGAGTAAACTCCGGGTTTTGTTGATGAAGAGGAAGAGGTAATGGGTTGGGCAGAAGCCAGGCCCTGCCCCATGGTTACCTGTGGGGAGGGGAGCATCTGGAATGCTGGAGGGGTGGGAGGGTTTTCACTTGTATAGAAGTTTATTTTTTTAAAACAAATCTGAAACAAATATGGACAATATTGAAATTTATTAAAAATAGTAAGTGAAGAGTGTACACTGTTCTCTATTTTTTGTGTTTGAAATAGTTCACAAGAAACAATGAAATAGAAAATGCATATACGTTGATTTTATTAATGATATGCAACGATCCATTAATTTTTAACAATAGCAAATACCAACTAAATGTTAAAATTCACTCTCCCTGGAAAAAAACCAAGACTGTACTTTTTTTAAAAAAGGGAAATCCTCCCAGCTCTGCAATGTACTGAACAATTTGTTTAGCTTCATTCTCAGCCAAACGTGTCTTTCCCTCTTTCTCCTGGTTTCTTACGACCCTTTTCTTGGGCTTTTCCCAATGGAAAGTGACTTTCTCCTGTCCTGATCATCAGACAATACAGCTTCAATCTCAGGTTGTCCATGGACCTCTGGACACAGGCCTCCCTGGCTCTTTGCAGCTGTGCCTGCTGGGCGCCTACTAACCGTTAAACAGCAGGACTAGCTTTTACGTACCTGCCGCCAGGCGTCCACCTGAGCACCTGGGACCTGACACCCTTGCCCTTTAAACTGCCGTCATCTCTGGTCACAAGCATCGTTTGTCCTTCCCACGGCAGCCCAACCCAGGCCAATCATGGAGCGGGTCCTCGTCAAGCCTGGCTAAGACCTGAGGCTCACGCTGGAGCACCTGTCTCCGCTGGAGAGAGTATGACACGGGGGTAGCATAAATCACGGAGTGTAAGGAGCATGTCTCCACGGAGCTTGTCGAGTGAGGAAGAGACAACCCATGTTGAACGTGTTAACGTTTTGATGCGATGATCGTTTGGAAACTATTTAGTGGCACGAAAACATACACACGCCTCCACTCCCGTCCTGCCTACCTCCCGGTGCCACGTCTATTTCATCTCTCGCTGTGCATCCATTATTTGTCTCTTTATCGACCATATTTCCTCCAGATCTGCTGAGTGGCCATTCGTTATGCATTTCTGCCAAAGAGGCTCTTGATTTCTGACTCTTCAAATCATTTCCAAATGTGTTACCGAAAACCAACTGCCTGAAGCCTGAGCGTCTGCAAGGAGGAGTTTATTTCGGGCAGAGGGAGGGTGTGGGAGTGGCCCTGACTGGTCCTGACTCCCACCCCTGCCATCTGGGAGGCTGGCTGGCCAAGTTACGTGCACTCGGGCCCCAACTCTGCCCCATCGCCCCACGTACCTGGTACCCTTTGCAGAAGTGGAGGCGCCTCCCTGGGGCCGTGAGTGCTATAGGAAAAAAAAAAAAAAAAAAAAATTCCCAAGGTTTCTGCACTAAGGCGGGGAAGGGGAGGGCAGAACAATCTTGAGCTGACTGTCCCTGACTGCCACTTCACGGCTTGTCATCCTGGCCTAGCCTCAGGAAAGGGATCCCACAGCCGAGAATTTAGGAAATCAGCAGCTGGCTGTAAATAAGCTGGCGATAAACAAGGCGACCTGCTGAATTAACATGCAAAGCGTTTCTCCCAGCTCCCCGATAACCACTGAAAGGTAAAATCGCCAGTCTTTCCATGAAAGAAATTAGCATTAATAAGATGAAACCGTATTTGGGATAACTGACAATTTGATGAATGTGCTGAGAGGATTGGACATGATGCATTTGATGGATAATATTTTGGGTTGCCTCGGGTTGCATTTAATTGTTCCTTCTTCGTTCTCAGCTTTAGTTAAGTGAAATAGAAAACCCCGGTGATGCTGGAATTTATCTTTCAGGAGGCAGATGCACGGCTTAATTATCAATCCGGGCTGACAGCCTCTCCGTCTGTGCACAGGGCAGTGGGGGACGTGGACCAAGCTCTCTGCCTCTCATTTTTCTCCGCCCCTCTGAATGGCATGTGCTGCCTGAAGGTGGATGTGCTATCTCCCAGTTGGGCCTCCCTTCCCTCGCCCCGCTGCTGAGGTCGGCTGAGGCCTCCACGGAGAGGGAGGGATGAGGTCCCAGGTCCACGTGCACCTGCTCACTCTCGGCGGGTGTCTGATTTCCCTTCACAGGAAAAGCCCGCAGGTCAGCTGGTGGATTAACTCTGGCAGAGAGGACCCCTGAGTTGAGATTCCAGAACTCTGTCCTCAGATATGATTTGGGGTCAAGCTGGTGGTCTAAATCCTCTTCCAGACGTCTTCTGAAGCTGGTTTCTTCTTTCCCTGTGGGGATGCAAATGCCCCCAGAGGTGGGCTACACCAGGCTGTACCCTGTAGGAGCCGTATCCCCCACCTGATTAACTCTTCCAAACCTTCTTTCCCCCGCTGTTCTCACAGGGAGGCTTCTGGGACCCTGCCCTCCATGCTGTTGGGACCACCTGTAGCTGCCTCTGACTCATAGCCCTCCTGGTCTGCTTCCTTGTCTTTGCCTCCAGGCTGAGATCACTGACAGCATGGCTGTGCCCACACACAGCTCGCTGTGCTCGTTAGAGCAGCGTCTCCCTCACTCGCTTCTGTCCCCAGCGCCCCGCCGAGGCCCGACCTGTAGAAGTCACTTCATAAATGTGCATTCAATGCAGTGGAAGCATCCATTTCTTCATCTTTGTCCCCGCCCGAATGTTCAACTATTTGAAGGAAAGGACCTGTCTGCCCTCTGTGTGTCCTCAGCGCTGGACACAGGCCCAGCCCAGCCTCACGGCTCCTTGGATGCTCGAAAGAGACAGGTGACGGCTGCTTGGGCAAATGAGCCAAGTCTCCCATGGGCAGACTCTGCCAGGAATAAGGGTCACCCCGAGGGAAAGGCTGACCTGTGCCAAGACAGATGCCAGGCCAAGGGGCACCGAGGCACCTGCCTTGCCCTGTAAACCCGGCACAGGAATGAGCCCTCATAGGAGAGAAGAAGGTCTGGGAGCTGGAGGCCAGGGGCCTGGGGACCGAGCCTGCAAAGAATCCATTGAAGAGTCTTGAAATGCTGGAGGGTGGAAATCAAGATCTGAAGGTTTGCAGAGGAATGCTTGGATCCCGAATGGAAAGACATAATAAAAGCAACGGCAAAACCGCAATTTACTTTTGCACTATCCTATGAAAACATATCAACTCTCCACAAATTAACAGCAAACTGCAGTAATTCCAAACAGAATTCCAACGTCTGTGCATGTATGTGTGTTTGATTTAGCTAAAATTATCTTAAATTCATGTAACAAAATACATGTCTAAAGTAATCAAGAAATCTATGAAAAAGAAAATTGAGATGGATCTTGCCTTAGAGAAATTCCAGCTGTTGTAATCAAAACAATTGCAGAGGAATGGATGGAACTGCCCTAAACAGAGAGGCCAGAAGAGACCCAGCAGGCATGAAAACTGAGTATATGAAAACCGAGGTGCTTTGACCCTGTGGGGAAAAAAAAGATGCTTTTCATAGTCATCTCAGCTGACCATAGCACCTAGCCAGGTAGAAGCAAAGAAAATGGGACTTCTGGGTTGAGCGCCGTGGCTCACGCCTATAATCCCAGCACTTTGGGAGGCCGAGGCGGTTGAATCACAAGGTCAGGTGTTCGAGACCAGCCTGGCCAACATAGTGAAATCCTGTCTCTACTAAAAATACAAAAAATTAGCTGGGCGTAGTGGCGGGTGCCTGTAATCCCAGCAGCTTGGGAGGCTGAGGCAGGAGAATCTCTGGAACCCGGGAGGTGGAGGTTGCAGTGAGCCAAAATTGCACCACTGCCTTCCAGCCTGGGTGACAGAGCAAGACTCTGTCTCAAAAAGAAAAAAAAAGGAAGGAAGGAAGGAAGGAAGGAGAGAAATAAGGAAGGAAGGGAGGAAGGAAGGGAGAGAAAGAAAAAGAGAGAGGAAAGAAAGAAAGAAGAAAGAAAGAGAGAAAGAGAGAAAGAAAGAAAGAAAGAAAAGAAAGAAAGAGAAACAGAGAAAGAAAGAAAAAGAAAGAAAGAAAGAAAAAGAAAGAAAGAAAGAAAGAAAGAAAGAAAGAAAGAAAGAAAGAAAGAAAGAAAGAAAAGAAAGAAAGAAGAAAAAGAAAATGGGACTTCTGGTCATGTCATACTCAGAATAAACAGATACATCAAATGTTAACTATCACAAGGTAGGAAAAGAACAAAATATTAGAAGAAAATGAATATTCATATAGCCTGTGGTTTGCACAAATGTTTTAAACCAATATTTGCTACTAGGAAGCTATTAATAAAAAATACATACACAGAGAAGCATATGTAACTACTTTTAAACTAACATCCATCAAAAAAGGCCAGAAGCAGAGTCAAAAGTAAAAATGATAGGAAAGCATTTCACAACGTAGGGTGCAATTACAGGGTTAACAGCCACTCGGTACAAGGAACTTATACAAACTGATTTTTTAGAGAGACAAATAACTTGAAAATTAGGCAAAACATAAGGATAGGCACTTACTAGAAAATTACCAAATGGCCAAAAATTGTATAACAAGTTACAGACAGTTACATGTAGACAGAAAATGCAAATTATTTTAATAAGGAAATACCAATTTTCAGCTCTCAGACAGAGAAATATAAAGGTAGCACTTTTTCCTGGAGATATGAAGGAAAGAACATTCTTTTATTATTGCTGGAAATGTGAATTATAACTGTTTTTTTGGAAAGCCATTTGGAAAGAGAGATTTGAATTAAAACTGCAGTCATCCTTCGGTATCCATGGGGGTCCTGGTTTTAGGACCCCTGCTCTTGCCAACATCCAAGGATGCCCAAGTGGCCGTTACAGAATGGTGTGATATTTGCATGTCACCCAGGCACAGCCTCCTGTGAGTGTCAAGTCCTCTCCAGCTTACTCACAGGACCTGATATGACAGAAATGCTATGGAAATTGTTGTTAGACTTTCTTACTTATATTACTTTTTATTGCCATATTATTAATTTTTATTGATTTTTTTCCTGAATATTTTTTACCTGAGGTTGGTTGAATCACGGACGCAGAAGCCGGAGATTCAAAGGGTGAACGGTACCCAGCACACTGGTCCGGCCTTCCCATCCTGAGTCTCCATCCCTCAGAAACCAGCGCAGCCCTGCAGGAGGCTGGGGCCGGGAGGATCGTCTCGGAGGCACAGTTCACGGAGGCAGGAAAAGTCCCCAGCCCAGAGCGTTCCCGGCCGTGGAGAGAGGATGTCAGGGACCTTGAGGCCACCTGGGAGCAAGCAGGGTTACACTGTGCTGTTGGGTAAGAAGAGAGAGACTCAGAAAAGTGCACACAAGACTCTAGCTTTATTACACAATTATAAACAGACCCAAACCACAGTATGTACTTACAACAAAAATATTGCACAATTAGGTGCAATAAAGGCTAGGCTGTGGGATTTTATCCCATTCAGTGTGTGTCTATGGTGTGTGTGATGGTGTGTGTTTGTGGTGTGTGTGTGTGATGTGGGGTGTGCGTGTGTGTGTATGGTGTGGTGTGTGTGTATGGTGTATTTTGTGTGTGATGTGTGTGTGTGATGTGTGGTGTGTGTGTGTGTTGGGGGTAGTGTGTTGTGTGTGATGTGTATGTGATGTGTGCTGTGTGTGTTTTGTGTGTGGTGTGGTGTGTGTGGTATATTTTGTGTGTGATGTGTGGTGTATGTGTTTTGTGTGTGGTGTGTGGTGTATGTGTGTGGTGTATTTTGTGTATGGTGTCGTGTGTGGGGTGCAGTTTGTGTGCAATATACGGTGTGTGTGTTTTAGTGTTATTTGTGGTGTGTGTAGTATGTGATGTGGGGTGTGTTTTGTTTGTGATCTGTGTGGTGTATTTTGTGTGTGGTGTGTGTGGAGTATGTGTTTTGTGTGGTGTGTGTGATGTGTGGATGGTGTGGCATGTGTGATATGTGTGTGATGTGTGGTGTGTGTGGTGTTGAGTATAGTGTGTGGAGGTATATTTTGTACGTGATATGTGGTGTGGTGTGTGTGAAGTATGTGTGATGGGCAGTGTGTGTGTGTGTGGTATGGGGTGTTTTTCTGTGGTGTGTTGTGTGTGGTGTATTTTGTGTGTGATATGGGGTATGTGTGTGCTGTATTTTATGTGTGATGTGTGGTGTGTGTTTTGTGTGTGGTGTGTGTGATGTGTGTGTTATGTGTGGTGCGTATGGTGTGTGTGTGTTGTTTGTGGGTGATGTGGGGTATGTGTTTTGTTTGTGGTGTGTGAGGTGTGTGGTGTATTTTTTGTGTGACGTGGGGTGTGTGTGTGTGTGGTGTTGTATGTGGTGTGTGTGTGATGGGGTGTGTGTTGCGTGCTTTGTATTTTGTGTGTGAGGTAGTGTGTGTGTGGTGATGTGTGTGCTGTATGTTGTATTTTGTGTGTGATGTTGGATGGGTGTGGTGTGTTTGTGAGAATGTGTACCACACCACGCTCACCCAGGTGCAGGCTGCATCCAGCTGGGGGTGTTACCTCTGGCGCCATCTGCTCTTCCCTCCCTTCCTCCCTCCATGCGCCCTGGCTGTGCCACTTGGCATCCTGGATCATCTTACTGGGCTGGGCCTCCCACCTGGGTCTTTAGTCCACAGCACAAGGACCCCTGCTATGTGTGGGGCCTGCACTCAGGTGGGAAGGCAGGGTGAGGGAGGCTCAGAGACAGTCTGGAAGTGGCCATAGTCTTGGGCTGATTCAGTAGAGGGTGAAGGATTGGGATGGAGGGACCTGAGCATGGGTGCTCCCAGTGCCCTGGGTGGGCTGAGGGCAGAATGCCGTGCCCACAGCCTCAGTTCCCTGGTATGGCCATGTGGAGGGAGGTGGCCAGGGCTGGGCCTGCTCTGGTTTCAGTAACTCCCTAGCCTGAACACTTTTGGACACCAGCCCGTCCCCTGTCCTCATCCTCATCCTCTCTGAGTGTGCCTGACCCCTTCTAAATCCTCCTGCACACGCTTCAGACCCCAGTGCATAGGTGGCAAAGGGCAGGCTTCTGGAAGCCAGGGCAATTACAAGTCCCCAGGCTGCTGGGAGGTCAGAAGCCAGAGTGAACCACGGCCCAGGTCAGGAACTGAGAACACCTCTCATGGGTCCTGGGGATGCAGGACGAGGTGGCGCGTTTCCAGTCATCCATCTTTGCAGAGCTCTCGGCATGGCGTGACAAAGTTGGGGTCCGGGTGCTGGGGGAAGCATGCAGGTCTGACACCCCACTTCCTGCCTCCCATCTGGGATACGAATGTTCGCTTTCAGAGTGTTTGGAAGCTGGAGTGTCTGTGGTTGGAGTTGGAGCTGACGTGGGTCAAATCTGGCCTCCTACAGATACCAGAGGAGCTGTGAGCCTGCCCAGTCCCGGCACATTTTAGGGTCTCCCGCAAATGAGGTCCAGTGAGTAAAATGCCGGGACGTCCGTAGAAACCATTGATCTTCTCCAGTATCCCTAGGAGGCTTTTTGTTTCACTTGTTTTAGAAAAGTCATCCCCATTTTTAAAGGAGGGAAACATGGTCAGGTTGAGTGGGTGGGCTGTGACAATGTCCCCCTTTGCCAGCTCTCTTCTTTCTTCCCCGATGACAATGTGCTCACTCTCTGCAGAGGTTTGCAAGCCATCTCAGGCTCTGCCAGTGACATGGGTGTGCAGATTGGGGCAGGGCAGTGGGCAGGGGAGGGCAAGGCTAGGGCAGGTCACTGAGGGCTAAGTGGGAGCACAGGGATGGCACTGGGATGGATGTCCAGGGCACTGAGAGCAGGATGGTACACGACTTGGAAGGTCCTCCTGACCATTTGTCCATGATTAACTGCTGGGTCCAAGCCCAGGAAGGCTCCCCCCCCCCCCCGGCCTGAGACCGGCTGCATCTGTTCCATCTTCAGGGAGGCGCAGGAGCTGTGCTGTTGCTCTGCACAGCCTGGCGCCCGCTGTGCCTCACAGGCTGCTCTGTAGCCATGTCTCATTTGGAAGCTCCACCATAAAATGTGCCCTATGCCCTGGGGTAGGGGATCACATACATCACCTGACACAAGGCGGGGAGATGCAGAGTGGCAGTGCCCATGCCTGTGAGGTCCCCAGGGATGCACATGCCCAGTCCCAGAACATCCATATGGCTCTCTGCTTTCCCTGTCCTCTGCTGTGTTCTCACTCTGCAGACACAGACCTGCAGCACCCAGCACTCAGCCAAAACGCTGCAGCTGGTCATCCTGATTCCAAGGCTAGGGGAACCTGCCTGAGACACGTACCCTCTCTGAACTTGCAATTCTGTGCCATGACAAATGCCCCAAATAATCCCAAGTGCCTGAGGAGGTTCACTGAGTGTGTATATATTCAGTAGGGAGCTGCCCCAATGTTATTTGTGGGGTACTATTGTTCCACCAAGCAACTGTTAATATGGGATTTATGAGAGTTAAAGGAGGTAAAGAATATAAAAACCCAAAACCAATTCTCAGGAAATGTTATCATTACCATCATCATCATCACCATCACCCCATCACCATTACTATCACTATCAGCAGCATCAGCACCTTAATCACCATCACCATCACCACCATCATTACCATCACCATCACCATTTTCACCACCATCACCACCGTCACCATCACAATCACCACTATTTTCATTGCCATCACTATCACTATCAACATTATCATCACCGTCATCACTACCTTCACCATTACCATCACTATCAACGTCATCATCACCTTCATCACCATCACCATCACCACCATCATCATTGACATCACCATCACCGTCATCACCACTATCATTGCCATCACCACCATTGTCATGGCCATCACCATCACCATCATTATCAACATTATCTTCACCATCAGCATCACCATCACCATTGCCATCACTATCAACATCATCATCATCACTGTCATCCCTGTGATGGTTAATATTCAGTGTTAACTTGATTGGACTGAAGGAAGCAAAGTATTGTTCCTGAGTGTGTCTGTGAGGGTGCTGCCAAAAGAGATTAACATTTGAGTTAGTGGACTAAGAGAGGTGGACCCACCCTCAATCTGGGTGGCCACCAACTAATCAGCTACCAGAGAAGCTAGAATAAAGCAGGCAGAAAAAGATAAAGCAGACTTGCTGAGTCTTCCAGCCTGCATATTTCTCCCATGCTGGATGTTTCCTGCCCTCAAACATCAAACTCCAAGTTCTTCAGCTTTTGGACTCTTGGACTTAAACTAGTGGTTTGCCAGGGGCTCTTGGGCCTTTGGCCACAGACTGAAGGCTGCACAGTTGGTTTCCCCACTTTTGAGGTTTTGGGACTCAGACTGTCTTCCTTGCTCCTCAGCTTGCAGATGGCTTATTGTGGGACCTCACCTTGTGATTGCGTGTAAGTCAATACTCCTTAACAAAATCCCCTTCATATATACATCTATCCTATTAGTTCTGTCCCTCTAGAGAACCCTGACTAATACAATTCCCATTCTTATCCCCATTCTCATCCCCATCACTGTGATCACCATCACCACCACTACCATTACCATCACCATCACCACCATCACCATTACTATCATCCCCATCACCATTGCCATCACTATCAACATCATCATCACCCTCATTGTCATCACCATCATTCCCATCCTCATCCCCATCACCATCACCAAGACCACCATCACCACCAACATCACCATCACCACCATTACCATCACCATCACCATCACTACCATCCTCATAACCATCACCATCAGCATCAATATCATCATTGCCATCACCATCATCACCATCACTATCGACATCATCATCACCCTCATTGTCATCACCATCATCCCCATCCTCATCCCCATCACCATCACCATGATCACCAATCACCACCAACATCACCATCACTCCCATACCATCACCATCACCACCATCATCATAGCCATCATCATCACCATTACTATCACTATCATCGTCACCATCACACCATCACCATTACATCACCATCACCATCACTATCAACATCATCATCTTCACCCTCATTGTCATCACTATCATCCCCATCCTCATCCCCATCACCATCACCATGATCACCAATCACTACCAACATCACCATCACTCCCATACCATCACCATCACCACCATCATCATAGCCATCACCATCACCATTACTATCACTATCATCATCACCATCACCACCATTACCATTGCCATCACTATCAACATCATCATCACCCTCATTGTCATCACCATCATCCCCATCCTCATCCCCATCACCATGACCACCATCACCACCATCATCACCATCACCATCACCACCAGCACCACCATCACCACCATTACCATCACCATCACTATCACTATCAGCATCATCATCTTCACCCTCATTGTCATCACCATCATCCCCATCCTCATCCCCATCACCATCACCATGATCACCATCACCACCATCATTACCATCACTATCAACATCATCATCTTCATCCTCATTGTCATCACCATCATCCCATCCTCATCCCCATCACCATCACCACCATCACCACGATCATCAGCATCATTGTGTTTATAATTATTTTCAAATAATTCTTTATATGTGCACAGCCTAGGATCTCATCATGGGTTAGTTACACAATCAGAATTTGATTACAGGTCTCCCACACCTAACAGTTGCCAAGACTGGCCCACCTTCGACCCTCCCTATGCTCATGTGGACAGAAAGCTTCATGCACACACTCCTCTGGGGACATGCCCTCTGGAGGCTTCGATGGCCCAGACTCACACAGAATCCCAGTTAAGGGGGTCTCTGGCCCCAAAGGATGAGTTCTCCCATTGCCTTCCAGAGAGTCCCAAGAGAGAAACATATGTGACAGGTGGCCCATCTATGACATCTCAAGGTAGCACATATTCCAAATACTCAATGCAGATGGGTCTTCTTGTGTATTTAGACATTTCTCTTAAACATAGAAAACCTGGGCTGGGCATGGTGGCTCAAATCTGTAATCCTAGCACTTTGGGAGGCAGAGGTGGGTGGATCACCTGAGGTCAGGAGTTCGAGACCAGCCTGGCCATCATGGTGAAAATTCATCTCTACTAAAAGCACAAAAATTAGCCAAGCATGGTGGTGCCCACCTGTAATCCCAGCTACTTGGGAGGATAAGGCAGGAGAATCTCTTGAACCTGGGAAGCAAAGGGTTGCAATGAGCTGAGATCGTGCCGCCGCACTCCAGCCTGGGCAACAGTGTGAGACTTTGTTTCAAAAAAAAAAAAAAAAAAAGAAAAGGAACCCGGTAACTTGGTGAAATATTAAATTTTATTCCCCATTTGTAGAAGTGATGTATATAAGTCAAATAAACAACAATCCAACATCTCTTGTAAGCCTCAGACCCACTGCTAAGGTTTTGGTTATTTACTTCTAGCCATTTTTTTTTCTTTGTAATGCCCACGTCTCCGGATTCTGAGCTGAAGCCACAGGTGGTGTCCACTCAGATAGATATGACCTTGCCACTGCTTCTGACCTTGAAATGGCATAAAACTGTCACCACGCACAGCACCTGAAGGTCAGCACTGCCATCAACCATTTTTTTTAATATCGTCTGTGTTCATTCTTTCATTTCCTCCCTCACTCAGCAGATGAGCACTGGGCACCCGCTGCATGCCAGATTATTTTCCGCATGTGACAGCCTCAGAGAAGCAACCCAGCCTGCCTGTCCTTCCCTGCCTGTGGGGGTGACTGTCATAGTCTCCAGTAGTCAATGGCCAAATGCAGGTTTAGAAGAGAGGGTCATATAAAGTCCAGAGAGACCCACAGGCCTTTGGGGAAGGCAGAGAGCTGTGCCCAGGTCCACATCTGGCCAGGAGGGAAGGACGGCTGTGCTGGTCCCTCTGTGAGACACTCGGGGTCAGCAGGGGCTCGAAGACCACAGCTAAGTTCTGCTCTTGCCCTGGGGACTCAGGGGACCTGCTTCTCACCCAGCCACAGCTGCTTATAGCCACCTCTTTGTCCCCTGAATGTGATCTCCCCAGGGCCCCCCAGAGTCCACCAGGCATTGCTCAGTGTCCCTCCAGGGCGGGGTGGGAGTGCTGCTCCTGGCTCCCTGACTCTGTGGCCAACTGTGACAGTCATTCTCTGCTCCTCAGCCAAGCTCAGGCAGAGCCCTGAGTGTCCCTGCTGTCTGCTTACATCTGCTTCATGTGCTTGACATTGCTTCCTTCTCCCGCTGCCTCGGTTGTATTGACTGGGGAGGGGGGGGCAGCCCCAAGGCCCCCTCCTGCCTCACTGCACTCTCCTTCCAGACCCAGTGACAGTGTGATGCTGCCTGCTCCCCTGCAGAACTTGCCGGCTCCCGAGGCTGAGGGTGCTGTCAGGTGTGTTTCTGTGGCCCCAAACCCGGTCCACAGTACGTGTGACTCATTAAGGGACCATGTGGGTGCCACTCTTGGGGTGATCACAGCACCACTGTGACCTCTGCCCTCTGCAACTGGGGGACATCCTCAGCTCTGGCCAGTGAGGTCCATTGCCCTGGGGCGGTTGTGAGCTTCAGGGCAGAGACCATCCCAGGAGTGGGCTCCCTGCAGCTCCGGCCACCTCGATCTTTCACCCAGGCAGCCCCCCACTCTCAGGGTCGCAGGGGCCTCCTTTCAACAGCAACCTTGATGTGGAGAGAAAGCAAGACCAAAGGGCAGGATTACAAGGAAAGAGGAGAGACCCCAAAGCAGGGGCACTGAGGAAGAGGCCTGAGGAAGGACTCGGGAAGAGGGGCCGGGGATAGCAGCCTGGAGAGGTCGGGAGAGCAGAGACCTGGGCCATCAGGAGAGGAAGGAGCCACTCTCCAGTGGGGTCACCTCCGGCTGCTCCCAGGCCCAGGGGAGGCCCAGAGACAGCCTTGCTGGAGGGCAGCGGGCTGTGTTCTCACAGATAGACCCCTCCTTGGACTCGGTGGCCCTGCCCCTCCTCCAGGTCAGCCCAGGCCCTCACCAGCCAAATGACAGCCACACGTCCTGGAGCAAGCCTGAGTCCCTCGGTGGCCCCCACCCTGGGCTAAGGCCCTCCCTGAGTTTCGCTCCCACCCATGGGGACCCACCCTTCATGGCTGAGACCCTCAGTTATCGCAGCCACAGAGAAGCCCCGTGGGATGGCATGGTGTAGGAGCTCTAAGTGCCTTTTAATTTTACAGCCTCTTCTGAAAGATGTCTCGGATTCTGTGGGCCCTCATGCGGGCTTCTGCGGGAAGCAGCTGCACTTTGGGTTAATGGACTCGAATGGTTTGTGTCTGAAACCTTTGATGTTGACCCTTCACTGCAAATGAGTGTTAAAGAAGGACTTTAATAACTTGCTCCGAAGCTCAGAAGTGTTCACGATAACACCATTAATCCCTGTTTTCCATAGTTGGCAGAAAGCTCTAAGTACCTTTAATACTTTCTATATCTGACAGTTTTAATTATTTCCCCTGCACCATTATTGATCCAGCGAGTCAACCTGTGACTTTGAAGGCCTTTGTCAATACCCATTGCCAATACCAGAACCAATCACTCCTTGGCCGCGACAGGGATCCAGGGGTGGGGTGCGCGGCCCTTGCTCCCTTCACAGCCCCCACCCGAGAGCTTCCCTCTGCAGCAGGGATCCCTGTTTGTGGCCGCATTTCCACAGCAGCTCCCCGCGAGGGAGGTCCTGGACTGCAATAGGGGCCCCTTTGACACACAACAGGGTCTGTGACTTAAACATCCGAACTCTCTGGGGATGGGGGAGACTCCAGTGGAACAAGGAAAGCTCATTCTGGCCAGGCAGTCTCCCTCCAGGAACCCTCGGGTCTGAGTGAGAGAGAAGGGTACTGTGTGCTTACAGGCGGCCGCTGAGGCAGAGCTGGGTGCTGACTTCATTCCTTTTGGATAAACACCTGGAAGTGGGGTTGCTGGATCATACGGCAGTTCTGCTTTTAATTCTTTGAGGGACCTCCGTACTGTTTCCCATAAAGACTTTGCTTATCAACACTCCCATCCACTGCCCATAACGGCTCCCCTTTCTCCACATCCACTCCAGCATTCATTAATTTTTGTCTTTCTGATCATTGCGGTTCCAATTGAGGTGAGATGGTGCCTCAAGGTGCTGGTTCTGATTTGCATTTCCCTGATGATCAGTGATGCTGAGCACTTTTTCATGTACATTCCCATGATATCTGAAACATTATTCACAGTAGCAAGACAACCTAAGTATCCATCAATGGACAAATGGATAAAGAAAATGGTGATAGATGATAGCTAGATAGATAGATGATAGACAATAGTAGATGATAGATGATAGGTAGATGATAGATAGATATATCGATGATAGATAGATGACAGATACATGATAGATAAATGATAGATAGATAGATAGATAGATAGATAGATAGATAGATAGATAGATAGACAGACAATGGAATATTATTCAGCCATAAACAAAGAATAGAATCCTGTCATTTGTGGCAACATGTACAGAACTGGAGGTCATGATGTTAAGTGAAATAAGCCAGGCACAGAAAGACAATTGTCAAATGTTCTCACACATGTGTGGGAGCTGAAAAAGCTGATCTCGTAAAAATAGAGAGAAGAATGATGGTTGTCAGAGGCTGGGAAAGGGAAGGGCGGGGAGGTTGTCAATGGGCACAGCCACAGATGGGAGAAATAAGTCCTGCTGTTCTGGAGCACCGTAGAGCGACCGCAGTGAACGATATTGTAGTGTTTCCTGGAAAATACTCACTAGGAGAGAGGAATCTGCAAGTTCTCATTACAAATACATGATAAACGCTGAAGGTGATGGATTTGCTAGGTGCCCTGATTTGATCCATATACAAGGTATGCATCAAAATATCTCACTGCACCCCCTAAAGATGGACAGTCATTATCTATTAAAAACACAATTTTAAACAATTTTTTAAAGGCAGAGAGAATGACAACACCAGCATTCTTGGTGAAAGTCAGCTCCTCCCTGCTGTTTCTGCCCATGGAGTCCCCTCTCTATTTCCGTTTTTCATCTCCTCCCTGCCCCATCCTCCTCTTTCCCCTCCTTCTCTCCCTCTTCCCCTCCTCCTCTCCCTCCTCCCCCTCCTTCTCTCTCTCTTCCCGTCCTTCCCTCCCTCCTCCCCCTCTTCTTCCCAGGATAACCTTCTCATGTCCCCTCCCTATTCTCTCCTCCTGCTCCTCCTTCTTCTTCTACTTCAACACATCCTTTATATCTCCACACCAGTTACGATTTTCTCCCTAATTCTTCACCCCATCCACTTTGTATTTTTCAAAATATGAGTAAAACATCAAGCAATCCCAAATATAGCCTGAAAAGTGAAACTCACCCAAGCCTTGCACACTTTGCTCCCTCGTCCCAGAGGGAAGCAGACGCTCGGATGCGGACGCGTGTGCTGCAGCCCTGTGTGTGTGTGGGTGGAACACACACAGGTGGGCGGATTTAGGAACGCAAGTGACATCAGCCTGCCTTGGTGTTCCCTTCGTTTCGTTCTGTTGCTTCCCCACTGATGAACCCCGAAGTGTTTCCCATCATTTTCCGCACACAAGTGTGGGTCTCCCTCATTTTTCCAAAGTGATCACTGGAGCACAGACAATGTAAGTGTCAAGTTGGAAGCAGTCTGGTCAAATGTTCTCCACGATGGTCCCGGGCACCTGACGCCCCGTGCCACACCAGCACGAGGCAACGCCAGGCTTGCCTTTCTGCTGCTCAGTTCAGCCCAGCGTGCTTGTTCCATGTTTGCATTCCCATTTTTCCGGTTCCCGGTGGGGTAATTGACTTCTCTTTATTGGCCATTTTTTTAATGAATTACCTATTCATGTTCTTTCCCTTTTTCCTACTTTGTCGTTGAGTGTATCTTCTTAAACACTGTGAAAACTGAACTCTGTACACACCCTGCAAATATTTTTTCAACTGTTTCTATTCACATTGCGTATGGTGCCATTTTTACCAGATATTTTAAGTTCCAGGCTAACAAATCTGTCCGTCTTCACAACACCTAAATTCTGTATGTTGCTTAGAAGGTGCATGCGTTTTCTTATGTCTCGCATTAGTCATCTGTCTTTATTTTCCCCTGACAGACTGTAATGCTCTCAAAACAATTTATTAAAACTATCGTCTCAATGTTACTTGGCAGCACAATCTTTAGCACATGCCAGATTCCCAGGTATTCTTGGGTCTGCAGCTATTGTTCATTTTTCTATTAATCTTTCTATTTACCCTGTGCCAGTACTTTTTTTTGATTACACTATTGCACAGTTTTACTTGGTATCTCATTGGAAGCCTCTCTCTCTATTGTTCTTTATCTAAATTTTCATGGTTAGGCTTGCCAGTTTTCTACTTCAAATAGGCTTTAATATTAAATTTTGCAAACATAAAATTGGGATTTTGATTGAAATTGCATTGAATTTATAGAGTAATTTGTGAAGAATTTGTATCCTTCCAGGGTTAAATCTTCCACACAAAAGCATGGTCTATCTTGCCATTTAGATAGTCATCCTTTATGTCTTTTCTATAATGTTTATTATTTTCTTATATTAAATATACACATTGCATTTCTTATATACTTTTTTCAGTTTATGAGTTTTCCACTGCCAATATGATGTAATAGATATATTAAATTTTCCACCTCGTTATTGTAGGGTATAGGTTGATACAGCTACAGGTTGAAGTATTTTGGTCTGCACCTAGCCACCTTTTGTACCCTTGAAATAGTTTTAATACTTTCCATGTCATTCCATCAGCTTTTTCAGATGCAATCATTCCATCTGCAAATAATTATATGTATTTGCAAAGCTTCTTCCTTTCAATACCTGTATTTCATTTGTCTTCTATTATTGCACTAAAAACCCCTCCGTATGTAAGTAGCAATGACTATGAACCTTGTTTTCTGTTCATTCATTCCACAATTACTTCAGGAGCACGGATTGTCTGCCTGTTCGCATTCCAGATCCTGGGGAGATCATGTAAACAAAGTCACTCCACACTTAGATTCTGAGGGTGACAGATCATAAAGAGATGGGCACTATGCACACTGTGGTGATAACACTCAAAATGTTATGATTTTTTTCAAGCAGCATAAGAAGAGATTAACAGTAAGTTATCTATTTTAGACACTGGAAATACTATTCATTTTCAATATTAATTAGGGTGTTTACTTCAGGTTTGTGTTAGCAAGCCAAAGAAGATTCTTTGTATTATTGGTTTATTTAAAAGTTTTTAAAATTAGGCCTGGTGCAGTGGCTCACGCCTGTAATCCCAGCACTTTGGGAGGCTGAGGCTGGTGGATCACCTGAGGTCAGGAGTTCGAGACCAACCTGGTCAACATGGTGAAACCCAGTCTCTACCAAAAATACAAAAAAAAATTAGCCAGGTGTGGTGGAAGGTGCCTGTAATCCCAGCTACTAGGGAGACTGAGGCAGGAGAATCACTTGAACCCGGGAGGCAGAGGTTGCAGTGAGCCGAGATCGTGCCACTGCACTCCAGCCTAGGTGACAAGAGTAAAATTTCGTCACACACAAACAGACAAAAAAACCTTATAAAATTAGAAATGGGCATTCAATCTATAGAATGCATTTTGCATTTGTCAATGATAACAGGTTTTATTTCCTCTGTAATCAGTTGATGCATGTGAATAGATTTCCTAACATTGAGATATTATTGGGTTTTTGATAATAAGGTCTTTTTTGGTTGTGATGTACTAATTTTTTAAGTACTTTGTTGAAACAACTTTCCATCTTTTATGGTAGCTCTAGAAGGTTTTGTCTGTGAAATGAGAGGTTTGTTAGAACATGCTTGCATGCCATCTGGTTCTGGTGTTATGCGAGGTTGATCATTGATGGTTTTTATTTTTTCTTTGGCAGTCATCCTCTTACAGTTATGATTACTCTCCTTCAGACAACTTTTCTCATTTTCATTTTCTGAAGTACATATTGTTCTTTTAGTTTTTAAATTTTACCATTATATATTTTATATTTTTATAAAGATTATCTCTCTTTTATATTGAACAAGTTTGTTATTAGCATTTCAAAGAAGGATATTTGGTTTTTAATCAAGCCAACTCTTGATTTATTTTTACAGTTTTATTGAAATACAATTGATATATAATAAACTGCTGTATTTAAATTATACAATTTGAGGAGTTTTGACATATCCGTCAACCTGTGTGCCCATCACCACAATCAAGAAGTCAACATGTACCAGGCACTGTGGCTCATGTGTGTAATTCTAGAACTTTGGGAGGCCAGGGCAGGAAGATCACTTGTGCCCAGGAGTTCCAGTCTACAGTGAGCTGTAATAGCACCACTGTACTTTGACCTGGATAGTAGAGTGAGACCCTGTCTTGAGGAAGAAGAAGAAGAGGAAAAAGAAGAGGAAGAAGAAGAAGGAGGAGGAGGAGGAAGGGAATAAGATGAAAGGATGAAGGAATAAGAACAAGAGGAAGGAGAAGTCGAGGAAGAAGAAGAGGAGGTAGAAGAAGAAGGAGGAGGACGAGGAGAAGAACAAGGAGAAGGAGGAAGTCATCAACAAGTTAACATCCATCAGAACTCGAAGTCTCTGTATGCCTCTGTGTACTCCACCCTTTCCTGCCATCTTTACCCCCAGGAAATAATCTGCTTTTTGTCACTATAGGTTTGTATGATAAGTCTGTAACCATATATAAATGAAATCACAGAGTATTTTCTTCCTGTTTTCTTTATTTAGCATGACTGCTTTGATGCATCTGTGTTGTAGAGTGCATGGATAATTTGTTTCTTTTTGTTGCTAAAAAGTATTTAATTCAATGGATACACAATGATTAGTTTATCCATTCGTTGAGGAAGGGGATTCGCAATGTTTCCGGTTTTGCCTCTCTCATGTAAAGCTGCTATGAACATTTACATATAAGTCTTTGTGTGAGCATGTCCTTCAATTTATCTTGGGTAAATATCTAGGAGTAATACGGCTGCATCATATAGTAGGTATATAATTAACTTTCCAAGAAACTGACATACTATTTTCCAATGGGGTTGTACAATTTTGCATTCCCACCAGTGGTGGATGAATGTACCAGTTGTTCCATATCCTTGCCAACACTTGATATGGTCAGCCTTTAAATGTTAACCTTTCTAGTGGGTGTGTAGCAGTGTGTCATGGTGGTTTTAATTTGCATTTCTTTATTGACTAATGATGTTTAGCCTATTTTCAAGTGCATAATTACCATTTGTTTATCTTCTTTAATAAAATGTCTGCTAATTATTTCATTCATTTATTTTAGTTGTTGTTTGCATTATTGAGTTGTAGAAGTCCTTTGTATATAATTCAAGTCCTTTGTTACCTACATAAATTTGAAATATTTTTTCTCAGTCTGTGGCTCGCCTTTTCCTTTTCATAGTATTGTTATTCAAAGAGCAAACTAAACTTTTGATGGAGTCAAATTTACTGCTATTTTATTTAATAATATGTCTTATGGTATTGCATTTAATAAATATTTGACTAACTCAAAGTTATTAAGATTTGTCTTCAAAAAGTTGTATAGTTTTTATACCTTCACACTTAGATCTATTATGGGAGATAAGGTGGGTGCCTATTTCTTGCACGTGTATGGCCAGTTGTTCCAGCATCAATTTTTGATGACTCTTCTTACTCTAAAGGCCTACCTTGGCACCTATGCCGAAAAATGAGGTGGGCCCAAGCAGGTCTGTTTCTGGACTCTCGTGTACCTTTGATTTTTATTCTGAACTTTGTTCCGGTAGATCCTTCTCTGGAATGCTGCAGCTTCATGGTCAATCCTGAAATTAGGTAGTGTAAATCCTCTAACTTTGTTTCTTTTCCAAAATTATCTTGACTGTTTCCTTGCATTTCCATGTAAACTTCAGAATCAGCCAGGCAATTTCTCAAACTACGGTGATGTTTACTGAGAGGGTGTAGACTGGGTAGATCCTTTTGGTGAACAGCTGTCTTAACAATAATGAGTCTTCTGAGGCTTGGACACAATGTATCTCTCTATTTGTAACTTCCGAAAGTTCAGCACACTTTGTCATTTCCACGTATTTTTGTGCATCGTTTATCAAATGTGTCCTTAGTACTTAATATGTTTAATGCTATTTTAAATGTTATTGTTTTTCCATGTTAATTTCTGAGTCCCCATTGTTAACATATAGAAACACATTTGATACAATATACAATAATGTAATTGTTAACGTATAGAAATGCAATACATTGGTATTCGATCCAGCAATTTGTTAAATCCACTTAGTAATTCTCATGTTTTTATAGATTCTTTAGGAATTTCCCATGTAGGTTATCATGTAGCCTGAGAATAACATCGTTTACTTACTCTTTTCCAATCTACATGCCTTTTTTTCCTTTTCTTGCCAGATTGAACTGGCTAGAACTTCAAGTACAACGTTAAAAAGACGTGGTGAAACCAGATGTCTTTGCTTGCTCCCAGTCACAAGGAAAAAACATTGTGGTATTTCATCATTAAATGTGATGTTAGCTGGCTTTTACTGTGCATGCTCTTTATAAATTTGGAGAAGTTTCATACTATTTCTAGTTTGTTTAGAGTCTTTTTTTGTGAATGAATGTTGGATTTTGTTAAGTGAATTTACTGCATCTTCTGAAAAGATCATATTTTCCTTTATTTTTTAGCCAGCTCATATGATGAACTACAGTGATTGCTTTTCAAATGTTGAGGCAATCTTGTAGTCTTTGAGATAAGTTCTACTAAAGTTGTGGGTTTTTCTTTCTCTGCTCTCTCAACTGTATTTCTTACTTCCCCATAAGAAAATGTCACACACACACACACACACACACACACACACACACACACACACACGATAAAGGCATACCTGAGACTGGGTAGTTTCATAAAGAAAAACAGGTTTAATGGACTCACAGTTTCACGTGGCCAGGGAGGCCTCACGGTCATGGCAGAAGGTGAAAGGCACATCTTACATGGCAGCAGGCAAGAGAGACAATGAGAACCAGGCAGAAAGGCAAACCCCCTTATAAAACTTATCTCCCACAGGGTCCCTCGTACAACACGTGGGAATTATGGGAGCTACGTTCAGGTGGGGACACAGTCAAACCATATCACCTGGTTTTCCTTTCCATTTTAAAAATATGAGTGTGTGTGTGTGTAGCCATTTTCTCTTTCTGATACTGGTAATTTATATTTTTTTCTTTGTTTGGTAGTCTGGCTGGAAACAAGAGTTTTACTGAAATTTTCCAAGAACCCAAGATACCATGTAAGTTGTGTATTTCGCTGACTACGGTTTGGTTTGTCCCCACCAGAACTCACACTGAAATTTATTTATCAATGTGGCGCTGTTGGGAGGCAGAACTTAGCAGAAGGTGTTTGAGTCCTAGAGTGCATCCCTCACAGATAGATAATGCCCTCCTGTGAGGGCGAGTGAGCTCTGCTCTCTCTGGACTGAATTGGTTCCTGAGAGAGTGGGCTGTTACGAGGAGTCTGGATTGGTTCCTGAGAGAGTGGGCTGTTACGAGGAGTCTGGATTGGTTCCTGAGAGAGTGGGCTGTTACGAGGAGTCTGGCCAGATTCCCTGGTTTTGCTCTCTTGCTTCCTGTCTTGCATGGGGTCTCTTTGCACATGTTGACTCTCCTTCTGCTTTCTGCCAGAGTAGAAGCAGCCTGAGCCCCTCCCCAGATGCAGATGCCCAACCTTGAACTTTACAGCCACTAGAATCTTGAACCAAATAAACCTCTTTTCTTTATAAACTACCCAGTCTCAGGTATTCTCTTATAGCGACACTAAATGGATGAATACGCCACTCATAAGTACTTACCCCAAATAAACTAAAGCATATGTCTAAAGACACATACGCAAAAGTTCGTAGCAACTTTATCTATGATAGCCAAATCCAGAAAAAGCCCAGATTTCTTCAATACATGAATGTTTAAGCAAACTGTAGTACATCTCATACCATGAAGTCTGCTCAGTAATTAAAAATGAACAACTATGGATACATGTAACAACCTGAACAAATCACCAGAAAATTATCCAGAGTGAAAAAAAGTCTAATCACACAAGATTGCACATTGTGTGGTTGCATTTACATATCAGTTTTGAAAAGACAGAGGAAAAAAGTGAAGAGCCCATTCATGGTTGCCAATAGCTAGAGAGAGAGTTGGGGAGAGAGGGAAGTGGGCATTCTGATAACAGGCCAATACAAGGAATCTTTATAATGATGGAAATATTCAGTATCTGGCCCGTATCAAAGTCAGTATCCAGGTGGTGATAACATACTCTTGCTTTGCAAAATGTTACCACAGGGGGAAACTTCCTAAGGACTAAATGGGGGCTCTATTATTTCACACAACTGCATGTGAATCTACAATTATTTCAAATAAAAATTTCAATTTAAAATGTCATTCAACTTCCCTTTACCTCCATAATATTTTATTGCTGGTTATCCAGATTAACTTTATATTCAACTCTTTTAACTCTAGCAACAATAACAACAACAACAACAAAATAGAAAACCACAGTCATTTAAATCATTATTCCTCTTTATAAAATGCATTATTTTTCTCTGCCTACATACAAGATATTTTTGGTCTTGTCATATCATCCCACAAGTTCTTGGGATTTGCCTATATTTTCCAATCTTTTTATCTTTCCGATGTTCAGAATAAATAATTTCCATTGATATATTTTTGAGTCAATTTCTCTTTCTACTCTCACCTCTATTGTAGTATGGACTCCATGCTGTGAACTTTTTCTAAAAATCGGTTATTGAAGACCTTAGTTCTAAAATTTATGCTTGATTCTTCTTTAGGTATTCTATTTCTTTGCTGATACAGGAACTTTCTATTTGTTTCAAGAGTGTTCACCTTACTTCTTAAAGCATGATTATAAAGGCTGCTTTGAAGTCTTTGTCTTACAATTCTAACAACTGGTTCTTGTGCTTAGTTTCTGCTCAATTTTTTCCTTGTTAGGTAAGTTGGTTTGTTTTGTTTTCCTGGTGCTTTGTATGCTACAGGATTTTTGGATTGTATTACGGACATTTTCAACATTACCTTATGAGACTCTGGACATTTTACGGCCTAAAAAGAATGGTGATTTTTTTTTTCATTTGTTTTTAATGAGAAACCAATGAGATTATGTTCAAGCCTTAAGTTTCAATCTGCCTTCCATGGATTGTAGTTCTAACATCAGTTTAGCTTTGAGTTTTTGTATGCTGTTCAGATCAATCCCACACGCATGCCCAGTATGGGGCCTGGGCAGTGGTTTGCCTCACTCATCACTCTGTTCTCAAAGGCTGTGGTTTGCTTTTCAGGTCAGACATGCACAGCTTAGAGGTGAGGTTCTGATTTTATGCACAACCAACTTCATGTGCTCACCCTCTCACTCTGCCTTCTCTCCATCATCTCACTAACACCTTCTAACTCTCTGCAGCTTCCCTTCCTGGTCCCGGACATAAAGTCAGGACTTCAGCACCCTGGCTGCACCATGCACTAGCTGTGACTACTTCTTCATCTGTGCCAAAGCACCAGGAGGATGGAAAAGGAAAAAAACAGTGGGGAGTCAGCAAGTGCTCTTGGTTGAGGGACTCAGCTCCTCCAACCAGAGAGAAAAGCCCAAAGCCCTCTCTCGGGGTCACAGGTGACTGATGGACTGCCTTCCATCTCCATGCTGCCACAGTCTCCGCCACTGCATGGCCCAATGGCTGCACATTAAGATGAGGAAGAAAGACAAAGAGTGGGGTTTCCTCCCACACTGTCTGATACTCAGATGTCCCCTTTCCCACCCCTCGGAGCAGAAGGTGACAGCTCCTTTTGGAGTTTCTTCTCTTTGTAATCAGTGTGCATTTACAGTCATGGACCCCCTTTGCCTTGAAGCCAGGTGATACTAGAAGAAAAAAAAAGATAAACTCTCTAGTAGTTTGGTAGAACATTGAATTCTGGCCTTTTTCACCAGTCCACGTACTACCGTCTACTTTTCAGACTCTCTGATACTATTCTGAGCACTCAAGATGTGCCATTGTGTGAGACACAGGGTGCAGCACGTTCTCTCCATCTTGCCTGGAACCCTGTCCAGAGAGGTGCAGTTTGAATTTCCATTTCTGTTCTCATGAGAATGGTTGAACATTATTTCTCATTTTTGGTGGTTATTTGCATTTATCTTCTGCGTTCATAGCTCCAGATCATTTTTCTAAGTGCATTCAATCTTTTTCTTCATTATTTACAAAGATTTTCAGCATATTAAGGACAATTAATCATAATCTGTAATAAGTCATATATATGCCCAGTTCGTTATGCATCATTTTACTTTACTCATGGTATTTTTGCCCTGCAAAAGGTGTTTTCATTTTTTAGATAATCCTCCACGTTTCAGCCAAACTCATCATGTTTTTCCAGTACTTATTGTTTGGGGTTGTTTTTTACATTTATCAAATTGGAATTTATCCTTATATATGGTGTGGGAAGTGGCCCTAATATTATCTTTTCATATGATTACCAAGTTACTGAGTACTGTTCATAAAATATTTCTTCTGCTATTAGAAATGTTGTCCTTTATTGCATACTAATCTTTTGTATGTAATTGTGTCTATTTCTGGATTCTCTATTTTCTGCCATTAGTCTCTCTTTTCATGTACTGACACCTTACCGTTATAATTATAGAGGACTTATGTGATTTTTTAAATATGTGACGAGTTAGCCCTCCACTCACTGCACCTTTATTTAAAGCTTTTCTCTAGTTACCTTGCTTGTTTTTCTAATGAACTTTGTCATCAGTTTGCCTGCCTCTATAAATAACAACAATAAGAATACAAAAGACCAAAAACAGAGACAATTTTATGGGAACTTAAGAAAAAACTGGTATATATGTAATTGAGATTTTTTTTAATCCCAAGATAATATATCTCTTATTTTAGTTTATTTGGGGGATTTTAAAATTATTTTAAAAGTATAATTCATGTTAAACGAACTGATTTAGTCTAGCTTACAGTGGCAGTGGCTGGAAAAACAAGATAGCCCAGCCCCTGGTGAGATACTTCTTGCTCTTAGCAGAGAAGTGGCACAAAACATGGACCTGCTGTCACACAGACCTTTTTTGAATCTCTGGTTTGCTGCCCACCAGCTGTGCTGCTCTGGGCAAGTTTCTTAAGCTCTCTGTGCCCCGAGGCCCCATCCAGAGAGTGGGGCTCACATGCCTCATGTTTTCATTGTCATGCTCCAGTCGTGAGCCTTTTAAACTTCCATTTTCAAAGCAGATACACATTTTGGGAAGAACAGTCAAGAGATGGAGTTCTTTTCCTTCACAGCAGAAAATTTATTCTACCTCCATAACAAACGTTAGAAAGAACAGACACAATTTTAAGTTGGAATTTGATGTTCTATTATTTAGAGGCTTATTTCTGAAGGAGAAAGTGCATGCATTTACATAATTGGATTCTTATCTGGAGGAAAAGGAAGCTTCCAAAACTTTTGAGGTTTGCTTACCATTAATAAACACTTTTCTTTCCCAGTATTTCCAGTAATGACTTCACCAAAGTATGGCCTAGAAAGATATTACAACCTATTTCTCCTGTCATTTCCATCTGTTCATTCCCAGATGGCTCCCCTACATGCAGTTCAGAATGGAAAAGTACCGAAATAATTCTGGGCTTTATTTAGAATACTTTTAAAATATTTTCATTAACAATAACTTAATGGAAAACCCTGTACATTTTCATTCGGTGAGTATCTATCAATCGGCAGCATGGCATATATTCCTGGGCCAGGTGCAGGGGACGGGGTCCTTGTCTTAAAGTGAATGCAGAGTCTTCCTGCTGGCCTCTGGAGGCTCACATTTTGGTAGTTAAGACAGAGCTGTTTCATAACCACGTGGCTGGGTCACTCGTCTGTTATTTTTTTTCAATCATTCACTTGTTATTCTTTCATTGTGTCATGTGTTAGCTGCACACATTTGTGGGAGGCCATGCAGGCCAGGGCGCCTGTGCCCAGCATTCAGGTTCGGCTGTGTTTAAGACGGTCACCTTCACAGGTGTTCACAGCAGATCTGTGAGTGGAGATGATAACGCCTTGTGAGGGCTCCCGGGGGCTCGCCTGGGGGAGCGGGCGGGGTGAGGCGAGTCTGTGAGTGTGAGGAGGGCCTCATTAAACAGCTGACACATGGGCCTCAGGGCCAGCTCTGCCGTTCAGACCAACACGAGTGCTGGGTTGTGCTTGATCCGTCTTCCACACCCATTGACTCATCGCTGACAAACATCTACAGGGGGCACCTTGTCCCAGTCCTCGTGCAGACCTGAGGAGGGGCAGGACACCAGTACCCCATGCACCTGATGACAGAGGACAAGGGCCACGCCATTGGGTGTTGGTCCGCAGGAGCTCGGCGGAGGTAGGACGCTCTGGCAGACACGGTGGAGAGGGTGGCAGACAGGGGAGCCTTGGCCCCTCTGGCTTTGCCCCTCCTGGCCTTCGATGTCTGGCAGAGCATCTGGCTGAGATGAACTCCCGGCTTCTCTCCATGAAAGCTCTTTGAGGCATTCTGTGAATAGTCACATATGCATAAACATTGGAGATGTAATAATTGCTTTGAAATAGGGATGCTTCATCAACATTTCAGCCAAAATATGGAGAGATGCATTTGGACTTGCATCAGGCAGGTGCGCCTTGGGATAGGAGCACAGACACCTGCCACCTCAGGCAGCTCTTCTGCTCCCTTATCGCTGTAGCCCTTGGGGAAGGCAGTGGCTCTGCCACCCTGTGGGCCTGGGATTGGGTGCCAGCTCCACTCCTTCCCTGCAAATGACCAGACCTCACAGCCCATGTCCTAGTTAAGAAAAAGGCCAAAGGTCAATCATAGCCCAAGTCCTTGAGTTGGGAAAATTCAATGAACAGATACGAGAAGACCAGAACCCTTGCAGAGGAGAGGTCCTTAAAGACGCCCCCGCTGGCTCTGTTGAAAGCTGTCGATCAACCAGCCTCCAGCCCTGTTTGACACCATCTGGGAACTCTGACATTTGAGACTCAAGAAGGCTGTGAGATGTGTGTGAGTGGGCAGTGTGCAAGTGTGTTCGTGCCTGCATGTGTGTGTGTGTGCTCGTGTGAGTGGGCAGTGTGCATGTGTGCTCATGCCTGCTTGTGTGTGTGTGTGTGTGTGAATGGCAGTGTGCATGTGTGCTCATGCCTGCTTGTGTGTGTGTGTTTGTGTGAATGGCAGTGTGCATGTGTGTTCATGCCTGCTTGTGTGTGTGTGTGCTTGTGGGAGTGGGCAGTGTACATGTGTGCTCATGCCTGCTTGTGTGTGTGTGCTCATGCATGTGTGTTGCAGGTGCGTGTGTGTGTGCCTATACACGTGTGCACGCTTGTGCATGTGTGTGTAGTTATGGTGTTGTGTGGGTGGGGACAGATAGAGTATTCTTTTGATGTCTTTAAGCTGAGAGGTGATGGGATCTGAGACCTGGCTCTCCCTCGGCCCCGGAAGCCCGCTCAGCCCATGTGTATCCACCAGGCCCCCTGTGCGTCTGCTGCGGTTCTGATGTGGCCTCGTCAGGCACTTTACCTGATGTCAAAACTCAGAAATGTCACTTCTCATTGTTAGAAAATGAAGATCAGCTCAGAAGAAGCTCTCCAGCCTATGGAATACTCTGGGGAGGATGAGCCAACAGCATCTTTAATGGGCGTAATGGAATCTGGAACTCTTTGGAAAGAAATGGGAAGAAATGAGGGGCATTTGCTGAGTGTAGCTGCATCTCCCTGTCCCAGGATGTCCTGGCTGCAGCTAACAGCAGAACTTGTCTGCAACTGGAAATGCCAGACCAGGAGTGCGGGTGGCAGGAGAGCAGCAGACGCCTGTCCTGGAACAACTTCCGGCAGAGGTAGTGCAGTTTCCATGCTGGAAGCAAGTGTGTGTGTGTGCGCGTGTGTGTGTGTGTTTGCATGAATGTGTGCGTGTGTGTGTGCGCGTTCATGTGTGCATGTGATTATGTGCATGGGTGTGCGTGTGTGTGCATATGATTGTGTGTGTGTGTGCGTGTGTGCATGTGTGTGTGTGCGCGTGTGTGTGTTTGCATGAATGTGTGCGTGTGTGTGTGCGTTCATGTGTGCATGTGATTATGTGCATGGGTGTGTGTGCATATGATTGTGTGTGAGTGTGTGTGTGCGTGTGTGCATGTGTGTGTGTGTGCATGCGTGATTTTGTGAGAGTGTGTGTGTGCAGGAGAGAGAGAGAGAGAGGCCTGCCACGTTTTCGTTTTGTCTCAGCGAGGTGCACATCCTGGCCTATGAATCCTGTGCAGACCCGCCAGTCGGATTTGAAGTCCCACAGGCAGGTGTCCTCTGCGCTGCCTGAGCTGGGGGCTGTGCTCACCCACCTGAGTCATAACAGAGAAGGACCCACGACCCCGGTGCCCATGTCGCCCCTGCTCCAGGGCTGGGGAGCGGCGCTGGCTGCATAGTGCCTGCTCCTCTGGGAGGCTATTCTCTTGCTAGGAGAAGGTCCAAGTGCAAACACAACCAGCCCCGGCCGCCACGCCCTCCAGTCACTTGCTGGCCTCTGTTCAAGTTCCCAGTTGTGCGGGAGGGACAGAGAGCTGCCTTTCTGTGAAAATGGCCCACAGCTGCCTGTAGGGTCCTGGCTCTTTCCGTCGTGGTTGGAAGGGACTTGGCCACGGCAGGAAGTCGTTCAGCACCATCCCTGCAGTGGAGAAGCCGGACCAGGCAGGTGAGGTTCCAGGAGCCCAGCAGCCCAGGGGGCCACACTGGGGTCAAGGGCAGCTTGGCCACTGGGCAGCGTGGGGAGCCAGGCAGGCCCTTCCTGTCCACCTCCGTCATCTGCAAAGCAGACAGCAGTGGGGCAGGAATGACCCCTGTACATCAACCATGAGGGGTCTGTGAGTGCAGCATGAATGTCCTCAAATCCTAGAACCCTAGATAGAGCAGATGGGGTGTGGGCAGCTCTCATCCTTCTCTTAGGAGTCCCCCAGCAAAACCACAGAGGACCTCTGGCCAACGCATCCCCTCTGACTCCTGCGTCTCAGTAAGGAGGGCTGGGAGGGGAGCCAGCCTTCCCCAAAAGGGGAGAGAGGCCTTGCAGCCCAGAGGACAGCCGCTCCTTCCTCGGGGCCCCTGTGGCCCGGCCGACCTCAGCCTCAGGACACAGTGTCCTCTCTGCTGCTCTGGGTGGTTGTGGCAACTGTCTTCAGGGTCTGGATTTCTGCAGAGCTCCCACATTCCTGGATGTGAGAGGCCGGCAGATGTGCTGGGGAAGCAGGAGCCCGGAAGAGCCAGAGTGACACCATTTTAAAATCAGCTCCACCTTTAAACTAGCAAGGCACATTCCTTGCCGGTCACCACCCATGGTCCTAAGATGTCTACGGCGAAGGAAGCAGCTTGCTGATGGCTGTAAGGACAAACTACTCTAACAACAGAAAGTCCAGATGTCCAACACCCGTAACAATATCCGCTTTCAAGATACAGTTATGCTTTGATGTACTTACACACTAGAATGTCAAGGAAAGTTTTCTTTAAATCAATACAATAATACCTTTTGTCACGCTGTCTGCCCATGTGCCCATAGGCACAGCTTAGTTTAGTCTTTACATAGACAAGACCCCTAGGAAAAAAAACCCAAAAAACTTAAAACAGAGAAGGGGCATTCTTCCGCCGGCTGTCTTAGCACAGCCTCCTCTGAAGTGGAGCAGCTTTCAGGAAACGCTGTCCTCTCACTGCGCTCTGCAACTTGCCTTGAATTTCTTCCTATGCAAGATCCAAGACCCTGTCTTGGGGCCCGGATCAAGATCCCCTTTCTGCCAGCAGGTGCCACTTGCCTTGTGCCTGGCATAAACCCCGCAAATGGTGGCTGCAAGTTTAAACAAATGCCTCCTGTCATCCGGAAATGCCTCCTCCTTCTGGGGCTGTGGTCCTCTCTGGTGCTTTTATGGCAGCGTCCCCAACCTTTTTGACTCCAGGGATCAGTTTCCTGGAAGACAATTTTTCCACGGACGGAAGTAGGAGGGATGATGGTTCCGGGATGACGCTGTTCCATCTCAGACTCAGATCATCAGACATTACATTCTCATAAGGAGCACACAACTTAGATCCTTTTTATTTTCTTCATTCTTTTTGAGATGGAGTTTTGCTTTTCTGGTCCAGGCTGGAGTGCGATGGTGCGATCTCGGCCCACTGCAAACTCTGCCTTCCGGGCTCAAGCGATTCTCCTGCCTCAGTCCCCTGAGTAGCTGGGATTACAGGCACGCGCCATCACGCCTGGCTAATTTTTGTATTTTTAGTAGGGATGGGGTTTTGCCATGTGGGCCAGGCTGGTCTCGAACTCCTGACCTCAGGTCATCTGCCTGCTTCGGCCTCCCAGAGTGCTGGGATGACAGGCGAGAGCCACTGCACCCGGCCGGGTCCTTCGCATGTGTAATTCACTGTAGGGTTCCTGCTCCTGTGAGAATCTAATGCCGAGGCTCATCTGACAGGAGGCAGAGCTCAGGCAGTAATAGTTGCCTGCTACTCACCTCCCACGATACGGCTGGTACTGACCGTGGCCCGGGGGTTGGGAACCCCTGGTTTGTAGGATCCAGGAGAAGGGAGGCTCCCAGGAAAAGGAAGCTTCAGCCCTGGGCAGATGACCTGGGACCTGAGTTGGGGGACAGGCTGCCAGGCCCTGTGTCTGCAGCGATCAGCCCCTTCTGGGCTGTAGGATGCGCCTGGCAGAGATGGATGACCCTTGGACAGGACCCAGGTTATGCTGTGCCCATGAGTTTCCCAGGGATGCCACAACCAAGTACAACAGACTGGGGTGGGCACAGGCAGGTGTGAAATCCATTCTCTCCCTGTCCTGGGGCCTGAAGCCTGAGACCAGGGGGAGCTGCGCTCCCTGCAGGGGCTCCAGGGAGGACCCTTCCTGCCCCCTCACTCTTCTGGCGTTGGCTGTGACCCATGGCACCAACGTCTCTACCTCCATCTTCACTGTCCCTCACCTGCCTTCCCCGTGTCTTCTCTGTGTGCACACCTCTTCTAAAGACACCAGTCGTTGGATTTAGGGGACATCTGAATAATCCAGGATGATCTCATCTCAAGATCCATAACTTGATTACATCTGCAGAGACCCTTGTTCCAAGGAAGGCACAGTCCCAGGTTCGCAGTGAGCCTGTTCTAGAGGCCCCCATTCAGCCCATTACACAGCTTGTGGGCTGTGCTAGGAGTGAGTCAGGTCTGCCTTCCCAGTCACCCCTGCTTCCTTCTCTGGAAACGGGCACGAACTGTGTGCCAGGCCAGCTTGCAGGCTTGCAGGGAGGGCGGGTAGATTCGCCTCTGGTTGCCAGCAGCCCCCAGCAAAAGGGACTGGTGAATTCCTGACCTGTGGGTCATTTCCAGACGCTTTGGTACTCCATCCTGTGTACCCCGTCCTGCTTGGAATGTCCCTTGTCCCCAGCAAGATTTGGGGTTCAGTTAGGAGGGACATTTGTGCTAGGAGTGTTGCTGGCTCCTCAGGATAGGCTCCTGGACATAAAAAGGAGAGCACTGCCAGCTAGGCCCCCTTGTTCCCCGCCACAGTCAGCTGGGCCACCTTGTTCCCCACTACAGAGTCAGCTGGGCCGTCTTGTTCCCCGCTACAGAGAGCCAGCTGGGCCACCTTGTTCCCCGCTACAGAGAGTCAGCTGGGCCACCTTGTTCCCCGCTACAGAGAGCCAGCTGGGCCGCCTTGCTCCCCGCCACAGACAATCAGCTGGGAAACCTTGTTCCCCGCCACAAAGAGTCAGCTGGGCCCCTTGTTCCCCACTACAGAGAGTCAGCTGGGCCTGGCACCTGGAAGGGGGGCTTTGAACAAGTGCGTGTGCCCCGAGACTTGCCTAAGTTGAGGTACCGAAATGGCTCCTCCCTCCCAGGACCCAGAGTGAGGCCCGTTCAGGCCTTTCCTGAAAAGAATAGTCACCCCCGTGACCCAGGTCCGCTGCCTGTCCACACCGTGAGTTAGGTTGGAAAGAAGGAAGGAAGAAATTACTCAAACTAAGTATGCAACATTAGCATAAGATGCTTTGCATATTTTACAATCTTGTTTTCAAAGAACGATTTCAAGCGCGTCTCTAATTTACTGTCTGAAAGCGTCCCAAGCGCGGCTGGCCGACTCTGGCTGCAGAACGTTTTATTGCTTCTTGCTCTGGCTGCTGTCCTGGGATTCCTACAATTGCATTATGTACTAAGAATGTCGTTTCTGCACCGGTAAGCTTATCGCTCTTTACTGACTGGGGTAGTCTGGAGGTTTGAGAGCTCCCAGCCCAGGCTGAGGAGGATCTAGTGGCTCAGGGTAGAGAGGGGGCCAGAGCTCAAGACCTCTGCCTGGCGTGGGCCTCAGTGCTCTGTGCACGGGGACCTCCTTGTTGGAGTGTGGACTTAGAAAGGCTCTCCCTCCCCGAGTGCTCAGACCAGCATCTCATAAACTGGGTTAGCACGAAGTCGGGGGAATGGGAGATCATTTTCAGTCTCTCCTCAAAGACCCAAAGGAGACCGTACTCACCTGGGCGCACACCCTGGCATAACTGGCTTGGCACGTCCCCATCGGAGTCCGGAGTCCAGTCATACCCGGGCATAACCAGCTTGGCAGGTCCCCATCAGAGTCTGCAGTCAGGAGTCCAGGCCTGCCACCAGGGCAGGAGGCAGTGGGAGTTGACCGGTTGGGAGTTGCTCCCTCACCTGAGGTCCTGGGACCCTGAGGCTGGGCTGCTTTTCCCAGCCTTTGGGAGTCTTTACCCTTGTGGAGGAGCTTCCGGATTCCAAAGGCTTTGGCGAATGTCATCTTCCTGTGGCTGCGTCTGCAACTGAGCTCAGAAATTGTTAGGGAGGCTTCTTAGGATCTCCCAGTGAATTCTGCAGGCTCTGAAGGGCAGCCTTCAGCATGAGGGCCTCTGCTGGCAGACGGTGGGGTGCAGGCGGTGCGCAGGGGACAGCCGAGCCCTCCCAGAGGACAGCCTGAGTTAGTCAGGCTGGAGTTGCCCAGATAGGAAGAGGCTGGTGGGGCTGCTGCTGTCTTCCACCTTGCCCCGAGGGCTGAACAATGGGCATGTTCTACAATGAGGAGGATGCTCTGCAGGGACTCGGCACAGGGGGACGTGCTGTGCCAATCCTGGCTGATTGTCGGCACCCACTCGGCTGTGTCCTGCCGGGTCGCTGAGGCTCTTACTTGTGTCCTTCTCTGAGCTCCACAGAGGACGGGGAAGTACACGGGGCTCAGAGACCCAGACACAGCTGGGGGCGTTGGCTTTCTCGGGGCGCCCTTCCTCCCCCGGGGCCTGCCACGCTGGAGCACAAACAGGTGCTCCCACTGCCTCTCACTGGACAGTCACAGAGAAGCCCTTTGCTATGGAACCGCCAGCCTATTAGCTGTGCACACTGCGGACCCAGAGCATGTAGGGTGTGCACACAAACGTGCACACGCACACTTGCACACGAGTCAAGAGGGAAAGGGTCCACGGCAGGTTGTCCGGAATGCAGGTGGATGTTCATGGAAGAGCAAACATGCAGCCCCAGACATGCCGGGCCCTAATTGCCTAAGAGAGGGCGGGTGCCGGCCCGGGGAGCCTGTGGCTCAGCACAGCACGCAGGTGGGGAGGAGGGTGAACTGGTCAGCATGCTGGCCTCTGCTGGCTTCTCCTTGACCTCACCTGGGTTAATGTGGACCTTAGGCCTGGGTGCGTCCTTTCCCCACTTGACCCCAGAGTCCCCAACAACTTAGTGAGCGGTCCTGGAAGAAAGAAGCCAGACCCATTATCTTCCTGCTACTCAAGGCCTAGCGCCTTCCTCCCAGGAGAAACCCACCTGTTCCCACCCAGGCAGCCTCCTCTCCCCGTCCCTCCCGTCCTCCCGCAGCCCCGGGCATCTCTGGTCCTCAATGTGCCTTCTGACCTTTGCGCTTGCTGTTCTTTCCCGGGATTCTTCTCCGCTTGGCTCTAGGGCTCCCTCCTTCTTCCCCATGTCTTGTGGAATGCTGCTTTCCTCGGAGACCCCTGGACTCCTCATCCATAGTTCAACCTCACTCCTCCCTTACTTCCCACCCCGCCTGGTTTTTTGTTTCTCTCCTTGCCTTCCCCACTCATAGTCAGCGGATGCTCATTTTGACGTGAACCTTGTTTACGTCTGTCCAATGCAAGCCGCTGGGGCAAGGCTCATGTCTCTGTCCCCTGCTGCATTCCCAGGAGGCAGCCACCGTCAGGATGGTCTGGTGTCTGCCCTGCAAGGAGGGAGGGAGCAAGCGGACGCGACGTGCTGGTGCTCAGACGCCGGTGCCCCAGAGGCTGGCTGCCTGTTGACAGCGCGGGTGCTCGGTACCAGTGCCTCTGGGTCTTGCGACTGTAGCCTCGGCCTTGGCCTTCCCTGACACAAAGCCCAGCCTGGCCTGGGGCAGACACATGCAGAGACCTGAGCATCTCTCTCAGCCCAGTGCCTGGGAGGGGTCAGCACGGGGAGCAGTCCCTGGATACCCAGGGGTAGCTTCATTGAGCTGAATCTTATGAAAGAGCAGACAACACTGAAAACCAATTTGATGTCCATGAATGTTCAACCCCCCCACCCCTCCCGCCACACATTTAACAGCCACTGACACTGCACCTTCCAAATCCGTTTTATTCTGGTTTGAACAGCTCCACTCCATGGAAATGGCTTAATCGGATTCCTCTGTTCCTCCCAGGCAGGCAACCCAGGGTGGTGTGTTTACTTTCCAGACTTGCTAGACTGTATGGAAACAGACAGCTTGTACCTGCGCCAATGTGGCGTCTGTATTTTGGGCAGGGATCGAACATAAATAGACTATTTTGAGGGTGCCTGGCCAGACTTTTCTTCCATCCCCAAATCCCAAGTGCCAGATCTTTCTGCGTGCAGTTAATTCTATAGTTAGTACTTGCCTCTCTCCTATGATGCTATTATTTAAAGCTTGATTTCTTTGGAGAGAAGGATGCTTAAAAATGCTGCCCGGCTGGGCTGGGTACCCGCCCCATGTGCCTGGCATCATATGACCTATTTTCTAGGTGGGATTGGTTGCTGGGAACTGTGGCCTCACGGAGGAGAGCTATCATTTCAGGAGGCCTGGAACAAATGTCTGTACTTGTTGACTCACTAATGTTTGCCAGAACCTTGAGAAGTAACTTTTTAAAAAGCAGATGTAAACACTGCAGTTTCAGTGAAGCAAATGGCCCACATGGAAATGGCTGTGAAACGGAATTTCAGTCTGCCTCCTCTGTTTCCACAGGACTCAAGTCTCACCCATTTAGCTACATTGTCTCCGAGAAGCAGATGTGGGCTCTCTACTGCACCTTTGGTTTGCAATTCTGTTTAAGTGATGCCTTGCTTGCCTATTTCTGAATATGATAATCAATAATAATTATTATTATTATTTTGAGACGGAGTCTCACTCCGTGGCCCAGACTGGAGTGCAGCGGTGCAATCTCGGCTCATGGCAACTTCCGCCTCCCAGGTTCAAGCGATTCCCCTGCCTCAGCCTCCCAAGTAGCTGGGACTACAGGTGTGCACCACCACACCCAGCTAAGTTTTGTATTTTTAGTAGAGATAGGGTTTCACCATGTTGGCCAGGTCTTGATCTCTTGACCCAGTGATCCATCCAACTCGGCCTCCCAAAGTGCTCGGTCAAGGTGTGAGCCACCGCCCTTGACCAATAATAAATTATTAATTGATGCACACAGCGAGCTGTGCGGTGGTCAGCCATCCTGAGGGTTCCCTTCTGCTATCGCTGCTGTGAAGAGCCACGGGTGGTTTGCAGAAGAACGACCATGTGCAGGTGACGGCGTCAGCTCCTGCTGCACAGGCCGCTCAGGGTGCTCAGAAGGGACAGACCCGCGGTGCTGGGAGTGGACGGCGACTGTGCTGAGGAGGCCGGAGCCACGGCTGCCACAGAGGAAGGTGAGTATGAGCATGGACGCTCACGGGATGCATCACCTCCAGCAGCGGCCCTAATGCTAAATCTGGGTCTCCTTCAGACAGAGGAAATACCGTTTCATTGGAACACAGCCACGCCCATGTGTTCAATGATTGGGGCTTTGCACGCAGCACAGCAGCAGCTGAGGAATAACAGAGGCCGTGTGTCCCTATCGCCTAAATTATTTGCAATCTTTCCCCGGCTATAGACAGGTCGACCTTTACAGAATATCCGTGACTCTCCCCTACCATTTACCCCGCTATAAAACAAGTTCGCTGACTCCTGGTTTCCACGGAAACTCCAGGAATTCCACATTGGCCTTTCTTGGGTCCTCAGCTGCGGAGGCCTGCCCCTGGCCGGCAGTCACTGAGTGGAAGTCGAGTTGACCACATGAGTTAAGAAGCTAAAGAGTAGAACACACTTTTATGTGGGAAACGGCCTGTTTCCCTTGCACCAGAAGCAAGAACACACTTCTAGAAGGTTCTATCGGGCCCCAGGCAATGCTGCTGACCCCAGCAGGCGTAGGGCAGTGCGCCCCTCTCCACTGAGTCAAGATAAGCACAGAGCCTGGCTTCTGAGCCTGCCAGGAAGGCCCGTCTGCCCCCTCTGAGGGGCAGCTGCCCTCTGGCACCTCCCCACCCCACCATGCTCCTCCCAGAGCTCCCAGCACAGAAGGTGCAGGGGCTGCCCCGGGGGTGTGTTCGCAAGACACCCAGCCAGGCAGCCAGAAGGAGGGAGCCCCGTCGGGTTCAGCACCTCCAGAGCCAACTCCAGGGCCCGGGCCAGTGCCAGGGTCGCCATCTGAGGCCAGCCCCGGCCATCCTCTCCTCACGGACGGTCGGGCCAGTTTCCACCATCTACTGCCCTCATGGCATGCACTTCCCCACTCCTGAAGCAAAGAGCTGGCGCTGAACACCCGTCCCGAGGCTGCGGGGTGAAGGAATGTGGGGCCTCGGTGAACACAGGTCCACCCCCCGAGCAGCCTCACCTGTGAGCAGGTGGTCACACAAGTCAGAGCCTGGGCTGGGCACAGTGGCTCATTCCTGGAATCCCAACACTGTGGGAGGCCAAGGCCGGCAGATCACCTGAGGTCAGGAGTTTGAGACCAGTCTGGCCAACGTATAGTGAAACCCTGTATGTACTAAAATACTAAAAAACGCAAAAATTAGCTGGGCGTGGTAGCCTGTAGTCCCAGCTACTTGGGCAGCTGAGGCAGCAGAATCACTTGAACCCGGGAGGCAGAGGTTGTAGTGAGCCAAGATCACGCCACTGGACTCCAGCTTGGGTGACAGAGCAAGACTCCATCTCTCAAAACAAAACAAAAAAAACAAAAAAGCAAATCAGAGGCCAGCAGGGAGAGGGAGACCACCCGGATGGTGCCGGCAGTGCGCTCAGCACCCAGTAGCTGCCCCGTGCACGGGACAGAGGCAAGACTTCACCAAAGAGGCTCCTGAGGACCCTGGGTTCACTGCCAAGGTGCCAGCTCAGCACAGAGGCCATCTGTCCCCAGGCCCTGGCCAGCCCTCACCACCAACCTGGCTTTGCTTTTGATAGCTGGGCCTGGGGCCCTGCTCTGCCAGCTGGGACCCGGGTTCAAAGCGGAAAATGACCGGCACTCCCAGATGACCTGTGCGGGCCTCACATGCACCCAGCGAGTCTCTCAGTGACACCAGGGCTCCCAACACTTGGTCCCCATCTGCCACCAGGAGCCTCGATTCTTGGCCTGGGGGCAGGGAATCCTGCCACACCCTTATTTATTTTTAAACACCTCTTTGAATTGGACTTTCAGGAACATTCAGGATGGGACTCCGACATCTCTGTTGTTTAATTATTTGATTTTGTTTGATTTTATTCACAGAATAATTAGCCTACTAAGGATCTAATTATTGCTAAGGCATGCATTACGGAGATCAGCCCCAGGCAGCTGCCGGAGATGAGCAAACATGTTGCCTCTGGCCTGGGTCTCTGCTGCAATAACATTTTGAAATCAGTTATTTTCGTTTAATAAAGCGGCCCCTGATTCGCCCAGGTCCACAGTGGGCCAGGCGTTGTTTGCACTTTGCTGCGTTTTCAGGGCTCTGGCTTTCTTTGAAAGACAACAGTGTTTCCAATTGAAAGTTGACTCAGAAAACAATGACTCGCAACTCAAGGTCAAAGCTCTTCTCTAATCCAAAGTAAACAGAGTAATTCCTTTATCTCAGGCTCCGGGAGATTAAGGCAGCATCATTCCTTTCCCATTTATTAAAGGTGCGAGATCCGCGTGTCGTGGCAGATACCAGGTCTCAGGGAAGTCTAATTAGAGAGATGAACCGATACATGGAATGGTTTATAATTTATCTAATCATGAAGGCAACTTTGCTCCCGGCTCGGTGTTCACAGCGAGAGATTTCTATCTAGAATGTGCTCGGAGGATCCAGGAAACGAAGCCGCCCTTGGCTCACTTTTCTTGGCCTTATTGCTTCAGGAAGTTTCTGTAGCCAAGAGGGCTGGGCCAGCCTCAGTGAGACCATTCCTGCTTCCACCCAGGCCTGGAGGTGCGCCCTGGGCAAATGACCTCCGCACCCCGGTTTTCACACACGGGGGATTCTCCCAAAACACTTCCTGCCAGTCCTGCTCGGCCTCTTTCCCTCTTTCCAGACACCCCACTGTTGCCTGTTGGTGTGGGGGGTGGGGAGCGGGGGTAGGGGGAAAGCCCTGGGCTCGGGCCCACATCTCCAGGGCAGGAGCGGCAAGAATAGGAGCCCATATCCTGGCGAAAGCCCTTGGTTAAGGGAGTGCCGCTGTGGGCTCTGGGTCAAAGCGCGGTCACCCGATGGAAATGGGGAAAGTTCCTTTGTCCCCTTCACAGGATGTGCAATGGGGAGTGGCTCGATTCTTCATGCCCTGCTGCTCAAATCTCTAGCGGAGCAGACAGACGGGCAGGCTGTGGGGCTCCCGACCCCACCACCGTGTCTGGGGTGGATGTTTCCAGCTCCTGAAGCCCCCGTGAGCCTGTGTTCCAGGGTGCTCTGTTAGTTTTGCCGTCTAAAGGCTTGTGTTAACCCCTCCACCTTGTCTCAAGGACAGAGGCCTTTCTATCTCCCGGGTTCTTGCCTTGGTGTATCGGAAGAATCTGATCACACCTGGGCTTGGAGAATGGGTACAAGGTTCGATTGAGTGGAAGGAGCTCTCAACAGATGGGGGAGCCAGAAGGGGATGGAATGGGAAGGTTTTCCCCTGGAATCAGGCTGCTGGGCACCCCGGGCTTTCCTCTGACTGCCCTGGCCAAACTCTGCCTCCTTCTGCCAGTTGGTGACCTCCCGGTGCTTGTCGGTGCTCCTCTTGATGTCTGGTCACCTGTGTGTCTGCCTACGAAGGTCTCCAGGCTTTTATAGGCACAGGATGGGGGTGTAGCAGGCCAGGGTGGTATTGGGTAATGCAGTATTTGGGCAGGAAAACAAAAATGTGTGTCCTCATCTAGGTCCCTGGGCACAGGCCCTGGGGTGGAGCCCTAGCCAGGGACCACGACCTTCCCCCTTCCATATTACAGAAAGGGACCAGGCCCTTCCCTTCCCAGCACTTCTGTCTCACTATGTCCCCGGCACACCCAGACCCTCCTCCCAGTGACACCACGTCCACAGGCCCTGGGATGCATTTGTTTTTAATGAGGACGTGCTGTTCAGAGCTACAGGATCTTCGGAGAGAAAGCAGGGTGTGCAAGGGCCTCAGAATTGTCCCAGGGTCATCCTGGAAGGAGACCCCTCAGACCTCTAAGTCCCTGAGCCTGGACCCTGGATGTGTGCTCAGCTGTGCCCAACTGCAGTGCTTTGGGACCGCCCTCTAGCTCCCCATGGGAAGCACAGGCCCTGGGCCGGCCCAAGCCCCACCCACCGGAGTAGGGTGTCAGGGGCAGGGAGAAGTCAGTGTCTGCAAGAAGAACATGCCCCACCCCAGTGCCTCAGGCCTCCCTCCAGCCCCTGGACAGCCTTGGTTGGAGTCCTGCCCCCAGGTGCCTTGGGACAATTAACTACAACTTGAGTTCCTGGATTTGAAGCCTGGCTTTGGGGGAGGGGGAACGTTCACTCTGTCCTGGAAAAGGATAACCCAACCCCCATCCCGTGCGTGGTGAACACAGCTGGGCACTTGTTGAAGGTGGAAACATCTTTTCCCTTGAGAAGAAAAATTACTTTGATAGACCTATTTCTATAATCTGTCAATTGCATGAAAACTTTTTCGTTTTGTGGGTAAGAAGCCAGAGCTGCTGAAAAATCTATCAGTCTGTGGAAATCGAAAGTCTGTGGAAGGAGGAGCTGTCAAGGGTCACCTTTCTGGAACACTAGGATGGGGATCTCAGGGCAGGGGAGGGACACACTGACCACTGACCGGCATCCTTGATGTCCACAGCCTCAAGGTGTAGCTCTCATTCAAGGCCCAGAGGCCTGAGAGGCAGCAACAGCTGCAATTTAGGAGCTGATTCGTGTGTGGGGTTCCGAGGGAGGCTGTCAATGGGGTTAGAGGTCGTGACTTTTATCAGGATGGGGAAAGGCCGGCCCAGGGCTGCCCTGCGGACATGTGTGTTGAGGCGTGAAGGAGCCTCCCTCCCGGTGCCGATGGACTCGGAGCCTTCCTCAGTGGGGCTGGCTTTATCCCTGAGCCTCAAGGTGGTGTCAGCCATAGAGTGATGTTCGGTGGTGGACATGCACAGCCACGCCGCTCCCTTCCCGGATGACACCCATGCAGTTATGCACGAAAGCAGAACCCAGGGTGAGATCACAGACCCCAAAGGCCCACTGCCCTGGGCAAGCCGAAACTCTCTGTGCCTCAGTTTCCCCTGTGTGGTAATCCTGGAACCTGCTCCATGGTTTGACCTTGATGATTAGATGAGCCAGTGTCTGCTGCACGGGGAAAGGCTGAGATGTGCCATTAAATGTGCGCGTGTCGGTGGTGACGCGCTTCGCGTGGCCATTCGGGCTGCATGTGTACAGACATGCATTGGTATTTATGTACATACGTGTAAAGATGCGGCAATTTAAGAATCAAAGAGAATAACTATAATTAATTAAAGCACATTACATACGTTAAGAATGGGAGTTCATAATGGCCTTCCTAAAACATAGGTCAGTTTAAGATAAACTGAAGAATCAACTGATTTTTCAGAAAACTGGGAAGAGGAAAGGATCTCACGGGTACCAGTGTTTCCTGTGCAGAAGGCGCCAGGGCACCCAGATGGCTGGTGAAGGGAATGTCTTCTTCATAGGATAACGATAGCTAACGAATCAAGATGGCAGACCAGAATGTCAGCACTTCCAATCCCTAATGAAAAAGCAAATAGACCCAGGCCGTGACCAACACTAAGAGGGTGCTTTAGATAGAAGAATCTGGTGAGCCGCTGACCAACGTCTTTATTCATATTCCTCCCATATGGGTTATGAAATGTGCATGTGCATATGTAATAAGATAATATATAGTGTTGATATATTTATATATTCTATAAACTTGAAAATAATGCTAACTATTTATCTGAGTTTAAACCAATACTGGGTTGCCCCAACTCCCGTTACTTTACAGAAAGTTTTGAAATTGAGGTCACAGATCAGTCTTATCATCACGAAAGCGTTCTGCCTTCCTGTCATGCTGCGGTTCAGGAGGAAAGCCTGGAAGCATTCTTGACCACAAAACGGGGCCCCCATCCACCCACCCCCTCAGGCAGCAGGTCCCTGGGGACAGACGGGAACCTCAAGCCACAGGTGTGGAGCAGGGACAGAGCGGGTCCAGTACAAGTGCCTGTCAGGCCCCATGCTGGGCCTCGCTCCGGCTTCACTAATTGTTCTCTTTTTCTTTATGGCTAAAACACAACAGCTGTGTATTGTCACGCAATTGTGTGACCTCTTCTTAGGTTCCCTTCTTGGAGCAAACCCTAAGGTTAGGAAGGAACGGGGGTGCACTAGCCTCACCCACACTCATGCCCCTGGGACCACCCTACCTTCACAGAGGACACCAGGCTCTGTGCATGGCTCTGGGCCTTGAGATGTTCATGGAACAAAACCCAGCAGATGTACCCTCCAGGCAGGACGTGCAGCTCACACCCATTAAACAAGAGCTGCCTGACACGTCCCAGACAATACCGAGCTTCGAGCAGTTAAGGGGTCACGGTATTTTCAGAGTGAGGGTATAACCACTAAACATGCACAAGTTATTGTTTAAAATTCACTTAAAATTGTTCCTCTGTGTGAAGTTAAACTACCAGAATCAGGCATATTGCGATCCCTGTGTTTCCTTCTGCTTCCCATGTTTAGGATTTGTTACAATGTTGCACAGCACAAGCGCGTCTCCTACACCCAGCACTTTGCACTGCAGTGGCTGGTTTGGTGTTCACTACAACGTGCATGTACCCTAGGTGCTTTAAAAAATTACTGTAAATTGGCTGGGTGCAGTGGTTCCCACCTGTAATTCCAGCATTTTGGGTGGATCACTTGAGGTCGGGAGTTCGAGACCAGCCTGGCCAACACAGCGAACCGGCGTGTGCCTGTAATCCCAGCTACTTGGAGGCTGAGGCATGAGACTTGCTTGAATCCAGGAGGCAAAGTTTGCAGCGAGACTCTGGCGAGACTCCAGCTAAAAAAAAAAAAAGTGTGTATATATAAAATATATATTGTATATACAAGTATATATACAATACGTTATATATAATATATAATATATACAATATATAATATATCATACATAATATATAATATATTATATATTGTATGTAATATATATTACATATTGCACATATAATATATTGTATAATGTATAGTATAATATATATTGTATAATATATAATATAATATATATTATATATACAATATATTATATATAATATATATAAAAAACTAAATAGACAAATCATAGTTGTCTGCATTTATGGGTTATAAAATGATGTTATGATTTATGACTAAAATGTGGAATAATTAAATCAAGCTAATTAACATAGCCATCGCTTTAAATGCTTATCATTGTTTTGTCATTTTTATCATTGGGAGACTCTCTCTACTCCAATCTCCCTGCTCTGCCTGGCCAGGGGCACAGAACAAGCACATCCCTTGTGCTCAGCAGCAGCCACAAGGAACCTTCTCCTTCCCACTTCCCACAGCTAGCATGGAGCACAGGGTCCCCCACAGCCCGCTGTTCTCTGCCCGCTCTGCAGGGCCACCATGGATGCGAGGTCTCTGTGAAGATGGTCCCTGCGTTGCAGGTCCCCAGCAGCCACACAACGAACGTCGGCTGGAGCTTGGACTTGAGGAGGACAGGGCCTCTCCTGCGAGAAATGGAAACTCTGTCCCCACAGCTGCCAGTTGACCTTCTCCTGCTGGAAGGACCCCCGTGGCCTCTGCTGTCTGCATGGTGTGGCCTGAAGAGCCGTACACCCCAGGAGCTGCCTCTGGCCCTTCAGGAGGTGAGACTGGGCACATCGCTCGGTGATGAGGCAGGTCATGCGGGTGAGAACGGGGTTCTGCTATGTTGGGCTGTGCCCTCTGGTCAGCGGCAGAGCAAACGCATCCTCAGAGACAGGCTCATCTTCCTCCGGTCTCCGGAGAGCTCCACCACCCCGTTGTCTCCGCTGGCAGCCCTGGGCTCACCCACTGATCCATTGGCTCTAATCTCCACCCAGGGAAGGTGGGTCCCTCTGCTCTGTGGGATCCATTTCCAGGGCGACCAGGGGCATGACCTTCCACAGCACGGGACAGGTACAGCCAGGCATGCTGGCCTGACTGCCAGAGTGTTGGGGAGAAGACCTGGGGTACATGTGGCATCTTGGTCCTCCTGGCTTCAGCCACCTGGTGACAGCCCCTGCCTGGGACTCGGTGTGTCCTCCTGTCAGTGGGTGAGGTGGGGGGCCCAGTTCCTTGGATCTTTAGAGAATCATCAACCCCTTGGGGGAGGTCGGCTGGACCCCATCAGGGCATCTGTGAGCAAGGAAGACTCACAGGGCATCCTGCCTCCGAGGTCCTTCCTCAGTGGTGCAAGGAGGCGCGCTGATGGCGGAAGTTGTGGTGCCAACCAAATATTTACCGCGGCCTGTGCTTGAAGAGACCTACACCAACTCCCTCCGAGTGACTGGCACCTCCCCGGAGGCGCAGAATGGAGACATCCTCTTCTTTCTGTGTGTGCAAACAGCAAGAAGGCCAGGCGGGCAGACGGCTCGGGAGAACAGATGCCCTGCTTGGCACCTCATTTGGCAGCCTGTGGTCTCCCAGGCTCTGAGCCTGTCCAGGCTGTAGGGAGCGCAGACAGTGGAAGCTGGGAGGGGCCTCCCAAAGACCTCACCCCCAGGGACTCTCTCTCTGTCGGCAGGGCCCCGCACGGTTCCTGAGCACCACGGGGTGGCAGAACATTCAGGCCAGAGGAAGAAGCCCCTGCTCCCGACCCCCACGGCATAGCAGCAGAGGCCCCGCCCTACCCCACACTTACGCTGCATAGCTGAGAAGGGTTCAAACATGCTGACGTGAACCAGCCTGGAGTGGGGAGGCTGTGCAGGTGCTCTTGGAATCCTTGCAGGGAGCCGGACTCCATTGCCCTCGGCCGGGCCCTGGCTCTGCCACTCTCTGTTCCTGCATTACAGATCTGGCAAACCCTCCTGAGCGTGGCCACTGGATGGTGCAAGGCATAGAGGGAAACACAGGGAAGGGCCTTGGCCTGGTTCCCTGCAGCCACAGCCTTGGTGTGGAGATAGAGGAGGGGAGGAGAGGGGCCCCTGAGGGCCAGAGTCTGTGCCAGGCAGATTGGGCACCGTGGGCTCCGTCCTGGTAAGGGTTCTGCTGCAGGGTGGCTGGGGAAGAGCTGAGCTAGGTCCCAGGTGAAAGGGTCCTGGGGTGGCTGCAGTGGTGGCTGCCACAAGCCCTTGTTGGACTCTCCAAGAGGAAGAGAAGAGGACAGAATTGCCCCCCCGGGCCGTATCCACCTTTGGGTGCTTCTCTCGCGGTTCCACCTGCAGGTCAGCCTCTCCCCATCAGTAGGCGATGGGACCCTCTAATGTTACTGATGAGTGGGGAGGCGGCCCCTGAGGACTGCTGCTTTCCAGAAGCTCACACACAGACCCCACTGCACCCCAAGCCTGGGCAGCCCTTGTTTCCTACCCTCCCCAGCTGTCAGTGTGGAAAGGCAGGTGAGGAAAGCTGGCCACGAGGGCTGAAGCAGCCTCTGAATCACTGTGGAAGGCTCCAGGTGGGTGCAGCTTTCCTGCTTGGTAGGCGGGTGCTGCAGAGAAGTGTGAGGACGGGGTAGACACATTAAGGGAGACGTTTGGAAGGAAAGGGGCCCGGCCACCTGCCAGCTCTCCTGGTGAGTCTCTGCTGTGTGAGGGTCCAGGATTTTATGCCCCCAGTTGTTAGGGGAGCATCCTCCAGCTCTACCTTCGGCCACAGTCCCCTCTGCCATGGGCTGGGTTTGCCATGTGCCATGTGCCATGTGCCAGAAGGAGAGGCAGCCGACCCAAGTGGAGCCCTCTCAAGGGACAGGAGGCAGCACCCAGGAGAGGACAGCAGGTGAGCAGCCTCCCGGAGCTCAGCTCAGGTTCTCACTGAAAAGTCCACCAAATTCTTTTGCAGGAGCCTGGAGGCAATGTGGTGGTGAGGAGGGCTGTGACACCGGGAAACACGGGGTGGAAACGGAACCAGAACGACCGAGGAGACTGCAGGCACTACCTTGGCAACAGCCAAGGAGAGGAATCCTGGATCCCGGGTCTGAGCCGGAAGTTGCTCCTCTGTCTGATTCCAGATGAGCTCAAAGCCAGACCCAGCACCCCAGCTGGTGTGTGTGAATCTCAGCTGGTCATCACCCTCAGGGCCGACCTTAACTGAGGAGCAGTGTCTGAGCATGTCTCCGAGTGTGGGCCTAGGTGTCCTTTGATTGTCTCCTCAAGTCCTAGTTAAAGAATCCCACTAGGGCTGGCTAGAGCCAGCTTCCTAGACACGTGGGTTCCAGCAGGCAGCCCTGTCTTGGGGCTCAGGCAGTTGGGCAGGCCTTTCTGGCCAACAGATCACCTGCATGGGGCCTGCATCTGTGGCCAGCCACACACTCCAGGCTTCAATGCATGCAGGTAAATTTGGGAGTCTGTTCCTGCCCGTTAGTGATATCAGAGTTCAAATTACTCGAAATAGCACAACTGAAACAGACTCCTGATGCATTGCTCTGGTGGGGTTCAGGAAGCTCGCAGAAAGCAGAAAGCATGGCTGCACCATCACCACCACCACCACCACCACCATCACCATCACCACCACCACCACCATCACCATCACCATCATCACCATCACCATCACCACCACCACCACCTCCATCACCATCACCATCACCATCACCATCACCATCACCATCTCCATCACCATCACCACCATCACCACCATCACCATCACCACCACCACCACCATTATCACTATCACCATCACTATCACCATCACCACCATCTCCATCACCATCACCATCACCACCACCACCTCCATCACCATCACCATCACCATCATCACCATCACCATCACCACCACCACCACCTCCATCACCATCACCATCTCCATCACCATCACCATCATCACCATCTCCATCTCCATCACTACCATCTCCATTACCACCACCACCACCTCCATCACCATCACCATCACCATCTCCATCACCATCACCACCATCACCACCACCATCTCCATCTCCATCACCATCAGCATCTCCATCACCATCACCATCACCATCACCATGCCACCACGAATCTTGACTGTTTATGCATGTGAACCAGGTAATAGGTTTTGTGATGGTTCCATATGCCCTGTGGGACCTGTGTTCTGCCCTGTGCTCAGACTGTGGGTCAGAGGCTGCCTGTGGGGCTTTTGCACCAGGACAGCTGGAAGGCGCCCTGGCCGTGTCCACTGCAGTGTGCAGTTGCTCTGTGGTCAGGACAGGGGACTTCCCACTTCTCCTTCCCAGCAAGCCAAGAGCAAAGGGGAGCCCGGGCAGAGACGGTACCCTCAGGTGCCCTGCAGTGGGCTTCATGCCAGCATCTCCTGGCCGGACCCTTGCAGCCAGTTGGATCAGCCCCCAAGGTCCCATGGCTCTTGCCTGCAGTGCAGGCTCCTTCCAGTGGCCAAGGTGCTTTTCCAGGGAGGCAGGGCACCAGGGTGCATGCCCGTGCGTGCAGCATTGGAGCTGGTGGTGTGCGAGAAACCTGCTGCTATGGGTGGGGCGCCAGGTCGGGGCACAGCAGAGATGTGTGGAGCCTACTCTGGGGCTGAGGCCCAGGCACCTTAGGAGCCCAGACCCCGAGGGGACCCGTGTGGAGCAGAGGAGCCGAAGCTCCTGCGTCCTGGGCTCAGGTGACCACCACACCCAGGTGTGCCTGGGGCCTTCCCCACATCCTGGGGACCCTTCAGTCCTGGCAAGCAGGGTGGTGAGTCACCCTGCACAGGGTGCAGGGAGGCCCCACTCCCCGAGAGACCTCTCCCTCCCTGGTTGAGCCCTGGCTCTTCTGCAGAGAAAGGCATCGGGTTGCACCTCGCTGGAATTCAGCCTCCTCAGCAGGGAGGAGCAGCTCGGGGGTTCCCCAGAGGTGGTGCCGGTGGGGCGCCTCCCTGCTGTTGCAGTGACGTGGGTGACAGGCAAGCTCGGAACTCAGTAGCCCACGGCAGAACACGGACACCGCTGGGCCAGTGGGGGGCAGCCCGGGAGTGGGGAGGGTTGGGCAGCCCGTAGGGGCAGTGGGAGAAGCAAGGCTGCTCTTCGGATCTTGGCGGGGCCCGTCTCCCCGAAACCCCGAGGCCCGCTGGTTTCCCCTCGGCGCTGTGTGTCTCTCATCCTCCAAGAGGCCAGGCCCAGGCCAGGGCAAGAGGAAAGTGATGGGCAGACACGTGGCTGCAGTCCCTTCACCGTCAGCGCCAGGGTGGAAAACACACCCACTGTCCTGGAGATACTCTGGAGTTACACGGGACAAGAGGCCCACGTTCGATACAGGTGAGGGGCTGGGAGATACTCTGGAGTTACACGGGACAAGAGGCCCACGTTCAACACACGTGAGGGGCTGGGGCCACACAGGAGAAGGGGGACTGCCTTTCTGGGGCTGGAACTGCAGAGCAGGGCAGGCCTCTTGGCAAAGATAAGCGACATCATCACAAAGACACAGGCTGGCCCTTCCCCGGGGGATGGATGTGGGTGGGGAGCCTGGTGGGACTGAGGCGGGAACGCCCCCTGCCCCCATCTTCCTGGGATGAAGCTCTCAGGTGCCCGCTCCACCCTGGAGAACAGGGGAGCTCATCTTGCGGGGAGGTCCCTGGGGTGAGGACACCTACCTGGGTGGGGCCGCTGGAGGCAGAGCCACGGTGCGGGGGAGCTGGGAGGGGATACTTGGGTGGGGACACCTCTAGGGGATACCTGCCGGGGTGAGTGGGATACCTGGGCAGGGACACCTGAGTGGGGATACTTGGGCTGGAACACCTCAGGGGGGTACCTGGGGCAGGTGGGGATACCTGGGGAGGACACATACAGGGACACCTGAGTGGAGCTCCTGGATGGGGTCACCTGGGTGGGGTCTGTGGCAGGGAAGTCTCTGGAAGGTGCTATGTTCCCGCACCCTGGCATTAGCTGCAGGCACCCGCCCTCTTCCTCCTGGCTGGAAAGGGCTCTCTTAATGCTACTTTCACTGGTTTGTACATATTTTGTGAAGGACGAGGACTTGGTCTGTGTTGCTAAGTGAGGGTGGTGTTGCTCTGGCACAGAAGGAAGTCTTCAATAAAAATATGTCCATAAAGAAAGCGAAGGTTCTTTCTCTAATGTATTCGGAACGCCCGTGCCTGGCACGCAGGCCCATGGTGTTCCTCAGCATCTCGTTGCCTGTGTAGCATCAGTATCTGTGTGATATTGATTTTTTTTCTCAGCAAGTGTAAGAAATACACATTTTATTTACCTTTTAAATTCCCAGCACCCGTTGGCTGCTGGTTTACAGCAAGTGCAAAGTGCTCGGCAGTAGAAGAGGCTTGGGCAGGTCCAGGGGAGGAACAACCCCCGACAGCGACACCGCAGCTTCCGTGCTGCCCCCGCTTGAGCTGTGAACTGAAGACCAGCCAGGCAGCTGCTGCCCCCTCCCATCTGACAGAGGAGCCAACTGCAGCTCAGTTAGGGGTTCTCTGAGGGCAGCTCTTCTCCTGGGTGGTGATTACCGGTGGTGGTTCTTGGGGAGCACGCTGGACGCCCTGTCTTTGTGTTCACAGCTAAGAAGACTCTCATGCCGCTGAGGTTTCCTGGGAAGGGACCCCACGGGGCACATCCTCCTGACTCCAGGCTCACCTCTGGCAGGAGCAGCCCAGCCTGCCTGAAGCGGAGGACTCTGTGAGGTCCACAGGGCACCTCATGCACCCACCTCATCTCCAGGGCAAACGTCTGCTGAGTACTCCAGCCAGTGGCGTGCTTCCACCCCCTAGAGGTCGGCCTGGCTTGCCAGTGGCTTGCGGGGCTGGAGACAAGGGCCGATGGATCTGGGCACCAGCCTAGATGTCTCCTGCACACAGACATGAGCTGCAGACATTTGCGTCTGAGCCCCCAGGCTCTATGGGCTCCGCCTCTGAATGTCAATCAAATGTCCTGCCGCAAAGCTCTTCCCGTTTTGAGAGACATCAATGTGAAAACCTCAAAACCAAATCAGAGTAAGACCGCACCGCTCTCCTTCTCTGCACCCCTCTTTAGGCGACAGACACTCTGCCATCTGCCTCCCTCTGTCCTCCTCCCTTCCCCAATTCCCCAGTGCCTGGAAAGCCATCCTGTGCTTCTTGCTTCCACTCCTCTGCAGCCCTCACAGCCCGGTCTCGGCATCCACATTGCCAGTAAAACTCTCCAGCCACTGACCATCCCGGGCGACAGAGAGCCACGCTCCAGGCCCCGTCTCCCATCCCCTGCATCCCCTGACCTCACTGGCTGCTGCACTCTTGCCCCCTTGCTTCCTCAGGACTGCTCCTCCCTACTCACTGTCCCTTCACTGTCCTGGCGGGTGTCTCCTCTTCCTCTTCCCTGGCACTCCAGTGGCCCATGTCCTGGAACAGTGGCTGCACACCAGCACCTCCACCATCCGTCCAGGGCTCCCCTCGCTTCCGCTGCACTGTGTGGTGGGTGGAAGACGCAGACCACGAAGGCAAGATGGCTCCGAGGGTGACGAGAGCACGCGTATTGACCACGATCCTGCCGCAGCCACCAACGCACACCCTCCTGTAACATGCAGAGCAACCCCCCGTAAGATCCCATGTTCTAGATGAAGAACCAGAGACGCGGAGACGTCATCCTGACAGCCGCTGATAGTGACACAGCACCTGCTGTCGCTGGCCCTGTTCTGCGTGGTTTCCATTTCTTCTACTATTTAAACCTCCTGGTCACCCTATAAGACAGGTCCTCACCTGTTTTACAGAAGCAGAAATGAATCAATAGCTTTCCTATTGCCCGAGTTGGCAGAACCCTTGGTGGGTCATGGGGCCCAGAGTCGAGTCCAGTGCTGTGCCGCAGTCTCCTTCCCCTCAATTCATAGAGGTACAGAAGGAAGGAGGGAGGGCAGAGGGAGGAAGGGAGGGAGGCCTTTGTGGTCTGGACGCTGCCGAGCAGGAGCAGGAAGGGTGTGTCTACCCTCGCCCTACCTCACATATCCTCACCCTGCTGCCCACCCTCGCCCTACCTTTTGTGTCCTCACCCTGTCGGGAGGAGCCCAGAGGGACAGAGCCGGCACAGTCAGAGTGAACAAGGCCACACTGTCAGGGAAGCAAATTTCTCGAAAGCAGCATCAGCTCCCCCGGTCAGTGCTGGGTCTGCTCATGGCTGGATGGACTCTGTGTCCCAGCACTGCCTGGGTTGGGACCCATCAAGGCAGGGCTTGTGGTGGTCAGAGCAGCGTTCGGGGGAAGTCACCGTTCTCCGCCCCGGAAGGTGCAGATCTAGAACTTCACGGAGGACAGAGCAGGTGTGAGAAGGGAAGCATCAAGCGCATGTGGTGTGGGGTCTCCTCGCAAGACCCTGTGTGACCGGGCTGTCTGGTGGGCAGGCACCTGGCTCACTGCATCCTGTTTGTGAGACCTTCCATTTTCACACCTGGGTCCTCCCTGCTAGAGTGTAAGCTCCCTGAGAGCACACACCTTATGTTTCCAGACATGTTACTCAATACGCACTTGGTCCATTAAGATTGAAGCTCAGCCAGCTGGCAATGGTGGAGGAACCTGTGTTCTTTCTTTTCTTTTTCTTTTTCTTATTCTCCTTCTGCAGCATTAGCTGAGATCCAGGTCATTGGCTTCACGACTGCTCAGAGCTGCACTGTCCCATGCGGTGGTCATGCATGACATGTGGCTGTTTAAAATAATTGAAATGAAGGGAAATAAAAACTCTGCACTAGCCACATGTCGGGTGTTCAGTAACCACACGTGGCTCGTGGCTCCTGCACTGGACAAGGCAGAGACTGTCCAGAAACGCATGCAGACATCCTCACTGCGGGCTCTTGTGTAGAAAGGAGCAACTTTGAAATGCAAGAATTATGACTAAAGTGCATTTTCCATAGGGACTGCCAGACGACTTCCAAAGAAAACTGCTGCAACTCTAAGTTTCACCAAGTCAGGAGCACCTGTCACCCTGTGGCCACCTTCTGACAATTCTTTGTGTTGCCAGCCAAGTGGATGAAAGATAGTAAGGCCATCTGTAATATAATTATTAATAAAAGTAACATGAGTTTGAATATATATTAACATTTCCTCTTCTTTAAATTGCCTATTCAAACCCTTTATTAATTTCATATTTTGGCGTTAGGATGTTTCGTGTTCAATGGTAGAAATGCCTTGTCCATTATGAAGACTAACTTTTCGTGGTTATAAGAATATATATTACAGATGTATGCTATGTTTTAGAATGTCTATAGAATTTTTGACATCCACTCTTTTTTAAAGCTTTGTGTAGTCAAATGTATCTATATTCTCAAATATGGCTTCTTGATTTTCTGTTATAAGAAAATTCCTTGCTCAAAAGCTAGACAAATGTTATTCTAAATTTTCTTTTCTTTTTTTTGAGACAGAGTCTTGTGAGTCTTGCTCTGTTACCAGGCTGGGGAGCAGTGGTGTGATCATACTCACTTTAGCCGGGAACTCCTGGGTTCAAGGGATCTTCCTGCCTCAGCCTTCTGTGTAGCTGGGAACATAGACATGCACTACTGTGCCCAGCGAATTCTTTATTTTTGTTTGTTTCTTTGTGGAGACAGGATTTCACCAAGTTACCAAGGCTGAGCTCCGTCTACATTTTCTTCTAAGACATTTAAATATTTTACTTTTACAGATAGGTGATCAGTGTTGAACTCATTATAATCAGGTATGAGGAAGAAATGTTTTTAATTCCAAGTGGTCAGTTATGTTAATACCAATAAAATAAATTATCCTTTCTCCATAAGATTAAGAAACCACAATTAGCCGAGTTTCCATAACAAAATGGACCTAGATTTTCTTTTAGACAAGGTCTTGCTTTGTTGCTCAGGCTGGAGCAGAATGGGGCAGTGATGGCTCACTGGAGCCTGGACCTCCCAGGCTCCAGAGATCCTCTCAGCTCAGCCTCCTGAGTAGCTGGGACTACAGGTGCACACCACCACACCCAGATGATTTAATTTTTTTGTGGAGATGGGATTTCTCCATGTTGCCCAGGCTGGTCTGAAACTCCTGGGCTCAAGCAATCCTCCTGCCTTGGCCTCCCAAAATGCTGGGATCACAGGTGTGAGTCACCACACCCAGCTAGATATTGCTGTGACTTGTTCCACTCATCTAGTCATTGATCCCTGAGCCAAAGCTGCTCTGTATCGAGCTTTTTATCTGACAAGGTGAGTGACCCCTCATTGTTAGCTCTTTAAAAAAATATTCTCAGATAAAGAGAGAGCTGGCTGTTCCTTTAGGTGAATTTTAACATTATCTGTGCCATATCAAAGAAAACTCCGATTCTATTTGGGATTGTTTTCTTTTCATAGTTAGATTAATTAATAAAATACTGGCCGGGCGCGGTGGCTCAAGCCTGTAATCCCAGCACTTTGGGAGGCCGAGACGGGCGGATCACGAGGTCAGGAGATCGAGACCATCCTGTCTAACACGGTGAAACCCCGTCTCTACTAAAAAATACAAAAAACTAGCCGGGCGACGTGGTGGGCGCCTGTAGTCCCAGCTACTCAGGAGGCTGAGGCAGGAGCATGGCGTGAACCCGAGAGGTGGAGCTTGCAGTGAGCTGAGATCCGGCCACTGCGCTCCAGCCTGGGCGACAGAGCGAGACTCCGTCTCAAAAATAAATAAATAAATAAAAACGAAAATAAAATAAAATACTGAAGAAGAAATCATATTTTTATAGTGTCAGATTTTCCTAGTAATCCCAAGTTTCTTTCTATTCATTCAGGTCTTTCTCTGAGGCTATCAGCACCATTTTAGATTTTTCTTCTTATGAGATCTGTGCCTTTTTCATTTAGTTCTCTGCAGTGTGTACAGCTTACGCTGCCATTTTTGAATGGGAGATTATTATCCAGTTCCATGTCTGTTTGCTGCTAGTGTAGAAAAAAATGTGGGTTTTTTTTTTTTTGTTATTTTATATCCAGTCATCCTAAAAGCCACATTTTGCTAGTGTAATATGCTTATTCTGTCGGTTACTAATGGCACGAGAAGATGAAAACTCTGAAGCCAGCTGAGAAGAGACCTCTCCAGTGTGTTTGTAACTGTGATCTTCACAGATGCTGACTCTTCCAAGAAATGCTGGCCCAGGCTCTCCGAAATCTGCATCACAGACATCAAGGCATCGACGCCTCAGCAGTGATGTGTGTGAACGTCACACACACCCCAAGGAATACAGTCATCACAGGCAGTAGACAGGCGATCGAGGTCCGGGCACCCCACAACTTCACAGGTGTGGAAAGTGAGGCTGGTCTGGCTCTTGCTGAAGGAAGGGCCTGGGAGCAAGTTCAGAAACCCCGAAGTCAAATGTTCACCATGGGCAAGGCGTGCACAGAAACAAACAGGACACGTTCTAACAGCAAAATGCAAAATTAATGAAGGGTGTAAATAGGCAATTTAAAGAAGAGGAACTGTTGATAGAAGTTCAAACTCATTTTTATGAATAATTATGTGTCTGATTGACTTGCTGTCTTTCACATATTTGATTGGCAATGCTTAAAATAATTGTCAGGGGAAATACAAGGCAACAAGAGCTCCTGACATTGATGGTGACAATTAGATTTGCAGCCTTTCTTTGGAAGTAAATGGAAAATGTCTATTAATATTAAACAGATGCATTCCCTTGTACTCAGAAGCCCCAGAGGGGTGGCCATCTGGGGGATGAGTGGGGTCAGGGTGCCCCTCGCCCAATTCTAAAGCCGCGTTTCTCCTTCCCCCTCCAGCTGTCAGCATGAATGCCTAGCCGTTCCCACCATCATGCCCTCCACCTCTCCTTCCTTCCTGCCTTCCCTCTACCCATCTCCCATCAACTCCTTCCCATTCACCAAGGTATGTCCAAACACCCCCTCCTCCATGAAGCTTTCCCTGCTCCAGACCTCGAGGCCCTGGTCACCCCCTGCCCTGGTGTCCATGCAGCTGTCCAAGGGAGTGGGTCTGCCTGCTGCCTTGATGCCTGATGCCTCGGGGGCATCTTCCCTCAGTGAACGCTTGGGGCCCTGGGCAGGGACTCTGCTCCTTCTCAGTGGGCCCTTTGGAAGTGCCCGTCAGAGGGACAGGCACATGGGCCTCCAAGCCACACATGGGCAGTAGATTCGGTTTGATCCCGAGGCAGATTCTTCCCTGGGCTTGCACGTGGGAGCCGGGGTGGGTGTGAAGCAGAGCAGGAGCCTCCATGGGAGAAGATGCCTGGGGCCTGCAGGTGGGGGGGAGCAGTTCTGAAGGAGTAGGGAAAGCAGGGCCACCTTGGAGACTTCCCTGGGGTCTCTGGCCTGGACCCGAGCCAGGGAGGGTGCGTAGGAACCCCTGGACAGCTGGGCATGGAGGAAAGTGAATCCAGGCCAGAGGAGGCTGTGACCACCGGCAGCGTGTTAGCAGGAGCAGGGAGGCCCGGGACGCCCCGTAGCAAGTGAGCAGGCAGACGGAGCAGGCTGCCGGGCTCCTGGCACGTACGGCCAGGCCACCCCTGCCAGCAGAGCAGGAGAATCCTGCGTCGCCCCCCAGCACTGCAGAGCAGGGAGTCTAGAAAATGCCTGGCATCTCAGTAAATTCTCCCTGCCTCCTCGTCCCATGATCTTCAGCCAGCAGCAGTCTAGAGCCGTGAGTTTGCATTTTTCAGAAGGCTCCATCCCTGCTGTGGGCATGAATTAAACGGATCCTCCGGACGCTGAGGACAGCCTTTGTCTTCTTGGTGCACTGCAAAGGTGAACGTCCCTGTGACCTTTTGCTAACAAAAGACTCCTCCCAAATCCTCTCCTGGACATCAGACACCCTGGGCTGGCAGAGCACACAGACTTGCCACTGCCAGGCGGACCCCCTGGGCGGTGTGACCTGTCCCAGGCGCCGCAGAGGAAGACGGCTGGTGTGTCCCTGAAACAGGAGAGATGCATTGCCACAGGCTCCCCAGAAACAAGATCCCCAAATGCCACTGTCGGCTGCTGAGGGGCAGGGAAGTGGTTGGTGCAGACCACCCTCGCCAGGCTGCCCTGCAGCCAAAAGGCAGAGCGCTGAGCAGGAACGCAGCCTCCGCTGAGGGCCACGTGGATGAAATCAAGCATCTGGGCCTGGGAAAGGCATTCCTGGAGAGTCTGTGTGCAGAGGGCTGGCGGGACCGATCCGCTGTGTGCAGGGGGCTGGCGGGACCGATCCGCCGTGTGCAGGGGGCTGGTAGGATTGGCCTCCTGAAAGGAGGAGAGAGATCAGCATGCTGGGAGGGAGACCGACTCCCAGAAGGAACAATAAGGTTGGAGGCGGCAAAGCAGCTTCAGAGCCTGGCTCCAGCCCTGGAGACAGAAAGACCAGTTTAAATTCCCACCCGGCCGCACCCTCTGGGGGGCTGTGGGACTTTTGGGAGCCTCTTTGGTCCTTAGTTTTATCTTCTGTGGAACAGAAGCAATAATTCGTATTTAGTTGGGGGTAATTAGAGGCGACATATGTGGATAGCTGGACACGCAGCACACTTGGTGATGGGACCATCTTCACCCCTCTCTCCCTGGTTTCCCTAGGAGAGGCATCTCTTTCCGCCCTTTTCCCCTGAGACTTGGGGCGTGAAGTGTAAGATGCTGGATCTCACAGACAGGAGCCCACAGACGACCCAGAAACATTGTGGCCAGCTTTGAAATCTTCAGTCTCAGGGGACACTCATAGGCTCCACGATGCTGGGTGGGTCGTGTGCCCACCCTGAGCTCCTTCCCTTGCTGCTAAAGATGGGAGTGATGCTTCCTGTCTCCCCTTCATGCAGGCATTTTGAGGTTGCACGTGACAGCAGCCACCCGGCTCCAGGTCAGTGGCGGCGTGGAAGAACTCCAGCTCCAACACCAGGTCAGTGGCGGTGTGGAAGAACTCCAGCTCCAGCTCCAGGTCCGTGGCGGCGTGGAAGACCTCCAGCTCCAACACCAGGTCCGTGGCGGCGTGGAGGAACTCCAGCTCCAACACCAGGTCGGTGGCGGCGTGGAAGACCTCCAGCTCCAACACCAGGTCAGTGGCGGCGTGGAAGAACTCCAGCTCCAACACCAGGTCGGTGGCGGCGTGGAAGAACTCCAGCTCCAACACCAGGTCGGTGGCGGCGTGGAAGACCTCCAGCTCCAACACCAGGTCGGTGGCGGCGTGGAAGAACTCCAGCTCCAACACCAGGTCCGTGGCGGCGTGGAAGAACTCCAGCTCCAACACAGGTCCGTGGCGGCGTGGAAGAACTCCAGCTCCAACACAGGTCCGTGGCGGCGTGGAAGAACTCCAGCTCCAACACAGGTCCGTGGCGGCGTGGAAGAACTCCAGCTCCAACACAGGTCCGTGGCGGCGTGGAAGACCTCCAGCTCCAACACCAGGTCGGTGGCAGCGTGGAAGAACTCCAGCTCCAACACAGGTCCGTGGCGGCGTGGAAGAACTCCAGCTCCAACACCAGGTCAGTGGCGGCGTGGAAGAACTCCAGCTCCAACACAGGTCCGTGGCGGCGTGGAAGAACTCCAGCTCCAACACAGGTCCGTGGCGGCGTGGAAGAACTCCAGCTCCAACACCAGGTCCGTGGCGGCGTGGAAGAACTCCAGCTCCAACACAGGTCCGTGGCGGCGTGGAAGACCTCCAGCTCCAACACCAGGTCGGTGGCAGCGTGGAAGAACTCCAGCTCCAACACAGGTCCGTGGCGGCGTGGAAGAACTCCAGCTCCAACACCAGGTCAGTGGCGGCGTGGAAGACCTCCAGCTCCAAGCTGCACACACCTCGCTTGAGATGCTGTTGCCCTGAACCCACCGTGCCAGGTGGAGTCTGTCCGCCCCCAGCCCTTGCCCTGGGGCCCTGAGTGCTGGTGGCTCTCTGAGGTCACAGCCGGATGGGGCCTGGGCTCCTGACTCACGGGGGTTGGGAAACGGCCTCGGGTGTGCCGATCCGTGAACTTCTTTCTGTCGTGGATGTGAGATTCATGAGTGAGATGCCCCCAGCCCTGCTCCAGGGCAGCCTTGCCAGTTTCTGGAATGTTCTCCTTTCCAGGCTGCAGCTTCCTTCTGCCCACGAGTGACTTCCCCGTCTGGGTGTCATTTCCGCTCAATTCTGTACTTAACTTCAAAAGGTGCATAAAATCCTAAAATGGGACATTTCTCAGCTGGCCTCCTCCACCTGCGGCTCCTCTCACGTGGAAGCAGGTGGAGGCCTCACGGTGCTCTAGAGTTTGTAGGGGGCAGAGGGCAGCATACTTGCCACAGACATCCTGTTACAGGGACCATGGGATTAAGAGCTTGAAGTTTAATTTAAGTCACAATGAAAACAAGTACGGCCTGGTGTGGTGGCTCATGCCTGTAATCTCAGCACTTTGGGAGGCAGAGGCAGGCAGATCACGAGGTCAAGAGATCGAGACCATCCTGGCCAACATGATGAAACCCCGTCTCTACTAAAAATACAAAACTTAGCTGGGCGTGGTGACATGCACCTGTAGTCCCAGCTACTCGGGAGGCTGAGGCAGGAGAATCGCCTGAACCCGGGAGGCAGAGGTTGTAGTGAGCTGAGATCACGCCACTGTACTCCAGCCTGGGAGACAGAGCGAGACTCCATCTGAAAAAAAACAAAAAACAAAACAAACAAAAAAACAATTACAAACCCCGGTTCAGCACGCTCCCAGGAGACTGTCTGACTTGGGGCTCTGGAGCTTCTGAGGCCCACAGGGTGGGTGGTGGACCAGGCCAAGCTCCCCCTTCTGGGTCCCTCTCGGGCAGGCGGTGGTGACCTGGCCCCAGGCAGACACTGGCAGCTTGGAGGAGGGTGGGACCTGCAGACCTCAGGGTTGCTGGACAGTCCTGAGATGGGCCCTGCTTTTGACCAAGGCACCTGAAGAGTGAAACATGCTCTGTGCGTAGAGGAACAGGACGGGGAGAGCGTGGCAGGCCCTTCTCCAGTTCAGAGCTAGCCCCTCCAGATCCAGAGCAAGCTTGGGAGGGGAGGACTCGATGTCCCAGGATTTGTAACTTGGACTTCGGCGTTGGGGAATACGGGTGATGTTCACCTGCTGTGGAAGAAGCAGGAGGATTAGGAGTGGCAGTGGCAGGGCCCTGAGTCAAGCCTGAATACATCGGATGTAGAGGCTTTGGGCAACTTGGGTGGAAATGGTGCAGACAGACGCTGGGGTGCCGAGATCAGCACCCCACTCAGCCTCCTACACCTCCATGACTAATCAAAAGGTTCACTTCTCCCGATCTTCCGGAAGAAGCCCTGGCCCCTGGGAGGCTCCTGGCATGGACCCAGCTATGGGACTCACCTTGTGGCAGGCACAAGGGCTGTGTCCCAGCAGGCAGGACCCTAGTTCAACTCCTTCCGAGTCACAGGGGGCCTGGGCTGGCCGGATCGGGGGCTTCTCCTCCCCACGCCTGCCCTCCTCAACAGCCCGCTGCCCCACGGCCTTTCCCTGCTCCTGAGCGGACGCCACGCCCTCTCCAGGGTGGTTCTGCCTGGACGGTGACTTCTAATGTCAGACAGAAAAGGCGGCCTGCAGCGAGGACGGGGCCCACAGCCCTGACATTCTGCCCACCCGGCTTCCTCGAAGGCCTCCTCCTGGCTTCCTGGGTGAGGCTTGCCGAGGGGCAACAGTGACACAGAGGCCATTCTTTGGGGACTGCTGCTTGGGGGCCTTGCTCCTGGGTGTGGGTGGGAGGCAGTGACCTCACAGACAGGACGCTTTCTTTGGGATCCTGGGAGAGTCTCACTGTGGGCGCAGGACCACTGTCATCGCTCGGTCTGCAGCTCAGAGACCTCCAGGGACAGCCCTTGTCTCCAGGCTAAAGTGCCACCTCCGTGTATGACATCCCTGCCCGTCCTTGCTGGGTTTTAGTCTATGCAAATTCTGTCCCCTCCCCTTGGTTGCCCCATATAAGTGAGACCTTCACACCCATCCCCACAGGCCAGCATGGAGCCCCCTCCGCCTGCCAGCCTTCCTGGGCTCAGGGTCTCTGCACTCTGGGGGGCTCCGTCCCAGTCCTCACACAGGGCCAGGCTCAGGCTCGGACCCATCTCCTCCTTGAAGCCTTCCTGGAGCCGCAGCCAGGCCCGGCGTGTGCAGACTGAGCGGCAAGGGCCAGATCTTTGGGGTACAGGGTGTCCCATCGAGGTTGCCGTGTCACAAACAAGGGAACCAAGACCCGTGGAGTTTCCTGATGGCCTGAAGTCTGGCCCTCCCCTACAGTCCTGCCTGCCTCACAGGCCTGCGGGTCATGGTGCCCCTGCTGGACAGTAACCAGGCGGAGGCCGCTGCTGCGGGCGAGGCCCCAGGGTTGGAGAGCTGGGTCCCGCAGGCTCCAGGACCAGGGCACAGACCCCATCAGTAAGGTCCAGTGTCCTCTCTGATTTCACCGCCCACCCAGGGCCTCTATCCCGTGGCTCCCACTATCAGGCAGGCCGAGGGGATGCATTTCCTGTGCTCTCCTGCCAGACAGAGAATTGCCTGGATTATGAATATCAGCTCGGAGGTGACAGGTGACAGACGTCACCAACCTTCAGCTCCAGACTGAAATAACATGGTATTGACCTTGCTCAGAAAGGCTACCAAAATAGAAAGTTCAATACTCTCTATTTTAACTGACAGTTAAAAATTCAATACATCTTCCTCCTGCCAGACACCTGTATGCGATCAAGCTAAATAAATGCCCTCGGGTTTCTTGCAGGAGGCGTCGCTGTTTATGTGTAAAGTTATTGGCCCTGGCTGGGAGGGACTGATTTTCCACACTCTAGAGAATGGCCCTTTTGAAATGTAAACAATGCCTCTACAATCCCAGGCTATTTTGACAAAAGCGAGAAGTGAAGCAGAGGTGGGAGATAAAGGCACACTCCGTCTCTCCTCGGACCCAACACGGACTCCACAGACATTGTTCCGTCACGGAAATCAATACCAAAAAATAAAGGTCAAATACCTGTGCGTGTGTGGATGTGTGCGTGTGTGTGTGTGTGCTATAGATACACAACGTGAGTATCCAGAGGAGATCAGCCATGGGAGGTACAACTGTCACACCACGAAAAGACGCAAAGAAAACTGGAATAGTATAAAAAATAAATACATAACAGGAAAAATGAGAAATAATATTAAGAACAAGAAATAAAGAGTATCAATAAGACAAAAACTTGAGTCATCAACAAAGAAGTGGATAGTTTTTTTTCTGTTAAGAAATATAGACCCCTTAAGAAACAGAGGAAGACTCACCTCTGACCATACGCGTCACATCCCATCTATGAAAGAAGCAATTTCAATTAAGTTATTTACAACCAATGCAAACAAAAGGGTACATCCAAAAAATAGAAAGAATGCATACAAATAAACAATAAAGAAATAATCCCACGGAAAAGGAGGCTCAGACCATAAACGCTCAGTCCCTGGAGGAGACTCCCGACCTCGGGTCTCCTCCCGCCTCCACTTCCAGCTGCTGGGAAGCTGCCAGAGTGCAGGTTGTTCTCCGAAACTCATTCAGGAAGAATCTGTTCCCTGGGCTTCTCGAAGTGAACCAGCCACCTCTGAGCCACCCGAGAGTGGGTCAGAGCTCAGCAGGCCCAGGAGCTGAGGACGCCGCTAATGCCTCGGGCCCGTGGCAGCACACACAGAAAAGGTGACCCAGCTCCTTAGTAATGAGAGAAACACTCAGGAAGTCACGTGACATCCTGAAATCCAGTCACACTGAGCTTTGGGAGGGCAACCAGTGGGGGGCCTCATGGACAGCACAGAGCCAGACCCCAGGCAGCGCCCATCGAATGCCAAGCGTGCACTCCACCAGCCAGCAAGTCCAAATCTGCAACACCTCCCACCTATGCCCAAGGAGAGGCACGGAGCCGGCTTCAGCAGAGCCAGAACGGGGAGAAGCCAAATATTCTTCTGAATGGGACACAGGCATAGCAGAGTTTAGCTGGCCAGCCCAGCCAGGCTTCTGTGCAAAACCCCAGAGGTTTCCCGCACGCTGTGTAGCATCCTCCTGAGAGAGGACGGCCAGGGCGTTGAGCTCTTTCCCTGCCCACAGCTCCTCCCGGCAGCCTGTAATCAGCGGAGTGCAGCCCAGGCAGCTCCCAGTCCCGCTATCAGGACCCAGAAAGAGCGGGAAGTTAATCATTAAGATTCCTTTTAAGCAAAAGACATAAACTTCGCTCCTGTCACTGCTGGCCTCACACGGCCAGTGGGAAGGGAGCCGCTGGCTGCTGGGACGCCGGCCGCAGGGAGGTGATGGGACGCGCGGAGGCAGGCCTGGAGGAGATGCGGAGCAGGCCCTGCCCCAGTGGCGCAGCACACGGTGGAAAGACCTTGTCCATCACAGAGGATGAACCGGGCCAGGCATAGTGGCTCACAGCTGTAATCTCAGCACTTCGGGAGGACGAGGCGGGTGGGTCCCCTGAGGTCAGGAGTTTGAGAATAGCCTGGCCAACATGGAAAAACCCCATCTCTAGTAAAAATACAAAAATTAGCCAGATGTGGTGGTGGGCACCTGTAATCCCAGCTACTCTGGAGGCTGAGGCAGGAGAATCGCTTAAACCCGGGAGGCAGAGGGTGCAGTGAACTGAGATTGTACCATTGCACTCAAGCCTTGGCGATAGAGTGAGACTTTGTCTCACCAAAAAAAAAAAAAAACCAAAAACCGAAACAAAAAAGAATGATCTTGACCTGTGAACATGACTGAGACGAAGCCAGTTCAGAGGCTGTGGAAGAGGGCGCCATGGGAGTTGGGCGGTGCCTGGGGGAGGAAGGTCTGCAAGACTGGAGCCAGGAAGGATGGGCTGGGAGAGAGGATGCTGGGAGTGGGAGGGGCCGGGGGTGGGAGAGAGGATGCTGGGAGTGGGAGAGAGGATGCTGGGAGTGGGAGAGAGGATGCTGGGAGTGGGAGGGGCTGGGAGTGGGAGAGAGGATGCTGGGAGTGGGAGGGGCCGGGGGTGGGAGGGGGCAAGGAGAGGGAGAAGAGGGGTTCTGGGTGGGAAGGATTGGGGAGCAGGAGGAGGGGAGTCCTGCAGCTGGAGGGGCCACAGCTATGCGCAAGGTGAGCACTTCCCAGGCAGCTCTCTGAAGGCTAAAGGGCGACCCCTAAGTACCCTGGATGCCCCCGGAATAGCCATGTGAGCCCAGAGCCCACACATGCCATGTGACAGGACCTCGTCCAACCACAGTCACATCTGGGCTTTTCTCCATCAAGAGTGAAAAAGGCAAACACTTTAGAGACTCCCGACCTCGGGTCTCCTCCCACCTCCACTTGCAGCTGCTGGGAAGCTGCCAGAGTGCAGATTGTTCTCTGAAACTCATTCAGGAAGAATCTGTTCCCTGGGCTTCTCGAAGTGAACCGGCCACCTCTGAGCCACCCGAGGGTGGGTCAGAGCTCAGCAGGCCCAGGAGCTGAGGACGCCGCTAATGCCTCGGGTCCTCGCCTGCCACCAGGCAGCTCCCGAATGCTGACCCCGAAGGCCGCTGTCCCGTTTCCTCTGTCTCTTTACAGGAAAACGGGGGCAGAAATGAAATGTCAGGGCCGGTGGACACTGGCCTTTCAGCATCTCCCAAAGATGAGAAGCGCCCTCCGTCTCTGATTATGACTGCTTCTGTGACATGTAAGGCACAAAAATTATCCTGTGAGGTTGGACACCAGAGAAACCCACGGGAACTGGGCTGTCTGGAGGATATTTTAAGGTATTTTCTTTTAACGTACTGGAGTTTCTTTTTTTTTCTTATTTAATTTCCCTTTATTTATTTTCTATTATTATACTTTAAGTTCTGGGGTACATGTGCACCACTGCAGACTGGATACACAGGTATACATGTGCCATGTTGGTTGTTGCACCCATCAACTTGTCATTTACATTAGGTATTTGTCCTAATGCTCTCCTTCCCCCAGCCCCCCAGCCCCCGACAGGCCCCGGTATGTGATGTTCCCCTCCGTGTGTCCAAGTGTTCTCATTGTTCGGCTCCCACTTATGAGTGAGAACATGCGGTGTTTGGTTTTCTCTCCTTGTGTTACTTTGCGGAGAATCTTTATTTGGGAATTGCATTTCTTTAATTTGATCATGTTTTGCTTTGCGCATGTGTCACTGCAATTTCCCCACACAGCTGCTCCTCCTGTCCCTGGACACTCTGGCTGGAAGGCGGAGGTGGAGGGACTGGCCCGAGCCCTGGTTTTCGTTCTGGCCCTGCAACTGAGCCACTCGGTGACTTTGGAAAGTGACTCAGCTTTCACCTCTCAGGTTTCTGAATGAAAAATAAAACGGGCTGCTGCTGGACTCACAGGCCATCGGGAGGATGAAAACACACGCGTGATTGCTGCATGGTGGCTGTGACGTTAACAAGCATTTGATACCAGGTGAAGACGTGCAGGACCCCAAATCTGAGACTAAGTTTGGAAGGAGATGAGACAACTGGGTTGTGTGGTCTCACCCCTGAGCCCTGTAGCCACCTGGACTCCCCAGCCCAGCGCCATGTCGCAGAAGCTCCGTGTGGTCATCAGGCCAGCAATGGAAATATCACCTGCACACTGCCCCTGGGGGAGCCCAGTCCCCATGCTGTGATCTCGCTCATCCAGCCAGCAGACCCGGGGTTCCGAGTGGAGGCCCCAGTGGAATTGAAGACCTGTTCATCCCACCTACAGAGGTGCTGGTTGCTGTCTGTATTTCTGTATTGATGGTGGCCATGGGGGGCTCCCCGCTGCTCTCCAGGTCTCCGTCCAGTTTGGGACTCCATTGTCCCTCCCACGGGTCTCCGCTTTCTCACACCCAGCTCCTCCTCCTCTCCCGCTTCCTTTATCATCTTCACTTGAAGTCCTGGCCTCCTCAGGATAGCAACCCTCAGCTCTGCAGACCAGACAAAAGGGCAGTTGTGGTCTGGGAGAGCTTGTTGATCTGAATTCCATAACGATTCATTCTTATGCAGTGGTGTATGTGTGCTCGCGCACACACACACACACACACACAGTGCATCTTCGAAAAGGCTTCAGGCTGGAAGACAGCTGCCCTTGGTGTGTTGAGGGCAAGGGCTGTACAGGGTGGTACAAAGTTTCTCTCCCAAACCCATCATTGCCACAACCACTCCAGTGCAAAGCTGTGTAGACTCTCTTCTGGCAGGCGCTGCATTCCAGGAGCCAGTCTTTCCCCTAGCGAGAGGCCCAAGTCCATGGCTGGAAGCAACCTCTGCTCCTGGTGCTGGCACAGTCAGAGCATCATGGACCACATTTGCTTTGGGGAGGGAAAGAACTTCTGGAGCCTGCATCTCTGGTACCCAGGTGACAGCAGACCCAGCCGTGTCACTGCAGCCAGGCCGTGCTTGGCAGCTTTAGGGAAACAAATTAGCAGACGACTGCAGGGTCCAGGGACTTAGCAAGCTGCCTCCAGGGCAGAGGAATCAAAAGACAGATTTGTTTGTTTATTTGTTATTTTTCTGGCCCTGGCTTCAATTCCCATACACAGAACTTGGCTGTGGGATTCTTTAAAAAAAAAAATCATTCTATTCTTGGATTTTAAGCCATTATTAAAATTCTATTGTATTTTTTTCATCTGTTGATCATTGACTCATCAATCCATTCAACAGGAATCCTGGCCAAGTGCTGGTCACGGTGAGGGACTCAGAGCTTAAAGTCAACCGGTGCAGAGGGAGAGACAGAGCGTGCTGGGAGTGGGTACAGAGCCAGCAGCCCCAGAGCCACTGGAAAGCCTCACACACGCCTTGGCAGGCTGGAGACAGTGGAGCCCTGGGCAGTGGAATATTCTGCAGAGGCACAGGGAACTAAAGGGGAGCTATAGACCCAGGACAGCTGGGGAGCAAGGGCCAGGGAAAGACGGTAGAGAGAGACCAGCAAGTTGGATGAAGTACTTTTTATACACTCATTCATTTGTTCACACGTTCATTCATTTCTCCACTTACTCTACAAGCATTCTTCAGGAAACAACTGAGAGCCATGTGACCTTCCAAGCTCAGGGACAGACCAGAGACCAGATCCCTGCTTGGGTGGCTTCTCTTCTGGTGGTGGGCTGCGGTATTGAACAAATGGAGCCAATAAATGCAAGTCGGGGTGACCGATGGTCGTTAAAAAAATAGAGCCAAGTCCTGGAAGAGGATGCATGAGGTGCTGTGGTAGAAAGGGTCCTGGGGGAGGTCGTTTGAGTAGGGCATTGGATTGAGGTCCAAATCAATAGTGAAAGTTGTGGGTGTCTGGGGAGCGCTGGGGGCAGATGGAGAAGCCCTCGCAGGTGCTCTGCTGCCTAAGGCTGCTCGATGGACACCTGGAGGAGCAGAGGCTGAAGGCCGGTGGAGGTTGTTCTGCCCTCTATGCTCCTAGGTCCCTTCCCCAGGGTGCTCCCTGGATCAAGTCCAACAGGGATCCTCCACTGTTCCTATGCCATGGCAGACGTGAAACACGGTCATGCTGGGGTAGCATGCTGGAAGGAAAGGTGGACAGGTGAAAGCTTCCAGTACCCAGAGCTGAGCCCTGGCCCAATTCCGCTGCCCAGAGGGCTGCAGGGAGGCGCTTGGTGTCCTGAACAGGGCTCTGAGAGACAGTATGATGCTGGAGGAACACCCAGGGGAGGACACACGCCGAAGACAGAAAGAGCTGCCATCTGAGCACTACCCCCGACTCAGGGCAGATCAGCCCTGGTGAGGATGGGAGGGATGAGCAGCCAGCCCACCTGTGCATTGAAGCACGCAGGCAAGGCGTGCAAAGGAGCTGATGCTCAGCGTCTTCAAAACCAGATGCAAATCTCACCTCAGAGCCAGTGGGCTCCTCGGAAGGTTTGGTCAGGGAGGAAGGGGTACGCTCTCAGCTAAGAATGAGGAGATATCTCTGGAGCCAGCAGTGGGGCTTCTGTCCACCATCAGTGGAAGCAGGGCGACTCCTTAGGGCTTTTCAGCAGAAAGAAGCCCAGACGCGCAGCCTGACTTGATTATCTCCCCACGCCTGGGTCACAGGCTTAGGATGTGAAAGACTCAAGATGACATCATTCCTACCTTGAAATAAGAGCTTCGACATTGCACACCCACTGGGTACCAACCTTCCATTAACATGCAAGTAAGAGCAATTCCCAAGAGAGAAGCACAATGTCAGGTTGCTTTCTCAGCTACTAAAATGGTCAAGGGGGAAGCAGTCCAGGGTGGCCCATTGGCTCCTGGGTGCCATCAGGGACATGGCCTCCTTAAATCTTTCTGCTCAGCCAATCCTAGGCTGCCTCAAAGACACAAGACGGCAGCCACACCTCCAGCATTGCATCCGCATTCTCCACAGAGGCCAGGAAAGGGCAGAGGCAGGAGCCAGCCAAACGTGTTCCTGTGAAAGGGCCTTTCTCAGGATTCACACAGGCACTTTCACTGGCACGCCCTGGCAAGGACTGGGTCATATGACCACGAAGCTATAAGAGAACTGGGATGAGGCACCGTTTTTCACCCCATTTCTTTTATTTTGCTTGATTTTGTGGTGAAATCTGGGCATATGGTTTCCACAGCAACCTCTATGAAGTAAATACTGCATCTTCCCTGTGAAGACACTGAGTCTCAGGGAGGCTGCCCACCTTCCCCGAATTACCTGACACTCTGGCAGCTTCCAATCCAAGCAAGTGATTCCTCGGGTGTCCTCCTGAGTCCTTTGCCATTCAGCCCTTCCAAGGTACTTCCAGCTCTCCAGTGATCCTGGCAGGGCCACAGATCCCATGTGGTTAGGACTGATGGCATCTGAATTAAAACTTATCTATGTGCTCAAAGTAAACCCCTAATTTTGCATTAACCTGACACTTGGTGCTTGATTTATTTTAGTGTTTGTGGTAATTGTTTTTGAATTTTTTTAAGATAAAGGGGACAGAGAGTACACGGCAGCAGAATGCAATTGACAGTAAGTGCTTATTATGTAATTATGGACTTTTTAATATGCATATTTTTCTCTCTGGTTGGTAGCAACTAGATACATAATTACTGAATTTTAAAGAAGAATATTATCTACAAAGCCTTCTGGCTGCTGACACGTAGGAAAGATTCTTGCCTGGTTTGTGGCTAAATTCTCTTAACAATTCACGGCCTGCGAAGGTGAGGGCAGCCTCGGAGAGTGACGAGAACCGGTGCCGTGGGGGGAAGCTGGTGCCACTGAAGGTGTTTTTAAGACGCAAATGCACCTGCTGATTCTCCAGCGAGCATGGGAATTGTTTTAGTCGGCCTGGGCTCTGTAACAAAATACCATGGAAATTCATTTCTCACGGTCCTGGAGGCCAGGAAGTCGAGGTGCCAGCAGAGTCAGCATCGGCCGAGGCCAGTGCCCCATAGAAGCTGGTGCTGTGTGTGTCCTCCTGCAGTGAAAGGGGCGAGGGAGCTCTCTGGGCCTCTTTCTTAAGGGCACCAATCCTTTCCAGGAGGGCTCGGCCCCATGGCCTCATCACCCCCCGGAGGCCCCACCTCCTAATACCATCACCTCGGGGGCGAGAATTTGACAAATACATTTTGAGGGGACAGAAACCTTCAGACCACAGCAGGAATGATGTGATGTCCAGAGAGGGGCTGGGCTTGGAGGTGTCCTGGTGGTAACTTCCAGGAGGGAAAGAACAGTCATTGGGTGGAAACCAAAGGTAGGATAAGAAAGATGCCAGGCGGAAGGGTGGCTGCTGGAGGGCTGGACTCCAGAGGCTAGCGGGGCTGAGGCGGCGGGGAGACCAATGCAGAGCAAGGCGGAATCCGGCAGAATCACACAGACTCATGCAACAGTGCAGGGCCCAGAAGCAAAGCTAGTGGCGTCCCAGGAGAGGCTTCCCTCTGCTCCCCTCTGAGGGAGATGCCAGGGGCCTCAGGCCAGGCCTGGGAGCTGCTTCCCACTCCAGGTCCCCGCACACATGGTTTCCACACTTGAAGCCTGACGTCCCTTCCTGTTGCTTTCCAGGTGAGCAGGGGCTGGGGCCTGACCAGGCAATGGGGTAAGGTGCCTAAACCCAAGCGTCTGCCTGTGGCCACCTCTCAGGGGCCTCCCCCATTGAGCACCCAGGTGCTGGGGCTTGCCCTGCGTCTCCGGGTTCCAGGATGCAAAGGAGCTGGCATCGGGCAATCTGAACAGTTGGCCTGGTGGCTGCCCCCACCCGCGTCTTATATTCCTTTAGGAGTGGTGGGGCAACCCTGGGCAGGTCTGATGTGGGGCAGGCAGACCCCAAAATGGGGGCTTAGCCCAGGTCTGTTACTGGTTTTGCCCCTGAAAGAATTCCAAGGTGAGCGGGTGCTGTAGCAGCTTTTATTGCTGCGGTAGCCAAGGGGGCTGGTCCCAGAAGAGCAAGACTCCCTGTGGGCAGTGCACCCAGCACAGCAGCTCACAGGCAGCCCTGAATCATATTTATATCCACTTTTAACTACATGCTAACTAAGGGTTGGTTTATGCAGAAGTTTCTAGAAAAGGGGCAGAAACCTCAGGGTCATTGGGTTTTTACCATGGAAAGTGGCAGTAACTTCTGGGTCTTGCCATGGCAATGGTAAACTAAACAAGGCTCACTGGTTGGCACATCTCACAGGTGGCTGCTGCCACCGGCCCTGTTTCAGCTGCTCCTCCACATGGTCTGGTGTCCGTGCCCTGCCTCAGAGTCAAGCCCGCCTCCCCCTTCAGGTCCTTGGCACTGCCTGTTGGCTTTGCCCTGGCAGGTGCACTGGGGGACGAAGGGGCAGCAAGGCTGCTGCTGGCGCAGGCATCCCCATCCCTAAGACGCATGTGGAAGGCGAGTGGGCCTGGGTCCGACCTTTCTCACATGGTTGCCCCATGTCTGCAGCCAGGGTGGGCTCCTCCAGCAGAACAAACCCTGTTTACCTCGAGTGGGGACCAGGCGGTGCAGCTTCACACTGCTACTCTCTGCACTCCACTTGTTCTCCTCCCCCATTCGTCACCACCCAGGTGACACTTGCTGAGGAAACGTCCAGTGTGACCTGAGGCCCGTGTGGGGGCTGCACCCACCTCCTTCCTGCTCCTGTTCACTCCCACTCCATGGGACGCCCGCCATGTCTGTGTTTCCCTCTGGGCCCACAGGGATCCTGCTGCTTTAACAGGAAATCCCTCCCCTCCCAAACCTCTGAGCCTCTGACCTGGCAGGGGGACTTGATCACAGCAGAACCTTCTCTGCACCCTCAGGTCACCCTGCTCCTCTCCTGGCCATGATACTAGGGTCACTGGAGACCTGGCAGCTCTTCAGGTAGGCAAATTAGGCCAAGAGGGCCACTGCAGTGCTGACCAGTTCATCATCCGGGCAGTGCCCGTCCATCTGCTGAGATCGCCTCTCACTGCAGGGCTGTGTTGGTGTCTGGGTCGGGCACTGGCCCCTCACCCCAGCCCTGAGGGTTCAGGAGGACTCAGCTTTCCTGGGTCGGGTCTCACCTTCCCTTCCTGACCTCAGGTGTCTGCCTCCAACTCCACCAGATTCTGAAGACAAGGAACGAAACGGCCGACCTCTGGAAGATCAGCTGTTGTGGGCGAGGGAAGCAGGGGAGACCCTCTTCCTTTTTCTTGTCGAGGATCCAGCGCGAGAGAACCTCCTTCAGCCTCTCTGGCAGGTTGTCCTGCCTCCTGGGTCCCGCTGTCAGGAGGAGACGGGTTTGCTTTTGACTCTGACTTCACGCAGCTCATGTGGTGCCTTCCACAGCAAGGATTCCCCCGCTCCTCTGGGTCCTTCCCCCCTCCTCATGGTCACGGCCACCCTGTGGCCCAGGCAGTTTTCTTAGCAGCTGCCCAGCCCCCATCTGTATCCCTCCCACGGGCTCTGAAGCCCTTGATCTTTCTTTTCTCAGCGTTTATCATGGAGGATGGAAGGACCCACCTGCTAACAGTCCTCTGCTCAGGCACACCATGGGGCCAGACTGGGCGTATGACGGTCATGAGCCTGTGCAGTGCCCCTGGATAGGTATCAAATAAAAGAGTGCTCATTCAGGGTGTGCTGAATGAATGAATACATGAAAAAATGGTTGGGGGGTGGGGAATGAACGGATTTCAAATTCTCAGGCTGCACTTTCCAAATCTGACACAACCATATTCAGCTGCTTGTCAAGACTATTTGAGAGCCACCCCTTTCCCGCATCCCCGGCCCCCTGAGCAGCCATGGCTGCTGTCACATCTGCTCTTGATGTCTCTGGGCCTGGGGAGTTACCCACACACGCTGAACATCAAGGTCAGTATTTTTAGATGCAACTCTTTAATTTTTGAAAATGCTCGGAAGAGATTTTAGTGATGGGTACATATTTGATAAATATAAATAAATGTAAGAGCTATAAAAACAAACTTCCCTAAAACCTATCCGTTCTATTAACCATCTCCTGGAGGCCCGCGCACGTGTTCTGTGGAGCGGGTGGGTACCCCGCAGCCCCTGAGGCTTGGGGAGGGAAGCCCTGGTGAGGCCAGCAACAGAGTTGATGCAGGAGGTGCCACGTCTGTCCCGGGGCCTAGAGCCTGCACTACGTCATCTGGCCCAGACCTGAGGCCACGTCATGCCCCAGACTCAGGGTTCTGAGGAGCTGGCAGAGCCCCCAGGGGTGAGGCAGAGCCAGCAGAGCGAGAATCTCCCCAGCAGATGGGAAGCGTGTGCCCATTCACCTCTATGCCGGCACAAGGCCTGGCCCTGCAGGTGAACGGGAAGGTGAGTGCAAGGGCGCGGCCCTCTGTGAGCTCACAAGCCAGAGGCCAAGACCCTCGGACAGAGCATTGTGGGGAGTAAGTGCTGGGAGGCATTTGCAGAGCCCAGAATGGGGGTTCCCAGTTGGGACCCTGACCCTGGAAGGGGCCTTTAAGGTGAGGGCCGAGCTGGGAGCAGGTGCATGGGTCTAGGACAGGAGCCTCTCCCACAGGGAGACAGCACACGCACGTGGCCTGGGCTGGGAGCCTGTGAACCACTTGGGAGCTGGATGCATGGGTTCAGAATGCCCGGCCATGGAGATTAGGCCGGCGACAGGAGAGCTGTTTGGCGGAGCGGGGACCAGGGACACCCAGTAGCCTCAAGTGCTCTGTGCTCTGGGCTTCGTCCAGAGGGTGGTGGGGAGCCACTGATGTGTGCCCCCCTAACAGAGCTTGCAGGGGGAGGCTCCTCCTCCTCCCTCCCACCCTGTGGCCTCATCACCCTCAGAGCATCACCATCTTCCTAGTGGCCGAGGTAAGAAACCAGAACTGTCCCTGTTGCCTTCCTCTGGGACCCTGCTCTGATACTGCGCCTGCTGGACCTTTCTTTCTTGGCCAAGGGCACCCTGGCTGGCATCCCTGCATCTGTTCTCTCTACATGGCACTGGCTCACACTCTCGCTCCCTTCACCAAAGCCCCCACCTGCGGCTCTGTCTCTGGCCTTCCCCAAGCCCACAGAGGAATCTGCATCAGTGGGGTCAGACTCAGCCTGGCTCCCCAGCTCCTCGGTGGCTTCCCATGGTCTCAGGCTGAGCTCACAGCTCGGGGGGCTCCCTCTCACCCCAGCCTGACTTTCTCTGTGCGGGTCTTTCTTGTGCTGACTGGCACCCACGTCTCGCTCCAGCTCCTCCATGTTCCCATCGCTGTAGTCCAACACCTCCTCCTCCAGGGAGCTCTCCCAGATCCCTCAACCCCAAGTGGACTTTCCCAGTAGCCCCTCAGGACACTCTGCATCCTTCCTGCAGAGCCACCATGAGGAACCTACAACAAGGAGTTATTCGACGTGCAACAAGTGCTCAGTAAATATTTAAGGAGACAGTGAATGAATGAATGTATTTCTACCCCCTCAGCTCTCTGGGTTACATGGTGGACAGTCCATAGAAGATGAATAATGTATACATTTTTAATTGAGTTAAACTCCAAGCGTTTTTACCCTGAGCATTCATGCATACACTTAAATATTGAAATAACCAAATGCACAAAACCTTCTGTGGTCATGGTTCTCATTTGCATGAATCACTTCTGTCCAGAAGTGGGCATCCCTGTGTAACAGCCATTGGAGGGCATGGGAACGGACAGGGTTCATGCCCTGCAAACATCTGGAAGTGGCATTGACTTCCCTGCCAGTCCGAACGAGTGTGCAATGTAGGTAAATCCTCTTTTGACTAACAGGTCTACGCTGGCCCATTAGGATCCACAGGAACGAACAGGAACCCCTTTGGGAAGTTTTCAAGGCTTACGAGGTAAATTTCCCATTGCTTCAGTAAAAATTTAAAGCTGGTCTTTCTGCAGTCTTTCGCCCGAAGCTGTCGGTCTTTTTGGGTTTAGCAACCACCCTGAAAACCTGCACACTCATTTGAATCGTTGCATCTTCACATTTTGAATATTCTGCGTCTCTCCCTGAAGGTTCAGGAGAAGAGGTCCAAAGGCACCACCTCTGCTTCATTGCAGCGAAACCCTCCCACCGCAGCCCCCAGCCCCTCCAGGGATCCACAGCATTCACTGCTCGCTCACAAATAGTATACGGCACACGCAAGGAAAGTTAATTTACTGGTTTACCTGCTTCTTTTTCTTCTCCCGCTTTGCCCTGTTTGATTCCATTTAAAAATGTTTCTACTTCATCCATCAGTGAGCTCCCTGTGTCGGCTAGAAAGCCTCTTTAGAAGCGTGTTTAGCATCTTTCGATACCGACATCTATTTCAGAGACTCTTTGCTCCTCCAGTATCTGCCTTATCTCCTTTACTGTTTTTCATTATTTGTCGCAGCTATCTGCCTCATCACTCTCTGCATTTTTAATATCCTCTTTGTCTCCTCCACTTCTGTATATTCTTGTTTGCTCAGTAAGCCTCATTCAATATTTCATTGTATGTGTTAACTGTTAACTCAGCCCTAATTAATCTCACTTTTCAACTTGGTTCAGTTTAAGGTTCCAGACATGTCAATATGAAGGGTGTATTTGGGGGGCGCGAGAAGTTCAACAGCAAGGGGATTTACAGTGCCACATGCAGTCTCATTTTCTTGCAGAAATCCAAATTGCTTTGCCTTTTCCTTCAGACAGACATTTTCCTTTGTTTCCCACTTGCCCTTTGGGTGCAGGACATCTGTGTGGATGCACTGCCAGCAGACACGCTGGCCACTCCTCCACCGAGGGTCAGGAGCACTGAGGAGGCATCTCCCTGCCCGTGGGCAGTGCCACAGGAGCTGCACTCAGGCTCCCAACCTTCACAGGCGCGTAAGGTGCACTGAGGCATACTCAGAGCCCCCTGTCACCTGTCCATGTGGGTGAGGACATGCTGGGTGGTCTTATGGCTCAGTACCAGGCAGACCACTTGACTGTGATAGTGTCTTCAGGAAATCCTGGAAACAAGACAGAGGTTTGAAAACCTCACTGCAAATACACAATAAGCTATGTACACATAGTGGTATACATATGCACGCACATACAGGCACGTCCACAATCCATGTTCCTATGCACCTGTTTCCGCACATGCATGTTCATGCACATATATTCCCTGCAAATGTTTGTCAAGCACATGCCAGATGCCTCATGCTGTTCCAGGCACTGGGACTGAGCCATGAACAGCTGATATAGACAGTGTCCCTATTCTTACAGATCTCATATTCTAGAGACTGGAGATGGACAGGCAGTGACAAATGAGCCAACACATATATACTACATTAGGAGAACGTATTAGTCCATTCTCACACTGCTAATAAAGACGTACCAGAGACTGGGTAATTTATAGAGGAAAAAGGTTTGATTGACTCACAGTTCAGCATGGCTGGAAGGTCTCAGGAAACTTAAAATCATGGCAGAAGGGGAAGCAAACACATCCTTCTTCATGTGGCAGCAGCAAGGAGAAGTGCCTAGAAAAAGGAGGAAAAGCCCCTTATAAAACCATCAGATCTCAAGAGAACTCACTATCACGAGAACCACAGCATCTGGGCAACCACCCCCATGATTCAATTACCTCCCATGGGATCCCTCGAACAATACGTAGGGATTATGGGAACTACAATTCAAGATGAGATTTGGGTGGGGACACCAGCAAACCGTATCAGAGGGGTAAGTGCTATGAAGGAGGGAGGGAGGAGAGCAGATGTGGGCACACAGATGGAACAGGTATACGTTAACCAAGCGTCAAGAGAAGGCCTGCCCCATCAGGGCTTTCAGTCAGAGCCCTCCAGTAGGAGAGTGAATTCTGTGCACAGCTAGGAAACATCTCAGCGACAGAGACAGGGAGCACAGGGTCCTGTCCAGATGTACACACTGCAGGGATGCACACACACTGTGAACAAGTGTCTGTGCATGCTCACACAGTGAACCAGCCCATCTACCCAGATGCACACATCTGTGCATCTACACGGGGCGCAGGACTCTGTATCCAGATACAAGCGTGTGCACAGAGACGCACAGGAGCAGATGCATGTGCAGAGGATGAGAACCCGAGCTCGCGGACCAGACCCGCCCGGCCTCCATGCCGGGCAGCTGCCCCCGCATCCTCAGGCACTGCTGGGCAGTGACAGGGATACCAGCTAAGCCTTTATCTGTTGGAAAGGCAGCATCTCATTTGCCTTTTAAAAAATGAAACATTCCAAGCCCAGGAAAAAGTGAATCATCTATAAAACGGCGACTCCCTACCACTCAGAGTTAGTCATTTTTGAAATATTTGCTTTAAATATTTTCCTAAGAAACAAAACCTTGCAAATGTAGTTGAAGGACTGGCCTCATATCCCTGAAGGCTGCCGTGGTCTCTGCCTGGTGCCCCAGACCTTCAGAGGCTGAAATTTTCCAAAAGTGCACGTGTAGCCAGCCTCCTTCCCTTTCCTTTTTTTCAAATTCTAACACGTGTGTGGTCATAAGCCAGGTGGAGTTAGGTTTTCTGTGTTTTAATAAACAGACAAATGGTTTCATGTTGCACGTTTCATTGTACACCTTGCTTTAACAAATGTGTCTTTGCTATTGATCCAAATTGTTACACAGAGATGCAGCCCATTCATTTTAACTTCTTTGTAACTTTCCCTTGGAGGGATAAGCTACATCCAGGCTGGGTTTCTGTTTTCTTTATGACAACCAATTCTTCTTTCAGCACTTGGCTTGATACACCTGAGTGAGATACTGTCAACTCTTCTCCAGTATGTCCTTGCACGTTTACAGTCTCATCTCCTGCAGGCTTCTGCTGCTCCCCTGCTCCGTCAACAAGGGGTATTGTGGAACTTTCTACTTTTAGTAATCCCATGGATACGATGTGGCATCTCATTACAGTTTTAATTTTCTTGATTAACAGTGTGGGGGAACATATTTTCTGTGCTTGTTAACTAGCTCTTCAAGCTCCCTGGTTTATAACGATCTGTCCTTGTCCTTCACTCAGGCTTCTGTAGAGGAGATGAAATCATTTTTTTAAATGATTCATAGCAATGCTGTGTATGTTTCGAAAATGAGTTTTTGTTTTTCATATGTGTCACAAATGTCTTCTGGGTCTGTGGCTTTCATTTTCCTCAGAAAATGCTCTGTGATACAGGACATTTACTTTTCATGTGGTCATTTAAAAAATGATTTTTGGCCCGGCACGGTGGCTCACCCCCGTAATCCCAGCACTTTGGGAGACCGAGGCAGGTGGATCACCTGAGGTCAGGGGTTCAAGACCAGCCTGGTCAACATGGTGAAACCCCGTCTCTATTAAAAATACAAAATTAGCTGGTGGTGGTGGCGGGCGCCTATAATCCCAGCTACTCAGGAGACTGAGGCAGGAGAATCGCTTGAACCCGGGAGGCGGAGGTTGCAACGAGCCGAGATCGTGCCATTGCACTCCAGCCTGGGCGACAGAGCGGGATTCTATCTCGATGGATAAATAAATAAATAAATAAATATTTACTTTTCAGATTGCGTATAAGAAACTCTTTCTGTTCTTAGGTCGTAAAGACCGTCTCCATCGCTTCTTCCGTTGGTGGGGCGGCCTCTCCTCTCACCATGGTGGCCCCGAAGCACCCAGAGTTCTCTGGCCACGCGGGACTCTAAGTCAGGAGTCAGCGAACAAGTGTCGGCACCGAACAGCCTGGAGGAAAAGCAGCCTCGTTCTGTTACCTTCCGTTGGTTCCCCAGAGCCCGGTCCCTGCAGCCTGCGGGGAGAGCCACAGACCCCCACTCTGAATCCGGGCAGAGTCACAGCGTTTGCCCCTGTGTGGTTTAAACTACCACAAGCGCTACGTTTAATTGTTTTGCCTGTTTCCGTGTGCTGCCATTTTTGAGGTCTCCACCACGCTCCCCTGGCCCCGGCCTAGACCCGGGCCTCTCCCCAGGGGTCTTGCTCCTCCGTGGCCCTGGCCCGCCGGCCCCTGTGCGCCTCTTTTCCTGGCTCCAGGATGCAACCAGCTGCTTTTCATGAAACTCAACCCATGCCGGGCGCGGTGGCTCACGCCTGTAATCCCAGCACTTTGGGAGGCCGAGGCGGGCGGATCACAAGGTCAGGAGATCGAGACCACAGTGAAACCCCGTCTCTACTAAAAATACAAAAAATTAGCTGGGCGAGGTGGCGGCGCCTGTAGTCCCGGCTACTCGGGAGGCTGAGGCAGGAGAATGGCGGGAACCCGGGAGGCGGAGCTTGCAGTGAGCCGAGATCGCGCCACTGCACTCCAGCCTGGGCGACACAGCGAGACTCCGTCTCAAAAAAAAAAGAAAAAAGAAACTCAACCCCGGCTCGGGGGGGCCCAGAGCTTGTGTTACTAACCCTGAGGGTGTTTCCAGGGGTGTGAGGGGCGGGACGCGCGGTCCGGCCTCAGTCCTGGGCCTGGCCCCGGCCGACTCCGGAGAAGCCCGGGAGCGCGCGTCCCCGCGTCCCCGCTCAGCCCGGCCTGCCTCTCCCTCCCCACAGCGGCGCCGGGGCTGGGTGCAGCCTGGCCGCGTCCTCCTCTTCTCGCGGTTTTGAATTCTTCTTGTGCGACGCTGTATCACACAAGTTCGGGGATGAGGGTGTTCCGAGCACGCCCTCACCGAGCCACGCTCCCCCAGTTCCCCTCTAGAGCTGCTGCTCGCATCCCTCACCCGGGACCACAGCCTGCGGGACCCCCAAACCCACGCCCTCAGAGAGACGCTGCCGCGCCCCGCCCGCGCTCAGCACCACGGGAAGGAGGGCAGCAGGCGGAAGCCCCGGCCATCTTGGGAAGGGCCTTCAGGGTGCTCCGCTGAAAGCCACAGACCCATGCTTCACACGCTACAGATTTCCCTCTCAAATGCCTGCATTTAAAATATAAAATGTGTGTTTGAGCAAACAGCAAAATATCTTGGGAAATTCTCCCAGCGAGGCTTTCGATGAGCCCGTAGGAAAAGCCAGGCTGCTCCCTGCTGCGCCTCCAGTGAGCCTCCCAGCAAGCAGGACGCTGGGAAGAAGGGCAGAGGGTGCTATTTTGCATAGAATTTAAATAAAATTGTTTCGCAGACCGGAAGCCTCAGGCGGGCAGCGCTCTGGGCCCGGGCGTGTTTTTAGTGCCTGAATGACGTCGCGATTCAGTCTGAGTTCCCGCCTGGGCTCAGGGCCTTCAGAACTGCTGGGGGGCTGTGACATGGTTTATAATCAGGAGAGAAACAGTGAGAGCTTATATCCGAGGAAGTGTTTTCAGACACAATGTTAGCATATCTGTGTCTATACCGGTCCCGGCGGGAGGCTGAGGCAGGAGAATCGCGTGAACCCGGGAGGCGGAGGTTGCAGTGATGAGCCGAGATCGCACCACTGCACTCCAGCCTGGGGGCTCCGCATCAAAAAAAAAAAAAAAAAAAGTTCAGACGACAATGAAGCTGAATTTTCCTGTTTTACAGTCCCCGTTCCTTCTGATTAAAAGCAGCTGGGGGTGCAGCCTCCTTTTTCCCGGCCGTTTTCTGTGCATCCACAGAAACACATAGCCCTGTTTACATCCCTGTTACGTGTTGGTCATGACTCGCTTCAGTCCACACCTGTCTTGAAGATCCCAGGGTGTGGTTGCACGTGGACCTGCTGCCTTCTTTCCTGGGTGAGTAGGCATGCGTTAAGCTGTGGCTGCCCACCCTTCAGCCATCCCTCAACCTACAGTCACTACCCACCCGGCCCTGCTTCTTGGGAGGCTTGTATTTGATTGTGGAGGGGGAACTCATAATAAACCAACAAATAAATATACCAATGCTGCCATCTCCAGCAGCGATAAGAGAGGTGGAGAAAACCCTGGCCGTGGAAGGAGTGGCTGGGGTGTTCTAGCCTTCGTGGTGAGAGACAGCTCTCACGGTGACATTTTAGCAGAACCATGAATGCTCTTGTGTCCTAGGGCAGGAAATGGGACATGGAGTTGCTAGGTCAGTGTGTATGCACGTTATTAAATGCCGATCTTTAAAGATATTAATTATGAAATATTTAAACATACATAAAATTCAGAAAACATTTGAATAAGGCCTATAGGCACCCACCAAGAATGAGCCCATGTAAGCACAATTGACTATTGCAAAGAGAGGGAACCAACCTGAGTGCCCATCAACCAGCGAGTGGATAAGAAAATGTGGTGTAGAAACACCACGGAATACTATTCAGCCATAAAAAGGAGGGAAATAATGTCTTCTGCAGCAACCCCATGTAACTTTTTTAGAATGTTCTAATTACGGCTGAAGCCTTGCTCCTGGGCCTTCCCCCTCCCCCAGCCTTTATAAATAGTTCTTTTTTATCCTCAAGGGTGGTTTTAGGCATTGCAAATACCTTCTTCCAGTCTGGAGTTTGTATTTTCCCTGTGTCCATGTTGTTGTCTTTTGCCACTCAGTTTTAAATTTTGTTGTATGCAAATCCATCCAATATTTTCTTTGTGGTTAGTGCTTACTGTGCCTTGTCGAAGAAACTCTTCCTTACTGCAGTGGCGTGCAAATATTCTCCTAGATATTTTCTAAAATTGTAATTATGTTTCCTTACCTGTTTACAGCTTTAATCTACCAGAAGTCTATATTTGTGTATGGTGTGAAATGGAAGCACAAAACAAACACAGCAGCATCTTGACATTGTTTATTCCCAGTGTGTGCGCATGAGAAGAGTACCTTCCATAGTAACCGCGTTGGTTTACACATACAAATGTAGTCACCCACCTTCCCCTCACTGGGACAGCAAAGCTACTTCTGCTAGGGACAAGTTTCCATCTCCATGTAGGTGACTTTGAGTGTTCTGTCTTTTGTTCCAGTTGTCTGGAACAAAATAAAATAAACCCATGCTGGTATTCTGGATATTTGCTTTAAATCGTATTTTGCATTTTTGCTGCCCTCCACACCCTTACTCTCCCCTCCCCTCCTTTGTTCATCATTGCCTGTCAATTGGATTAACTTATTAATAGACCCGACTGTCTGCTGTGTGCCTTCATCATACTCTATGCACCCGTTACCCCTAGCATCTGCTTCACAAAATTTGCAAAAACGCTTACTGTTTATTTTAATTATGGTTTTACTTACACATTGACTTGGGGGAATAAGTGCAGTATTTTCTATATTGATTCTTTCAAACAATGAAGCATTTATTTAGGTTTATTTTCTAATATTTTTGCCAACTTCTATGATCTTTTAGTTGGATATATATTTAAGTAATGTGGATATTTTCTGTGGTAAATGATACATTAAAAAAAAATACGTTTTCTCTTTGTCCTGGCTTGTGTATAGAGAGGCCGTTGATTTTTGTTTATTGATCTATACCCTGCACTCTTGTTTGAGGGATCCTAACACAGGAAGTTTCTTCATTCAATGTGAATGAATTTATTGATTCAGCAAATACTCATTGAGTGCTACCATGTGGTAGGGACGATTAAATGTGGTAGAGAAACACTATGAAGGAAACAGAAGAAAATTCATGGTGCCAACACCCTAGTGGAGAGACACAGTAAGAGGCAGGTTAATAAATAAATGAATAATCATCACGTTCGAGTTTTTATTATTTTTCCATAGATTTTTTTGAACTCTCTGGGCAGAGAACTAAGATGCCTTTAAATTCCTTCCTAATCTTTTACACTTGTTGGTTTTACTTGTGGTGTTGTGCTGGCTGGTTCTTCTAGTACTATTTTGACCGAAAATGATTTGTGTTAATATCTTTTGTTTTATTCAATTAAAAAATTTGTAACATTTCACCTGAACTTGGATATTCACTCACTGTGAAGTAAAGGAAGTTCCTTCTAAATTAAGCCGACCATGTATCTTTTCTCTTTTCTTTTTCTTCCCTTCCCCTTTCTTTCTCTTTCTTTCTCTTTCTTTTTTTTTTCTTTCTTTCTTGCTTTCTTTCTCTCTCTCTCCTTTCCTTCCTTCCTTCCTTCCTTCCTTCCTTCCTTCCTTCCTTCCTTCCTTCCTTCCTTCCTTCCTTCCTTCCTTCCTTCCTTCCTTCCTTCTTTTGACAGAGTCTTGCTCTGTCACCCAGGCTGATCTCAGCTCACCACAACCTCCGCCTCCCGGGTTCAAGCCATTCTCGTGCCTCAGTCTCCTGAGTAGCTAGGATTACAGGCATATACCACGACACCTGGCTAATTTTCTTTTTGTATTTCTAGTAGAGACAGGGTTTCACCACGTTGGCCAGGCTGGTCTTGAACTCGTGACTTCAAGTGATCTGCCTACCTCGGCCCAAGAATCTTTTCTATTTATCACTCAGGGAGGTCACATTTAATTAAAGGCTTTCCTGCATCGACTGAGGTGAGCTGTACTCATTTCATCTCTTAGAACAAGAGGCAGCCCAGTGCAGCAGTTAAGGGTGTGGATGGGTTCATCTAAGTGCCCTCAAAGCACTTAGAGAGCTGCCTGGCACAGGGGAAGTGCTGTGTGAATATCAGCTTGTGTTATTATTGAAGTGGGAAGGTATATACCAATATTTTCTAACATAACATTAAATGTTTGCATTTCTGAGATTAAACCTTTGTTGAATATCGTAGTACTTTTTATACATTTCTAGATATGGTCTGTTTATGCTTCATAAATTTATGATTTTTGAAGTTATGTTCATAACTCAATTGAACTTTTTTCTTTCCCATATAATATTGATGTTAAGATAATATAGTGGTCTCATGAAAAGAGTCAAAAATATTTCTATCTATCTTTTTCTAATTTCTTGAAAATTTGATGTAAAATGGAAATTATCTGTTACTGGAGAGGAAACAAGTTTTTAATGGCTGTGGACAGAAATGCCAGTTGATTTTAAAATGCCTTTCACATTAAAAAATTTTATTTATTATTATTATTACTATTATTGTAGAGATGAGGTCTTGCTGTGTTGCCCGGACTGGTCTTGAACTTCTGGCCTCAATTGATCTGCCTATCTCAGCCTCCCAAAGTGCTGGAATTACAGGTGCGAGCCACTAAGCCTGACCTAAAATACATTTTACATTTGTTCATGGTTATAAATTTATGTACTTAGTCTATTTCTATTGCAGTAGCTTTGGTAAATTATATTTTGAATTATTGTCTCTGATTCAAAGTTATGAAGTCATTGAGTTAAAATTGTTCATAGTATTATCTTATTTTAAAACTTATATTTTATTTGCACTTACGGATTTGTTTTCTCTTTTAATAATGCTTATTTGTCACTTTCCTCTCTCCCTCTCTTTAATCAGTCTGGCTAGAACAGTGTCTTTTTTTTTTTTTTTCTTGATAAAGTAACAGCTTTTAGTCCTCATGATTGCTGTGGTTTCAGTGTTTTTCTTCCAAAACACATGTTGGAATTTAATGGTCACTGCAACAGTATTAAGAGGTAGGTGTTTAGTAGGTTATTAGATTAAGAGCCTTGTATTATTCTGTTCTCACACGGCTGATGAACACATCGCTAAGACTGGGTCGTTTATAAAGGAAAGAGGTTTAAGTGACTCACAGTCTCTCATTGTTGGGGAGGCCTCGAGAAACTTACACTCATGGCACTCGTGAAAGCAAACACGTTATTCTTTACATGGCAGCAGGAGAGAGAGAATGAGAGGCACGTGAATGGGGAAGTGCTTAATAAAACCATCAGCTCTTGTGAGAACTCACTGTCAGAAGAACAGCATGGAGAAAACCGCCCCCATGATTCCATTACCTCCCACTGGGTCCCTCTCATGACACGTGGGGATTACGGGAACTACAATTCAAGATGAGATTTGGGTGGGGACACAGCCAAACCCTATCAGGCCTCCACCCTCATAAACAGATTAATGTCATTATTGAGGGAGTGGGTTAGTTGCCTCAAGAGTGGGCTTTCTAAAGTGATCCTGGCCTCTTCTGCTCCGACTCAGGCCCTGGCTCTTGCCCTCCATCCTTCTCCCATGGGATGACCTTTGCCAGATGCCAGCACCATTGTCCTGGACTTTGTAGTCTCCAGAAGTATGAACCAAATAAATCTCATTTCTTTATAAATTACCCAGCCAGTGGTATTTCATTACAGCAATGAAAAATAGACTAAGACAGCGGTCCTCTCTGTTATTTCTTTGTGTCTGTTTTTACGAATTTAAGGACATAATTACAGATTTTCTATTTATTAGTTTCTTTGGGTTTATTTTGTCGTTCTCTGATGTTTTAAGTCAAGTTTTATTTAAAAATTTTTCTTACTTCCTACATATGTTAAAGGTGACATATTTTCATCTAAATGAGGCATTTCTGCTAACCATAGCTTATGGGAACAGAGCCACACGTGTTCATTTTCATACTGCCACGGTTGCTTTCTGACCAACCCAGCAGAGATGAGGAGATGCAATGGAGAGTATCCCACAAAGCCAAATTTATTTTTATTTTTATTTGTAAAAAATATTAGGGCCGGGCGAGGTGGCCCAAGCCTGTAATCCCAGCACTTTGGGAGGCCAAGACAGGCGGATCACGAGGTCAGGAGATGGAGACCATCCTGGCTAACACGGTGAAACCCTGTCTCTACTAAAAAATACAAAAAACTAGCCGGGCGTGATGGTGGGCGCCTGTAGTCCCAGCTACTCGGGAGGCTGAGGCAGGAGAATGGTGTAAACCCGGGAGGTGGAGCTTGCAGTGAGCTGAGATCCGGCCACTGCACTCCAGCCTGGGCGACAGAGTGAGACTCCGTCTCAAAAAAAAAAATACAAAAAAATTTAGTAATAATATTTTAAATGAGAAATGATCACCGTCTGCACTTGTGAAATGCCATGTGGTATTTGGATGTATGTGCACAACATGGAATGATTAATTCAAGCCAATTAATATATCCATTGATTCTTTTAGCTCTTTTGAAATATACAACACATTATTATTAACCAGAGTCACCTGCTTTGCAATAGGCCTCAGGCACGCTACTGCCTGCCCTCCACAGAGAAAGTTTGCTGACCCTTCCTAGGCAGAGCATTCTCTGCACTCACCCCAGAAGTCTCAATATGCAGCATTTATGTGGTCATTGTGTTTCAAATATTTTCAAAGTTTGATCGTAATCTTCCTTGATTTACGATTCCTTCAGAAATAGGTTTTTATAGTTCCATATTTGTGAGGCTGTTTTTCTAATTATTTCTAATTTCGATATGTGGAGTTCAGAGAATGTAGTCCATAAATACTTATTTTTTAGTAATTGTTGTGATTTTTCTAAATGTCTCATGAATGCTTGATTCTTAGGTTCACAAATTTGAAGCAGCTATTATAGAAAACTTATTAATTATCTTGACAAGAATCCTTCTCTACTAATTTTGGGTCTGTGTAGCCCTTTAGGATTGAGAGTTGTGTCAAACACTCTCATCGTGATTTTGTAATCATGTTTTTCTCCTTGAGATTTTATCCATTGCGTCCATTTGAAATTATGTTAATATAGTAAGTTTCACAATTATGCTATGACCCTGATAAATAATTTCTTTTCTCACGATGTAGTGGCTCTCTTTATTCTTGATAATGTGGTTTGATTTAATATCTATTTGTCTGATACGACTGGGTGATTCTAGCCTTGCTTGGGCTAGTGTTTTTCTTATACTTTCTATATCTTCATTCTTTCCATGTCTTGTTCTTTTTGATATGTCTCTTGTCAACCATGCATGTTGCACATATATGTAGACACCTGGGGAGGTAGATTTCCTATATTTTCTTTAATACATTTCTTTACTTGCATTTCTTTTAATTAACAATGTATTAAATTTAGTTATGCAGCCTTACTTAGGGCTTTGTACTACCTATACTTCTAACACGTCTCTCTCGAGCTTTTTACTGGTTTAGGTAGTATATATCATTTCTATTCTTTAAGCAATTACACTTAAATTTCATAATATCTACACTAAACCTATCAAAATCTAAACATACCTAGTAACGTTAACTCCCTCTACTATGCAAAAACCACACAACGTGTTAACTCCAACAATCTCCTTCCTGTTTACAAGGTTTCTCTGTTGAGGTTTCATGGAGGGCCAATGAAAGACTCCATTCTCACCCATTCTCAAGCTGAGCCAATTCAAAAATAAGACAAAATTAACGCTTGTTAAAAGAAAGCTTGAAGGTAATTCCTGGAGACCCTGTGACACATTTGGAAAAGGTTGAAGGACTGAAGCTGGGTGTGCTGATGGCTTTCAGAAAAGGTGTGGGACACGTGAAGTGAGACAGGGCCAGGGACAGGAGAGGAGCCTCCTGCTTCTCTGAAATTCCTTCTCTGTTTCCTCCATGTTGAGTAAGCACCATCATGTTCCCAGCAGACATCTGGACACTCTGGACACAATGGTGAATGAGAGTGCCCCGGCCCTGTCTCCTGGAAGCTGGGGTTGAGGAGGACCTCCCAACTGCAGGCCAGCGGTGCCCCTGCCCCTGTACTGAGCATAGGGACACGGGGTTCCGGTCTCCTTAGCACCCGGGGTGACCCCTCTACAGGAGCCTCCGCAACAAGGACCAGGGATGGCATCTGCATCACTCATGGGAAATTCATCTCGCTCCCTCCATCCCTCCCTTCTCTCTCTCCTTCCCACCCTCCCTCTCTTCCTTCCTCTCTCTCTCTCTTCCTCCCTCTTCCTTCCTCCCTTCTTCTGCCCCCTCCACCCCACCCTCCCTCCCTCTGTTCCTTTCTCTCCATCTATTATGGACTGAATGATTGTGAATCCCCAGATCCTTCTGTTGAAGCCCTAATCGCAATGTAACACTGTTTGTGGATGGGGCCTTTGGAAGGTAATGAGGTCATGAACCCTCACAAATAGGATTAATGCCCTTGGAATAAGAGACACAAGATAAATGATTCCCTTCTGCCCCTGAGGACACAACGAGAAGGCACCATCTCCAAGCCAGGAAGGGGGCCCTCAGCAGACACTGAGTCAGCACCGTGACGATCCTGGGCTTCCCAGACACCACACCTGTCAGAAATAAATGCCCAGTGTTTAAGCCCCCAGTCTATGGTAATTAGTGATTGCAACTCAAACTAAGACACCTCTCGCCTTGACATAACCATAGCGATACTTTGCATAAAACTTCCTTCATTTTGGATGTGACACTGGACACTTCCTGGCCTTCATACGCTGCAGACATGAAGTGTCATCCAGCTGCCTGTGCTGGGCTGGGGCGCCCTGGTGCTGTCTGCTGTCGCGCTGGGAGCCTGGACCCTGCGGGTGGAGCTCACAGAGGGTGCACGGCCATCCTCTCATGCAAAATGACTCTAGACTGCTTTACTTTTTTGACCCTCAATAAAATAAAATACACCTTCTTAGCTCCCTATTCTTGCATACTTGTTCCTGGGGAACCCAAGGACCCAGCAGGTTAGAAACACAGGGTGGTCAGCGTGGTGCTCCGGGGGGCAGCCTCCAGGGGGCTGCTGTGGGCGGTTCCTCCACAGCTCACACTCTGCAGAAGCCGGGTGAGTGCCCCTCCTAAATACTCCGGAGCAGGATGCTCCTGCCCTGACCACAGCATCGTGGCCCTAGGATCGGGTGAGTGCCCCTCAGTGCTCTGAAGCAGGACGCTCCTGCCCCTGACCACAGCATCACAGCCCTGGGATTGGGTGAGTGACCCCCTAAACAATCTGGAGCAGGAGGCTACTGCCCCTGGCCACGGCATCATGGCCCTAGGATCAGCCTTTCACTCAATCTTGGACGACGAGTTTTTCTTCCAAGGTGGTTTAGCCTTGGTGGTCAGTGTTGCTGCTCCAGCAGCCAAAACTGAAGGTGCACATGCACGAACTGTCAGCCCACCTTGCTGTGGCGGAGGAGGATGCTGTCCTGTGCAGTGAAGGAAGCACGGTGCTGCTGGAAACCAAGGCTGAGGGTGGCTTTGTGTCTGGATCCAGCTGTTCCTGAAGCTGTCTGTGTTCCTCTCTTCCCACGAGCCTTGCTCTTCTTACTCTGCCCTGGCACATGCAGTCTTTACACAGAGACTTTCAACATTTCTTTAGATCACAGAGAAGCTCTTTGGAAGTTTTAAAACAGAAACCTATAGGCCGGGTGCTATGGCTCATGCCTGTAACCCCAGCACTTTGGGAGGCTGAAGCAGGTGGATCATGAGGTCAGGAGTTCGAGTCCAGCCTGGCCAACATGGTGAAACCCCATCTTTTCTAAAAATACAAAAATTAGCCAGGTATGGCGGCGGGTGCCTATAATCCCAGCTACTCAGGAGGCTGAGGCAGAAGAATCGCTTGAACCCGGGAGGTGGAGGTTGCAGTGAGCCGAGATCACACCACTGCACTCCAGCCTGGGCGACAGAGCAAGACTCTGTCTCAAACCAAAAACAACAACAACAACAACCACCTATAAATAGGAGAGATCAACACAGGTCCCACGAGCAGACGCCGCTCTTCTGAAGTCTCCACAGCAGGAGGCCACTTGGTGCCTTTCAGGGGACCAGAGGAAAGGCTCCTTTCTGCACCAGGGATGATGATTGCAGCTGCCAGGGGACATTCACTTCCTCCTTGTTGAGTTGAATTGGATTGAGTGTTAAATGATTTCTGAATCCTCACCTCCTGTTTTAAAGGAGAATTTTTTCATTACCAAAAAAGGGCATTTGTTGGGCATATGAAACCCTTGCAATGGACTGAAGCTGGGGTTTAAACGTGGAGCTCTGAGCCTGCTTCCCCTTCTTGTATCTCAAAGAAGTAAGCCCCGGATGGCTCGCAGCCCCTGTGTTTGGGGCCAATGTGTCATCTTCGAGTCAAATCTTTCATCAACATCATCCTCTGTGGGTGTCTCCTCCTGGTCTTCACCCCACCTGGCCCACGACCGGTGCTTCTCGCCTGGGCTCACTCTTTTTCAGGCCACTGGAAATGCCTGTGGCCAGGTATGTTTGAAAGATTTTGAAGATGGGATTTTCTAAGTTGGCATAAGAAACAGAAGACATGAATATCAAAAACCTTAACAAAAAATGCGTGCTTACAGGGTGGTGGGCTCCCTTGTACAGGAAGCAGAGTGGCCATCCTGGGAGCCGGCCAGCGTCCTGCGAGCCATCTGAGGATGGCCGTTTCTTTCCATTCCATATTTCTCAGGAACTGGCCGAGGGCAGTGAGTGGAAAACAGGGAAATGCCACATTGGTCAAATGAGTGATATTGGAATAAGTCCTTCTTTGGGTAAAAAGTCATCAATGTCACAATCCTGCACGTAGGGGAAGTTACCGAGGACTCCTGCTTATGTACATCTGTGCAGGGGTTCAAGATGGTTTCTGTTACAGCCTGGACTTGAACATGCCTCTGGCTCCCTTGAGTGGCGATGTGGGCCCCTCTGACCCTATGCACCCCATCCATGAGCTGCTGCAGGACTGGAAGAACCAGACCTTGGAGTCAGGAAGGCAGGAGTTCGAGCCTGGCTTTAGTCAGACACCATGCTGCAAAGCTCGTCAAGACTCAGTCTCCACATCTGTAAAGTTGGCATAAGGTCCCAGTGCTGGAGTCTCTGATTCCAGAACTGACATCCCTCTTCCCTGGCCCAAGATCAGAACACCTTGGAAAATGAGACAAAGCTCTAAAGAATGGCACAAACCCAGCCTCTGAGGTCCTGAGGGACCCACTTCCATCCCCAGGGGATAGCCCCAGCTGCTGCTGCCGGGGAATCCCCCCACCCAGACCTGGGGCCTCCTAGGGAAACCTGCAGAGAATGAGGACTCAGAGAGGGTTTTAATTAGCACATATATAACTAATAATAAAATTTATCCTTGGACATTTTTCTTGTGGTATTGAGAGCGTAACTTGAAAAGGTTTTAGTTTCTCCCCAAGACTTTGATAATGGGGCCGGGCACTGTAACTCACACTTGTAATCCCAGCACTTTGGGAGGCCAAGGTAGGTGGATCACTTGAGGTCAGGAGTTCGAGACCAGCCTGGCCAACATGGTGAAACTCTGTCTTTACTAAAAATACAAAAATTAGCCAGGTGTGGTGGTGCACACCTGTAATCCCAGCTACTCAGGAGATTGAGGCAGGAGAATCGCTTGAACCCAGGAGGTAGAGGTTGCACTGAGCTGAGATCGTACCACTGCACTCCAGCTTGAGCGACAGAGCAAGACTCCATCAAAAAAAAAAAAAAAAAAAAAAAAAAAAAAAAAAAGACTTTGATAATGGGAGTGGGCTTATTAACGTGGACCCTGGTACACAGTTAGCATTTTCTTATTTGAGGGATTTATGCATTCACACTGATGCTGTCATTTAATCCCATTGCAGATGCTCTGCTGGGTTGCAGGGACTCCAGAGATTGACACCCTAAGAATGGAAAGAGAGAAGGGAACGCCTGTCAGCTTTGGATACAGAGTGAGCAAAGAGTGGATTCAAGGATCCTTACCCTTTCCTGAGCTTCTGGGAGCAGAATCTCCTGTGCCCGCCAGTAGCAGACCGTCACTGAAACCGTGGTCAGAACTGAGGGAGCTGTGGGCGGTGGAGACGGTGGTGAGCATGTCTAATTCTGGTGACGTGTGTGAGGAAGGTCCCAGGTTCTTCCATAAGCCATAGTCAACCCCTTCACTGCCTGAAGAAAGGTGGTATTTCAGTCCCACTCTTTGTCTTGTTTCCTATTGGTTCAGAACTCGGGAGGGGAGAGGAATGGGACTTCCGGGGCCACGTGGGAGATAAAAGGTTCACCTCCAAGGACCTCTGGGCTGGTGAATACAACGTTTCCACCCAGGGCCCCACACGTGGGAATTATGGGATAAACGGAAGCTACTCTCATTTCCAAATATCCTTGATGAGAAGATTCTATTTTTAAAAGCAATTTAACCTTTCTGAGATCAGAACTTGATTTAAAAACCAATGAGGGCCGGGCACGGTGGCTCACACCTGTCATCCCAGCACTCTGGGAGGCCAAGGCAGGTGGATCACGAGGTCAAGAGATCGAGGCCATCCTGGTCAGCGTGATGAAACCTTGTCTCTACCAAAAATACAAAAATCAGCTGGGTGTGGTGGTGGGCGCCTGTAATTCCAGCTACTCAGGAGACTGGGGCAGGAGAATCGCTTGAACCTGGGAGGTGGAGGCTGCAGTGAGCTGAGATCAGGCCATTGCACTCCAGCCTGGCAACAGAGTGAGACTCCGTCTCGAACAAACAAAACACGATGAGTACATTTAATGGAATTGTTCTTCTCTGAACTGCACCTACCCTGCTGATAATGTTTCCACCGTGGGTGCCTTTTCCATCTGGGCTCTGAGAACTGAGTCAGCAGTGACCGCCGGGTGGAAAGCTCACAAGAGGGGCAGTGAAACCAAGGCTGGGACGGTTTCTCCAAACCCAACCCAGGAGCCAGTGACTGAGCAACCTCAGATCCTTTCTAAAGGGCTGAATGTAAACGAACCAGAAGAGAAATGGCACCGGTTTCCTGAGTAGAGAAGACACTGAAGGGCGCTGGAGAGAAGCCAGTTTCCCACAAGAGCTGGTCCACTGCAGCTCCGCTCCAGCAGAGGCAGTGACCTGGAGGACTCTGGAAGGACCGTAGACTGCGTTAGGATTGTAATCAGAGAAATATCCGTGATGTTTGCTGGGCCCTTTGTGGACTCCTTGTGGCCAGCTTTTATGCCAGACAAAGAGTTTGAGGGTGTAAGTCACAGTGGACAGTTCGTTTGTGGAAGACAACAGAGTTTCAGGGTGTAAGCCACAGTGGACAGAGCGTTTGTGGAGGACACAGAGTTTCAGGGTGTAAGCCACAGCGGACAGCACGTTTGTGGGAGACACAGATGACGAGTTTCAGGGTGTAAGCCACAACGGACAGCGTGTTTGTGGAAGACATAGAGTTTCAGGGTGTAAGACACAGCGGACAGCATATTTGTGGAAGACACAGATGACGAGTTTCAGGGTGTAAGCCACAGCGGACAGCGTGTTTGTGGGAGACACAGAGTTTCAGGGTGTAAGTCACAGCGGACAGTGCATTTGTGGAAGACACAGAGTTTCAGGGTGTAAGCCACGGCGGACAGGGTGTTTGTGGAGGACACAGAGTTTCAGGGTGTGAGACACAGCGGACAGAGCGTTTGTGGAAGACACAGAGTTTCAGGGTGTAAGCCACAGCGGGCAGTGCGTTTGTGGAAGACACTGTTGTCAGATGAGACTCACGTGACTTCACGATGGCGGCTGCATCTGAGTCCTGGAAGGACTCCTTCCCTGAAGGAAAAGTGCCCCTGGACAGAGAGGCCTGGAAATCTATGGTGGACACTTCCCTGGCAGAGATCACACCTGGGGACCCCAAGACCTGGGCGTGAGAACCCGGCGGACCCGCTGTGCCCGTTTGATTACCGTGGGAACTGTAGAAACGAGGCAGCCGCAATGGTGGGAAGCGTAATTGTTCCAGACGGAGCTTACACCTACAGCGCTCTGCTTCCTAATGCTTTGCAGAGGTCGAGAGGACAGAGGCCACTTACAGAGTCATCGTACACCTCATGTAGCAGGTGAAATCCCTCCGCGAGGGACAGTGGATTCAGCCAGCATCCTTGCTGCGGCTCATGTTTCAGTTCACTTCCTCAATTTTTTGGGTCGTCCCCCATCGTATGTTTAGCAAAAGGTACTGATAACAGAATTTCCAAGAGATGTCACTGGAGGAGAAGAATATGCATCAAGTCTGTCCTCTTGTTCCACGTGGGTCTAAAGGATCCTGGCTTCATGGGGAGTGGCGGAGAAGGGAGGAGGAGATTCCCTTTGCAGGGGACTTGGCTGGGGGTATAATGCTGTCACCTGACAAACGTCTGATGCTTCATAGTGATTTTAATTCCAGCAGCATGGGATGGGAACAGAGCACCGGGCACTGAGTTTATCTCCCTCAGAGACGGACGACACCCAACCCCTCTTCATTTCCGAGGACAGCGTGGTTGGCAGAGGAGCACCCAGAAGGACATAGTTGGTATTTTCAGACGTTTCCTCTGGACTTTGTCCATCTTCTGCAGTGGGGAACCATGAAGGCAATGGTCTCCGTTTCTCTCCTCCCACTTCATAGTCAGGCTTTTCTCCTTCCACCCTCCAGCCCTCCTGCCCCAAAGGACACAGGCACAGTGTGCCCTCTGTCCAGGTGAGCCCTCTTCCCTGCTCTGAAGCAAGCCAAGACCGTCATCGTTCATGTGGATAAAATTTTAGATGTTTGGTTTAGGTGTGTTTGCATGGGTAGATACATAGATAGTTTCCCATAAAAATGTCGATAGTATTTTGGGCACAATCTCATAGATCATTTTCCTTTTCACTTGCTGTATCAGACAGATACTCTGATGTCAATGAATGCACACTCCGCCGTTGCCAAGAGCCACATGGTACTGGGTTATGTGGGTGCATCATCATCTGTGTGACCACTGCCCTGTTGCTGGACACGTCCTTGCTTGCTAACATTTTTTTTTGGTGGGGGGAGTGTGGGGATGGGGTTTTGCTCTTGTCACCCGGGTTGGAGTGCAGTGGCGCGATCTCAGCTCACTGCAACCTGCGCCTCCTGGGTTCAAGCAATTCTCCTGCCTCAGCCTCCCAAGTAGCTGGGATTACAGGCGCCCGCCACCATGTCTGGCTAATTTTGTTTTTTTAGTAGAGATGGGGTTTCGCCACGTTGGCCAGGCTGATCTCGAACTCCTGACCTCAGGTGATCCACCTGCCTCGGCCTCCCAAAGTGCTGGGATGACAGGCGTGAGCCACCACGCCCGGCCCTTGCTTGCTAACTTTTCAATGAGAAAGCACTGCAAACACTTTTCTGACCATTTCCTTGGGGCAAGTCCATGGAGGTGCAATCGGCTGAGTGTGCACTCACTTTTAAGCACTGCGTCTGCAACGCCAGTGGTACCTGCCATCTGCCCGCCCAGTTTGCATCCCAGCCAGCACCTGTGGGAACCAGGGAGGCTGGATTCCGGCACACATGGGCTGGGTGGGAGGCGGGGGGATGCTTTGTAATGTTTGACAACCTCACACAGGCGGTCAAAAGTCTTTTGTATGCTGCCCTGACACACGGAATTGATGTGCTTATTTTCACTTTTATTTCTTATTCAGTAAATGCTGATTTATTTTATTTAAGGATATCCTCGGTTGCCCTTTTTGAGAGCAAAGGCAGTTTGTCCTTAACACTTGCATCTGGCAATAATAGATATAATAATAATCATGATAATAATACTGTGTATCTGGCACATAGTAGAAACTCAGTGAAGGTTTTACTAAGTCAATCCATTAGCACACTGAGGGGTTTCACTAAAGGCTTAGTTTTGCGCTGAGATGTTAATTGTGTGGTTTAACAATGATTTCTATTAACGAGGCTAAGAATTTTCTGAACCTAAGTTCTGGGGCGATTTGGGAATGCCTCCCATCCTCAGACAAGGCCAACGTGCATTGACCTTGAATTTCAGTAAAGCTGAAGGGACAGGAGGGCTGATTTCCCTCCAGATGACAGTCGCTAGGAGGCAGAATCGGGCTCGATAACCATCAGGAGGTAACGACTGTGAACTTGGTGATTTTAACGATTTCAAATAAATTACTCCAGGAAAAAGAAAATCTTCACTCCATTTTATTTTGGGAGTACTCCCCCCACCCTGAAATTGATCAGAGACATCCAAATAGCAGCAAAATTAAAAGGAGGGGATGTGATGCGTTGCCTTCTTTAACTTGTATTTAAAGTCATTATAATGACGAACTCTAAAACTTTATATGCTCAGTGTGTGCACTGAAGAAACGTTGACTTACAAACAGTATTTTTAAAAAAAAACTTAGGAATTTTATCATTAATTCCTTTAAATTTGTGAACAGAAACCCCCCGTGCTCCTGAGTCTCCATGCCTAGATGGGTCTGGACACCAGGGACGGGAGCAGAGGCTCTCAGCAGAGGTGTGTGCTCTGCGCCCACCGCAGCTGGCAACTGGGGAAGAAATAACACCACGATGAGGTTATTTTGAGCCATGAGGCAGCCCCTCAGGGGACCGGATGGGTGGAGAAGCCCACCTTCCCCTCCTCGCCTGGCTCTGCCAAGGTGGCCTCCCTCTTCCATGAGGCCCACTGCCCAGAGCCCACATCTCAGGGAGGGTGGCACAGGCAGAGAGACCGGGGCCCAAGGGCCCCTTGCAGGGTTCCTGCAGAGAAATGCAGGTTCTGTAGAGCTGACAGTGCTGTAAACAGCGGCAGGTGCAGAGTGACCACACAATTCCGCAACACAGATGGTGACGGGGTGAGGGCCATGGAGACGCAGCCCGTGGGAGCTTGCCTTGTGGTGACCTCTGCAGGCCGTGGGAAGTGGGAAAAGGGCTCCCCCCCTTCCACCTGGCCCCAGGTGCAGATGGCAGCTGTGGTTCTCCAGCACCCAGGTATGGACGGGAGAGGTGGAGCCGCCGTGGAAGGCCCTGGAAGTGCCACTTTCTGAAGGATGCTGGTGGGCAGAGGCCAGGGACTGGCAAGCACTTTCCCTTGGTCTCCAGCAGACATGAGAGGAAACAGCTCCCACAACACGGGCACACACTCTTCTTTTGGTGAAGCAGAGTCCTGAGAGAAGAAAACAGACTCAGAAAACAAAACAGAAGAGTAATTTAGTATGAATCAGAAAACACTGTGTGCAGATGCGGGGCCTGGCCCTGGGGGAGAGGGAATGACCAGATGCAGGTTCCTGTTGAGTCCAGGAGACCGAACAGTAGAGGAAATGGAATCAACCACATACTTGGGCTCCACACCAGCAGGTGGAGGGCACACAGGAGAGGAGAGGCCCATCAGGGCTCCCGGATGGGAGCGGCTCTGCAGGAGGCTCAGAAGGTTCAGGCACCAGGAGGCCAGAGCAGGTGGTGGTTTCTGTCAGACCCAAAAGTCCACAGGGAGACACCGTGGGGAGGTGCTTTCCCAGGGAGGCCTGAAGAGGAAGAGCTGGAAACAAGGGTGTCTTGGCCCCATGCTGTCTCCTTTCTCACCAGGTTGGGCACCTCTGGGTAAACTTGGTGTCCCGAGGGAGCACACTTGGGATAGAAGTTCCCAGGCTGGATACTACACCACTCACCCTGCAGAGATGGCCTCCGGAATCATCCTGGGTGTTAGTATTGGAGATTAACATATCCAAGCCAGCTGTGGAGGGGGAATCCCTCCTGGAAATAATAAAATGCAGCCAGACCTGATTCCCCAGCCCAACAGGAAGAGCTCTAGCGAGGAAGCACTACCAAGAAATCTGGGGGAAAACTCTGGGCTCTGGACGCTTCTCCTTCCAGAGTACCTGAAAAGGGTGCTCTTAGAGAGGGGTGTGCAGAGCCCCTGGGGAGGGATCTCCTCTTAGAGAGGGGTGTGCAGGGCCCCTGGGGAGGGAGCTGCTCTCGGGGGGGGGAGTTTCAGAGTCCCTGGGGAGGGATCTCCTCTTAGAGAGGGGTGTGCAGAGCCCCTGGGGAGGGAGCTGCTCTCAGGGAGGGGTGTGCAGAGCCCCTGGGGAGGGAGCTGCTCTTGGCGGGGGTGTGCAGAGCCCCTGGGGAGGGATTTGCTCTTAGAGAGGGGTGGGCAGAGCCCCTGGGGAGGAAGCTGGAATGCGAACCTGCATCTTGCAATGTGACCAGCACTGAGACACAGGACCAGGGAAGCGGAAGGTGGAGGAAAGAACCCGGGGAAGCCTTGCTGATATTTTTCTGTGTTCATTTGTAACTTTTCTGCTGTTGGGTTTATTTGTCTGTGATGATAACGCCCAGGAGGAGTGCAGACAGGGCGAACTCTGTGCAGAGGGCTGTGGCTCCCAGGCCAAGACACTTCCTCTGTCCCAAGTAAACCACCACAGAATGCGATGTCTGATCATAAAGCACAGTGTACATCTATGAGACATAAGAGTCAACAGCTGTGCTGTGTGCTTGGACAGTTTAATGCAAACAAAAATTTTAAGAAAGGAAACCTTAATACTAAATAAATCAATCCCAGGTATAGTTAATAATGAGAGAGGGGTGTGGGTAATACAAAACTCAAAATTCCTTAACTTACCTAGGAATGTTACTATAAATACCATCTTATTTGTGAATTTACAAATGGAAACATTACCTGCAGATTTCAGAACCATAAAGGTGGCCCCAAGTAGAAATTATAAATTGAGTGTAAATAATCAAAATCATTGCAGTAGATTAAAATAAAACTTTCATGTATAAAATGGAGAAAACAAAAGAAGAAAGTCAAAAGCCATGAAAACATAAGAGCAGCTGTCAGCAGGAGTGTGAAATACGGCAGTTATGCCCAAAATATAAATGCTCCAACCACACCCATCCCACTGAGAAATACTGATGCTGACAGATTTTTTTTAAAAAATCCTTTTTGGAGTAGAGTTTAGAAAAGATAACATTAAGCAAATGGCCCAGTTTAAACATAGAGATGGGCAGTTGTAACTCGCACATTCATGAAACAGGCGGATTATCTTGTATGAAACAAAATCACTAGGGCTGGGTAATGAAGAGTTCACCAGTTGGAAGACACCAGCATTCATTTTTGGTGCTGCAGTCAACACACTGGGCAACTCCTTTCAATCCCACAGAAAGCCTCGACTTCCATTAAAAATACTTATGGACATGGTGAGGGAAGGTGCTAAGATTCTTTTGACTAACAGTCGATGTGAGATTCTATGGACAACATGGGGTGAGGCTCTCCAGGGCTGCAGGATTCCTTGTGTGGAGGCCGGACTTGTCAACTGCAGCACCCATGGCTCTGCCTGGAATAATTACTTGTGGCGGTGTCTCTTTGGAAGCACCCCTGGCCTCCACCCACTGGGTAAGACAGCATCCTCCTGGCTGGGACAGTCCGAACATCCCCAGTCTTTGTCAAAGCTGCCCTGAGGGGAAGCAGGGAAAGAAGCAGTAGATGGCATCAAGCTTGGTACTTACGAGGACTTTTCCGCAAGTGCACAGTAAATGCTTGGTAAATATTCGTTAAAGGAATGAATTCATGCATTTTTTTCCCCACTGTTGAAAAATGTTTTTAAAAAAATCACCAAGAAAACTTCAGCTAATTCAAGAAACAAAAACCACACAAACAACATTCACCAAGATACAATAAAATTTCGATCACGCACTGGAGCTAGGGTTAGAAGGAAACACTCCTATAATAATAATGATTTTTAATAATTAAAATGAACAGTGTATAACCAGTTATAGCAGATGTGGACAAAATGAAAATGAATAGCATGATGCAACTCCAGCAGATGTGGCCAAAGCTGTACCTAGAGGTTAATTACTTTTCTCATGTAACAGAAAGGAAAAAAAAAAAAAAAAAAAAACAAGCTAAACAGCCAACATAGGAAATTGGAAAATGAAAATAAACCTTAATTTCTAAAGCAATTAGAATAAATTCATTTTTTGAGAAAAAAGTACGTAAAAGAATTTCTTGCAAATCCAAGTCTCTTTCAGGCAAAATCTGGGAACTGGGCAAGGAGAATAGCACAGAAATTTTAAAGCAATGAAGGAAAACTCCCCACATCCAAGATTACAGTGGGGTCTCCCATGAAACAGCTGGTTTCTTCGGTGTCTCCTGTCTCTTTATTTCCTTCCTTCTCCTTTCTCTTTCTTTCTCTTTGCATGCCGGTGAGTTCCAGCACACATGCAAGGATGGATGGAAAATCACCCCAGATTAGATGCTGTGACCACAAGGAGGACATGGAGGACGCAATCATGGCATTTTTCCCTTAAAAGCACGAGGACCCTATTGAGTCTTTACAAAAAATTAAGCTGTGAATTATTTTCATGTACTTGTTTAAGAGCATACACATCAGGGGTGTCCAACCTTTTGACTTCCCTGGGTCACATTGGAAGAAGAATAGTCTTGGGCCACATGTAAAATACACTAACACTAGCAATAGCTGATGAGCTAAATAAAAATTCTCAAAAAATTCTCACCATGTTTTAAGGAAGTTTACACATTTGCATTGAGCTATATTCAAAGCCATTCTGGGCCACATGCAGCCCACAGGCTGCGGGTTAAACAAGCTTGTTTTATACATAGTGATCAGAAGAATGGATAGGCACAGAGAATTTCCACTTACTGGCCAGGCGTGGAGGCTCACACCTGTAATCCCAGCACTTTGGGAGGCCGAGGCGAGTGGATCACCTGAGGTCAGGAGTTCGAGACCAGCCTGGCAAACATGGCAAAACCCCATTTCTACTAAAAAAAACCCCAAAAATTAGCCAGGCATGGTGGCAGGTGCCTGCAATCCCAGCTACTTGAGAAGCTGAGGCAAGAGAATTGCTTGAACCCAGGAGGTGGAGGTGGAGGTTGCAGTGAGCCGAGATCGTGCCACTGTATTCCAGCCTGGGCGACAGAGTGAGACTCCGTCTCAAAAACAAACAAAAAAGTTTCCACTTGCTTTCATGAACTCAACACAACCATGATTCCAAATTCAGACAAGGAGAATAAAATTAGCATAATTGAGAAGAAACAGATCACCTCGTTTGCGAACTCAGACGTGAACATTTCACATGAAGTAATGGAAAATCAGATTCAGCTGCATTAAGAACATTTTACTACTGCCAAATATACCTCAGTCTTGTGAAGACTATTCCACTGGGACCAGATAAAGCTTTCTGTTGTAACAGAAATGTCTCAAGATCTAAAAACATGTTCACTGGGACACTGATAAGGTAATGAATAACAGATGGTCCTCTTGATGAATGCTGAAATCGCATTATTATTATTATCATTATTATTATTATTTGGCCAAATGTGTCTGTTTTTTGTATGTGTATTTTTATTTTTTTCTATTTATTTGTTCTGTTTATTATAATAGTCTTCTCCACTGCCCCCAAGATTCTAGAAATTTTTGCCTACACATACTTCTAGGACTTCTGGGCCTTTCTTTTTAATCCAGAGGAAGTTTGCATTGAGGTAAGCTGTGAGTTGATGATCTAAATCATTTACCAATTAGCTCAAGACAACGTATTGAATTCCTTTTTCTCCTGGAGTAGAAAGCTCCTGTGGCAGCCTGTGTGAGTTATGGGTAGATTTCTGTATTTGTTTCTGTTCTCCTTTTATGTTAGGGTTTTGATGGTTTCAGAGCTTCTAAGCACCTTCTAAAAGCCTCTCTTCCCAATCCATTCCAGGACCCCGGACTTTAATTACCAAGGATCTTCAGTCTTGCTTTGTTACTCACTTTTTCTCCAAAATATCTGTCCACATAAATTCTCCCAAATAATCCTTAGAATCATTTTTATTTAGTTTTTTTTCTTTAGCTTTTCTGTGTTTCCCGTAAGATATATATATATTATTTTTTGAAAAGAGGAAAATTTCATAAAACCTGGTTGTAAACAAGATAGAAAACACAATTCTAATTTTAGGGAGACATGATATATTGTTATGGAAAGAAACCTCTAAGAATATGTGCCAGTTGTTAAGAAAGACTGCGGAATTACTGCTGAGTAATGTGTGTTTCGTGTACAATTCTGCACTTTCAGGCTTTCCTGGAATACATATGTTTCCTTCAATTAGGACACCACCTATTTCTTTGAAATGAAAGTGCAAAGTTCTGTGGATGGATGGACCGTGTGAACATGCCATCTGCACAGGTCAGCTGTGTGTGGCTCAACAGGAACAACTGTGTGTGGCTCCGCACACAAGTGTGAGTCAAGTTCAGCGAGACACTCATCACTCAGTATCGTGCCGTTCACAGTGAGTCCTGCATGAGTCCAGAGCCTCCATAAAAATGGCGCTGGCTCTGAAGCATAGACGGTTACTACGTGGAAATCCCAGAGGCCTCCACAGCCTGGGGGTCTGGGCAGGAACCTCCCTGCCCTCTGGGTGACCTGGGCTGATTTTTCAACATTTCTATAAAACATATATTCCTGGAAGGAGGAAGCAGGTGCACTGGAGTTCTGAGGAGGTTGCGTCCCTGAGTCCAGCTCTGGCCTGTCTGTGCAGGCCTGTGCGGTCAGTGGTTGCTGGAGGATGGAGTCCGGATACAACAGATACACAGGACCTCACAGACGTGAACAACCTCACGGACACAGGTCATGGTAAGATACACCGCAAAGGCAGGAGCTGGTGAGATGGGATGACTGGATTTAAACTCATATGTGTATATGTGTATGTGTGTGTGTGTACCGTATATTTTCTTTTTTTTTTTTTTTTTTTTTTGAGACGGAGTCTCGCTCTGTCACCCAGGCTGGAGTGCAGTGGCCGGATCTCAGCTCACTGCAAGCTCCGCCTCCCGGGTTCCCGCCATTCTCCTGCCTCAGCCTCCCGAGTAGCTGGGACTACAGGCGCCCGCCACCTCGCCCGGCTAGTTTTTTGTATTTTTTAGTAGAGACGGGGTTTCACCGTGTTAACCAGGATGGTCTCGATCTCCCGACCTCGTGATCCGCCCGTCTCGGTCTCCCAAAGTGCTGGGATTACAGGCTTGAGCCACCGCGCCCGGCCATACCGTATATTTTCTATCTAGCTTTGTGGGTATACAAAATGCATGTGTGTGTGTGTGTATATATATATATCACATTCAATGTATTACATAATATCAAAAAATATTGAATGTAGAAATCCATTCATGCTATATTAGGAAGAGAAAAACAGCAGATTACAGAAAAGCAAACATAGTAACTTTTTGGTATAATTACTTATGTACAATACATTATATGGGATATATAGTCCATATATATATTAATTTTAAAAGTCATACTATGTATAATAAAATATACAATAATATATAATGCAAATGTTGTCATTTAAGTTATAATTCGGTGGTATTCAATACAATCTTAATGTGTTTTTGGAGTTGTTTTTGCTTTGTTTTGTTTTGTTTTGTTTTTGAGACTGAGTCTCAAAAAAAGCCCAGGCTGGAGTGCAATGGCATGATCTTGGCTCACTGCAACCTCCGCCACCTGGGTTCAAGCGATTCTCCTGCCTCACCCTCCTGAGTAGCTGGGATTACAGGCATGTGCTGCCACGCCTGGCTAATTTTTGTATTTTTAGTAGAGATGGGGTTTTGCCATGTTGACCAGGCTGGTCTCGAACTCCTGACTTCAGGTGATCTGCCTGCCTCGGCCTCCCAAAGTGCTGGGATGACAGGCATGAGCCACCACGCCCGGCTATTCCTCATGTTGTCCAACCGTGGCCATCTTCCATCTCCACAACTTTACTGTCTTCTCAAACTGGAGCTCTTTCCCCATTAAGCACCCACTCTCCACAGCCTCCCTGCAGCACACCCACACCCACCACTCTCCGTCCTGCCTCTGTGAATTGGCCTCTCCTTCCTGTGAGCCTCATGCAGGTGGAAACATGCCACAGCCGCCCTTTCGTGTTGGGCCTTTTTGCTCCACATGTAGAATGAAAAAGATTTATCCCTCCTGTCACCTCCTGTCTTGTGCCTGAATAATTCCACGTTGTGTGCAAACCACATGCTGTTTATCTGTTCACCCACTGGTGGACTCTCAGGCTGTCTCCGCCTTTTGGCTATTGTGGCGAATACTGCTGTGAACACGAAGATACCTTTTTGAATCCCTGGGCTCGATTCTTCTGGATGTGTGCCAAGGAAGGAGTGGGAGGGGCCAGGTCAACAGGTGACTCTTTAACTTTCGGAGAAATTACCCGTCTTCTGCAGAAGCTGCCGTTCTCCATCTTCACCAGCGAAGCGTGAGGGCTCCAATGTCTCCCCGTCCTCACCCACACACGCAACCGTCCGTTTTGCTGATGAGCATCATCCCGGCAGGCGCGCAGCCGTGTTTCTTCGAGATTGTGATTTGCATAGCGACTGCTGACGTCGAACATCTTTTCGTGTACAGTCATGTGTCACTTAACGAAAGGGACACATTCTGACGAATGCGTCCTCGGGGGATTTTGTCCTTGTCTGAACATCACAGTCCTTGTCTGGGCTTACACAAATCTGCGTGGCATGGCCTACTCCATACCTAGGCAATGTGGCACCGCCTGGTGCTCCCAGGCTACACACCTGTGCAGCGTGGGACTGTAAAGAAGGCTGCAGGCAGTTCAGACACAAGGGTAAGGATTTGTTACCTAAACGTGGAAACGGTGCAGTGAAAACACAGTATTCTGATTTTACGGGACCGCTGCTGTCCATCGGCGGAAACGTGGTTGTGTGTTGCCCACCTGCATTTACCCACCCTCTATCGGTAGGGCTGCTTCGGAGAAATGTCTGTTCAAGTTCTCGGCCGTTTTGTTATTGGGTTGTTTGGCTTTTGTTGATGATGAGCTTTAGAAGTTCTGTATAGACTCCATTACCCTTGTTTTTAGTCTAATTTATTTCATTGCAAGCTTATGTGATTTAATGTAATTCTGTGAGCAATCAGCCCAGAATTCCTGGGAATTTTGTCATTGCTCCCACTGTCCACATGACCCAGTCCTGGCACGGTGCTGTCTCTCCCTGCCCCGACTGTGGTCAGGATTAAGAAGAAACTGTTCGCGGCAAGGCTGGGAAAAGCCTAAAGTGTTTTCCTAATCTGAGGACATACTATCATTATCATTCATGGCTGTTTTTTGACTCAACACACAGGCTCAAGAAATGCATTTGCATTAAGGTCTCTTTGTTGTGAGTGGAACTGTGGTGGGGAGATGAGGCTGGAGCCACCGAGTGAAATGACGCTCTGAGCGATCTGTGAGCTGCCACTCTCCTGCCCCCTGATACCCCGACAGCTGATAAATAAGAAAGGCAAAATGGGCTCCCCTCCCACAGCCTTTGAAGAGTCTCAGGGCATTTTAAGCCCTTGAAAAGCACTTAGCTGATAAAAACGCATCCAAATGAGGAAGAGGCAGGCTCTTTTCAGCTGCGCAGCCCATTTAGACAGTGACAGGCGAGAGCCCTTTAGCTCAGAGCCCTGGGAGTTTTGTTCCTGGGCAGGTGGCCGTCAGGAGGACTGTGCTCAGCACTCCTGCTTGCAGGCCACCTCCCTGGGGCTGTGGGCCTTTAGCTTCTGTCTCTTGTTCTTGTGCTGAGTGAGAGATCAAAGAGGAATTCACAGCAAAACAGAAGGTCTGCCGAAAACCTGATAAGCAGAGGCCACCCTCACACTGCCTGCTGTTGAGGGCAGTCCTGTGCCTGCTCCAGCCAGTCTTTGTCCTGTTATATTATTTTACCTGGAGTTTTTCCTTCCTTCCCTCCCTCCCTCCCTTCCTTCCTTCCTTCCTTCGTTCCTTCCTTCCTTCCTTCCTTCCTTCCTTCCTTCCTTCCTTCCTTCCGTCCCTCCCTCCTTCCTTCCTTCCCTTCTCCCTTCCTTTCTTCATTCTTTCTCCCTTTCTCTCTTGCTCTCTTATTTTGCTTTTTTCTTTCTTCTTCTCTTCTCTCCTTCACTCCTCCCACCTCCCTTCCTTCCTTCTTTCCTTCCTTCCTCCCTCCCTCCCTCCTTCCCTCTTTTCTTCTTTCCTGCCTTTCTTTCTCTTTTTGGTGCATCTCAAGTACAAAGAACAGGATTCATCATTCTGCAATAATCTAAGAAGAGCCCAAAAACACACTTCCCTATATCACTGCTGGAATCTTGATCATGACAGCTGTCTAAGAACATGGTCCTGTCTAACCCACCCCCAGATGTCTGCATTCCTCCAAGGGCAACCTCTGCCTGAGTGCAGTGTTCATTCTTCCCTTGCATGTACTTTTATTCCATTTATGTGTCTTTCTAAATAGGCATTCATGTGTTATATTATTGGATTCTGGCAGTTTTAAACTTTATAAAAGAGTAACATGTAGTGAGCAATTATACTTGTTCACTAAATTTTGAATGCTAACATTCATTACATTGCTGTTTTTCATTTGTTTTGACCGTTGTGTTCTGTATGTCACAGGCCGACACGTGACAGCTTGGGAGACAAACCTGGCTGCCTCATGTCTTTGTAAACACAGTTGTGTTGGGGCACAGTCTTGCTTTATCTCTGGCTGCTTGTGCATTGCAGAGCAGAGCTGAGAGGTTATGACAGACCCAACACGACCTGCAAAACCAGAAATATTTTCAGTCTGGTCCTTTTTAGAGAATGTTTGCAGGTGCCTGAGTGGTTGATCCTGTTTTTGCTACTATGAAGAACAGGGGGCTGGGAGCAGTGATTGACGCCTGTAATCCCAACACTTTGGGAGGCCGAGGCAGGTGGATCACTTGAGGTTGGGGGTTCAAGACCAACCTGGCCAACATGGCGAAATACCGTCTCTGCTAATAATACAAAAATCAGCTGGGCGTGGTGGTGTGTGCCTGTTAGCTACTACGGAGGATGAGGCAGAAGAATTGCTGGAACCTGGGAGGCAGAAGTGCCGTGAGCCAAGATCATGCCACTGCACTCCAGCCTGGGTGACAGAGTGAGACTCCATCTCAAAAAAAAAAAAAAAAAAAAAAAAGGAAGAAGAAGAGGAAAGAAAGAAAAAAGAAAAAGAAAAGAACAGGGGAAGGTTCTTGTGTGCATCCCCTAGTCCACATTCAAGAGTCTTCTTTGGTGAAACCTAGAAATGCAATTTGTAGTCATGTGGCAGGTGATGCTCACCTTTGAGGAATGATGCTTAAGAGTTTCCCAAGGCTTTGTTCCAGTTTATACTTCTGCCAGTAAAATCGGAGACCTTGGGAATGTTCACTGTCTCCACCACCTGCTATTGTCAGTCTGTTTATCTTACTGAGAATTGTAGACACGTCTTCCTGGGGAGCCATGGAGGACATTTTATTGGGGGGGGGGCTAACACCATGGGTCTCCTATAAAATGTGGGCTCTCCTAGGAAACAGAATGGGAAATCTGTTCATTCCAGCTTTATAGGTGTGTGGTAGCTCCTGAGACGGCGTTTCTGACGTGATTTCTGGGAGGCTTGGCGGGCTCAGGGGTGGGGGTTCCTTATGGTAAAGCAGGGCAGGCAAATAGTTACCTACTGCCAGTGCTGGGCGAACAGCCCTGGACCTGCTGGAGCATCAGGTCAGCCTTACAGGCATTGGGCTTCCTCAGCAGAGTCCCTGAGCATATGGAAGGTGTGTGTTTGTGGGTAGATTTCAACATGAATCCCTTTCTATTCAGAGGGGAAGAGCATTGAGGCCTCAAACTCTGCAAGCTGTTACCTTTTGGGGGTCTGCAGAGGGTTCTAAGCAGCCAGCCAGCCCCACGACATGGGGATGTCATGGCTCTGCTGCTGTTCAGCTCTAGGGGAGCCTTGAGGGAAGGCTGGCCTCAAAGTCCAAACCATTACCCATGCCACATGGTCACTCCACAGTGGTCTTGCCAGGATGGGACTGTCACAGCTGGGCCAGGGAGGCCACGTGCTCCTGGCTTGCCCACACCTGACCAGGGACCTCTCCTGTTCTCCCAGATCTCCTCTGACCGACTGAATGAATGAATGAATGAATGTGAGAAGGAGCTTGGAGTGAAGCTTGCTCTAAGGAGGGCAACCAATGTAGTGGCAGGACCAGGTCACCCAGGGCTAGTGGGGACAGTGGGACACGGGGATATGGGGACCAGGGGAGCTTCAGGTGGGTGAAGATCACCACTGTGAACCTCAGAAGAGCTGCTGAGTGGAAGAGGGCCCAGTTTGTGCCTTGTGTTCTTATGTGGGAGAATGTGTCCACCTGGGGCATGCTACGGGGAGGGACTGGATGTGGTGTAAGAAGGACTTGATGAAGGTTGAGCTGTCTATGGCTATTAAAGGCTGACTCAGTACTATTACTGCCATACTATCATCACCATCATCATCACCATGATCTCCATCATCATCACCATCATCATCATCACCATCACCATCACTACCATCACTGTGATTACTAACACCATCACTATCACGACCATGCTCACCATCACCATCACCATTATCATTACCATCCCTACCATAATCACCATCATCATCACCAGATTACCATTATCATCACCATCATTACCATCACCATTATCACCATCATCATTACCATCACCGTGATTACTAACACCACCATCACCATGCTCACCATCACCATCACCATTATCATCACCATCCCTACCATAATCACCACCATCATCACCAGATTACCATTATCATCACCGTCATTACCATCACATTATCACCATCAACACTGTGATCACCATTATCGTCACCATCATCATTATCATCACCACTGTCATCACCATGATCACTATCAGCATGATCTCCATCATCATCACTATCATCATCACCACCACTGTCATCATTACCATCACCATGATCACTATCACCACCACCATCATCACCACATTTACCATTACCATCACCATTATCATCATCATCATCCTTACCATCATCACCATGATCACCATCATCATCACCATCATTACCATTATCACCATCACCATGATCACTATCACTACCACCATCATCATTACCACCATCAGCAGCACCATCATCACCATCACTATCACTATAATCACCATCATCATTCCCATCACCATCACCTTTATCACTATCACCACCACCATCATCACCATCACCATCAACACCAACAACATCACCATTATTGTTTGGCAACTAGGTAGCAGTGACCATTAATTTTATGTGTCAACTTGACTGGGCCCTGGAGTGCTCAGATGACTGGCGAAACATCATTTCTGGATGTGCCTGTGAGGGGGTTTCTGATGATATTAACGTTTGATTGGATGGACTTAGTAAAGCAACGGCTGTCCCCAGCGTGGGCAGGCATCGCCTAATACTTTGGGGGCCTGAATAGAATACAAAGCACAGGAGGAGAGGTTTTGCTCCCCTGCCTGACTGCTTGATCTCGGACATCAGTCTTTTCCTGCCCTCAGACTAGAACTCACGCCACCAGCTCCCCTGGTTCTCAAGCTTTCAGTCTCACCCTGAGTTACACCAGGGCTTCCCTGGGTCTTCAGCTTGTGGACAGCATGTGGTGAGCCTGCTAAGCCTTCACAATTGTATAAGCCAAATCATTATAAAAAAAAAGGTCTCCTTCTGTATGTACATCCTACTGGTTCAGTTTCCCTGAAGAACCCTAATACAGTGACTGAGGCACACTTTGGCTAAACCCATTGAGCAGAATCAGGGTCCTGGGAAAACACCAGGCTGTGGTCAAGGGTCTCAGGCTTCAGCCCCAGTCCAGCCATGGGCCAGTGGGGAAACCAGGAGTCAGGCATCGTATTGGCTGCTTCTTCCTGACTCCATGCTCCTTTCTGGTGCTAGGCTAGAATCCAGTGAGCTTTACCCATTCTGTCATTTTGCTCACAAAGGTGAGTAAGTCCAAAGGCACCAAGTCCACGTGAGCCCTGGGTTCCTACAGACTCAGGAGTTTCTCCTGGGGAAAGTTGTCAGAAGGAGGCAGCCACACTTCTGAGAGCCGCCTAGCAATTCTGAACTCCCCGTGACCCCCAATCAGAGCGATTTGTTGAGCAAACAATAGCAGAGGATTAATAACAGATGTAAGAGAAGGACCTGCCTTCTCATAGTTAATTGCCTCTCACCTTTCCAGGAAAATCCAGCACATTCCCTGTTGTGTCCCCTGAGAAACAGGGCTCCTTCCAGATGTGAACCCCAGGGCTCCAAGTGTGTTTCCAGCAATATTAAAATGTTCTAATCACTCCTTGGAGTTGGTTGGCATGAAAAGGTGCCCTCCCAGATGGTGAGAGCATGTGTGTGCATGTGTGAGGCACACAGATGGCTGTGGCGTGTGTTATTTCTTCTAATCCTCCCTAATACTTTTCATGTCAAAGCCCATTCAGGTAGTGCTAGAGGCAGCAGAAGTCATTGTGTGGTTGGAGCAAGAAGTGGCTCCAATCACTGCAGGGAGTGGCCAGGTGTTATGTCCCAGCTGTGGCCGGAGCAGCATCACGAAGGGACCACCTTCCAACTCAAACCAGAGGTGGGATTCTGAGAATGGCTGAGGCAGCCGCCTTCCCTCATGTCTTCACCCATCCCCAGCCATACCTTGTGATTTTTTATATTCATCTCTCCATGTATTCACAGTTTTACAAAGGAGCACACGGAACCCAACCCAGTCTGTGCAATAGGCGTGATGCCCTGGAGGAGGTGATGAGGGAAGGTGGGGCTAGGTGCTCCAGGTTAGAGTGGCTGGGGAGGGCAAGCATGGGAGGCAGAGGGGGAGGCACAGGGAGCCTCCCACTTAGAGATGACGAAGGGAGAAGGAAAAGACCCATCCAGAATCCAATTATGTTAACTCATCTCTGCTATCGATCCTACATTCCAGGCCTGGGAAAAAAACCCCCAAAACCTAATTACTGTACCGCTAATGACTGAAATGACAAATCGAGGAGCCTCCAGGCTGCTGATGGTAAGAATTTAAGGCTCTGAGTCTCTGTGGGGGGGTTGCGCTGGGCTCTGTCACTTACGGAGGGCTTTCTCTCCTGGCTTTGCAGGTCACTCAGCACACACCAAATGCCTCTGGGCACCTGCCATACTATCATCACCATCATCATCACCATCATCATCATCACCACCATCATCATCATCACCACCACCCTATCGCGTTGGTTCCTATCGCGTTGGTTCTTTCTTCATTTCCACCCGTCGATGTCGGAGCCACTTGATTCCAGAGGTTCTGAGGAAGGGTATTTGCTGGTCTCTTCTCCCAAGCCCAGAGAAAGACAGCAGGCTTTCCATGGAAAAGACGCCAATGAAATCAATTAGGGCCCCTGTCTTCCGGAAGCCTTGGGCGGTGGTGCCGGCCATCTGCGGCTGCTGTCCTGAGCACCTCTGGAGAGGCAGCTGGAGTGACAGCCTTATCGCCACTGCGATCTGCTGATATAATTACATAGAGAATGCATTTAATGCTTCAGTGGGCAACTTGGTATAACAGTTTAATTTTTCACTGAAATCTAAATTTGCTCCCAGACTGTATATTTTTCTATCACATTAGATAATCAATCAGAGCAAAAATCCAATTTTAACTCCATCAACACTCCTCTGGAGAACGTTACACAGTGAGCGCCCTCTGGTCCAGGCTGCTCAAGGCTGGCGTGTGCGCCCACACTGGGATGTGCAGATAAGGCATGGTCCCTTGGCCAGCCGAGGCCTCTCCGGGAAGAGACCGGCCATGATTCCCCAGGAGCTGAGGCCGCCGCCGGGTGGAGGGTGGGGGCTGCCAGCTGCCCAGCGTGCTGCGGGTCCCTGTCTGTCCCCTCATGGCCATGAGGAAGAGGTCAGCCTGTAGAGAAGTGGCCAGACAAGTGGCAACCTCAGGGTCTTCCAGAGACTTTCCTGCTGCTTCTTGGGCGCAGGACGATTCTAGCGTTTTTCATGCCTTTGGACCTTCTGTGGACAGGGAGTCTGGAGAACTCCTGCCCACGTGTAGACAAACTTGTGTCCCCAAACTGTGTTCTGATCTTGGCCCTGCTTCTTCCCCATGGAGTCAGCGAGGGGCTGGGACTTCAGTTCTTCTCTCCTGCCTTCCCTGCAGCACAGGGCAGCCTGCTTCATGGCCACAGGCCTGTGGTTGGTGACCGAAGAGGCAGAAGATAGGCGTGGGGTGGGTGTTCTCTCTGCCTGGTGGCGTGCAGGTTGATGGGAGGGTCGCATCACTCAGGTGGGCTGGGGGGCAGCTGGTCCTGCTGTGTCTCAGGCAGGGCCACCACGGTGGGCAGGCCGTGCTCCTGAGGGCCCAGCTCACCATCACTATCACCTGCAGACACCAGACTGCATGTGGGAGTCCCCCTCTGCTTCAGAATGAGCCCCTGACGGATGGCAGAGACAAGCCTCCCAGGGTAGGGGCACCCACAAGCACACACGGTCCGCAGCCTCACGCCAGCCTGGACTTTACTGGAACAGGGCAGCCACGTGTGGGGGCCCCAGGTCTGCACTCTCCCAAGGCTGGGACCACAACTGCCACACCCAGAAATCACAGACTGCAAAGAGGCGTTCCATCCATGAATGGGGGTTTTCATTCCATAAACAGGAAGGACTCACTAACTAGGCCACTTGAGAGAGAGCCTGCTGAGACTGGGATTTGCGAAAAAATTTGTTTTTTTGGACAACTGAAAAGCAACCTGTCATTATCACGGGCGGCGTGGACAGGACCTGGAGGGCATCCGGGTCTCCTTGCTCAGGAGGTCCTGAGTGGGCGAGTGGGCCCTGCCGTCCATCACCCACACATCCACCTCACAGCGGGAAGGGTGTCAGAAAGAGGGCGACGCCCCAGTTCATACCTTTAGGATTTCCAGGCCACGGTTGTCTGTGGAAGGGTCTAGAATGACGTCTTCTCTGAGGGGTGCACATATCAGCTGGCGTCTCTCTTGCCTTCCCGGCCAGCAGGCTCTCTGAGGTCACCACCACAGCTGCACGCCTTGGCATCCTGGCCTCGGGCTTGTCTGCAACTTGAGCGGCATCCTCAGAGCAGCTTGGCCTCTGCAGATGCTCTGGATAACGGGGAGATGTGCGGCCCGGCCCCCACCAACACTGCCCCCCCTACATTATTTCAGAGGATGATGTGCTCAGCTGTGCGCCAGGTTCAGACCCATGCCTGGGTGGGAGGAGGGGGAGACACCGCCCCCTTGGCCTTAGCCAGGAAGCAAGGCGATCACCGTTAGGGGCTGCGGGAGGAGGCCAGAGGAGAGACCCTCCCGTGGTGCGGTATTAACCACGTTTCCTTGTTTCCATGTATGACGCATGGACCCGGGGAGATGGGTGCTGCTAGCCAGGGAGGGACTGTGCACTCCAGTCCAGGTTAGCCATCCCAGAGCTGGCAAAGGACTCTGCTGTTATGCAGATCCCCCAACTCTGAGCCCACAGTGTACCTGCCTCCTGTAGCAGAGCCGACACCAGGTTCCTGCCCTCATCGCCAGGGCCAGGTACTAACCAGGGGCAGCCCCCATGCTCTGGAGCCAGCTGGAATCATCCAAACTCCCCAGCTGTGAACCCATCCATCCTGCTGCCCGGCCTGGCGTTTCTTCCCAGGAAGCCACAGGAAAGGCTCTGCCGCAGCTGCTCCAGCTCCCTCTGCCTGCGGCCACCCCCGAGCCTTCCCTTGTGGCCCTGCCTGGCGTGGGTGTCTCGTTCTCTGGATCTGTGAGTAATATATGATCTCTTCAGTGACAGCCCTCTCCTGACCTGTCGGCCTCACCATACCTGGATACAAATGTAACCTGCAGCCTAAAGCCGCTGCGTGGAAGGTGGTCCACTCCGCACCTGGCAGCCTGGCTGTGTGAGTGCTGACGGGGTGGGGCACGAGGTGGGCACCAGGGTTCATTCCATTCTGTCCTCCACAGGTCTGCGGGCTTCACTCTTGGCACTCACAGCCCCCCTCAGAGGTCTGCAGGATGAGGCTGCCCCGGACTGTTCACCTCTGGCTCCAGCATGGCAGACGTTACGTGGGGGCTCAGGCCCAGATGTGTGGTGATGCTGGCACTGCCAGGGGCCACAGGGATGTCCCTGCCCCTCAAGGCTTCACCTCCAGGCAGCGTCCTTCTTGGCATGTGTCACTCTGGGGGTGGCCTGCCTGTGGGCCAGACCCCCACCCTGCCCCCGAGCTGAGGGGGGCCAGGCTGTGGTGGGGACTTGCCTGGCGGGGCCTCCAGGCAGGGGGAGGGCTGAGGCAGGCTGTGAGGAAGGCTAGTGAGGCTGGTTCATGACTGTGAGGGGCCGGTCGGGGGCTCCCCTAGGTGGGCTCCAAGAGGAAGCCTCCCCCTGTGAATTTTGCAGATTTTGACTGACATAGCCAGGTTACGAGGCAGATGGATTTGGTTCTCTTCTTGCCCTGAAATCTGTCCCCATTAGCCCCTCGCCTCGGCTGAGTGGCACCAGTGTGCACCTGGCCCGGCTTCCGACCAGGGCCTCGCTGGCTCCTCAGGCGGCTGGGCTGGGGAGGGGAGGAGGGAACATCTGTCAGATGCACGGAGGGCTCCCCCCAGACCTCAGATCTGCAGCACATGGTGGCAGAAACCTGGACAGGCAAGAAACTCAGGGCTGTACCAGGCTGCAGACCTGACCATCACTGAGGGGCTGGCCCTGGTCACAGAGACTGCTGTGGACCTCCATGTGCCCCTCCAGCAAAGGGTCATGGTGCAAGGGTGCCTTCCATTCCTGGTCCCTCCCCAGCCCCAGGCCATTCCAAGGTTCATGGGCAGGAGAAGGGCTGGCAGGGCTCCCTCTAACTCCCCCAGGAGTGAGAAGATCCACTGAACAGTGCCCACCCTGTGTGCCCGCCCAAGCCCCAGGTAGGTAGGAGCTGAGTTCCAGCTTCCCTTGTCCCTGGTCACCTCCCAGGAAGCCTGCCCTGGCCTAGTGCCTGTGGGGAGGCCTCCTCACGTCCCGCAGCCCCTTGCATTTCAGCCGTGTGCTCCGCGGACAGGAGTGTGTGCCCTGAAGCAGGGGCTGTCAGAATGGCCAGTTAGGCTCCTGTTGGCACTTGTGGGTTCAGAGTCTCCAGCACCCTGGGCCTGTGGCCTGCTCCATGAGATGAGGGAGACCCCCCTCCATCCTTCCTTCTCCCATGTGCCCTGAGTGTAAAGCTGCAAGCAGACGTCAAAGAGACTCAGAGGCAGAAGCTCACTGTGCTCAGGAGGTGTCCACCGAGCCCAGCCTGGCTGCTGCTCCCCGGGAGCCAAGGGAGCCCCACGGCCACCCCAGCTGCAGGAACACTGCTTCTGTCTCCCCGTGGGAAGCCTGGTGGTCTAAGAACAGGGTCCGCTGTGGGCCGAACATCGCCAAGTGTCCAAACCACCCGTGGGACTCACCCGGACACTGCCTGGCTCAGGCTCACACCCAGCTCAGATCCACGCCTGGCTCAGGTCCACACATGGCTCCCTGTGCTCCGTCCTTGGGCAGCAAAGCCCGGGCAACCGATGACAAACAGTTCCACTGCCTGATCACACTGTGGGCCTCCGTTTCCCCAGCAGCAGGCGTGACCATCTCTGCTCAGTATTTCTCTGAGAAGGGAAACTGAAGCCAAAACCTGTGTTCATGGACAGACGCACTATGGCTGGGATGCTGCAGGAGGGGGTCTCGCTTGGGGCCTGTGTGCCTGCATACCAGGGTCGGGCCCTCTGTGTCGAGTCTGTGCACCAAGGATGAGCCCTGGCATGTTCCTGAACTGAAGGGATGGCAGGGGGGAGAGGGCACAGCCTGGGGAACCTGCTTTTCTCTGCTACCTCCTCCCCCAGTGGACACTGGAGACAGGCCCTCTGTGGCTGTGGCCTCAGCCCTGGCTTGGAGGCAGAGCCAGGAAGGATGGAGCCGTGGCCAAGCAGGACTAGGGCCCACGCCCTGGAGGCGTCCTGTCTGCCCTGTAAGTGGGAGCCAGCACCTCCCTCTGACCAAGCACGCCTAGGAGAGTTGCAGGATCCAGGCGCTCATGAAGGGGCGGGTGCCCGGGTGGATGCGAAGGAACTGGACACAGGGAGGCCATCAGCTGTGGAGCTGTGGATGTGGATGACGGTGGTAGGACACTAGCTCTGCTGAGACCATCTCAGGCCCCACAAAGAAGCAGGGAGCCAGAGCTGGACTCAGGGGGTGGGACTGTGGGGGGGGCAGGGTGACCTCCATGCTCTGGACCAGCGAGGGGTCCCGTTCTGGAGCCGGGGCCACAGTGTATGGGGGGGACAGGGTGACCTCCATGCTCTGGACCAGCGAGGGGTCCCCTTCCGGAGCCGGGGCCACAGTGGATGGGTGTCCCTGTGCTGCAGGGATCCGGGAGGTGCAGCCTCCGTGCCCTCAGCCCCACCTCGGTTTGCAGAAGGGCCGTAACACAGACTTCTCTGCTCTAGGCTTTCCATTTCCTTCTGATAAGTTCATCTGAATGGTTTGAGAAAATAAGAAAAAAAGGGGGTTTATTTTGTTTTGTTTTGTTCTCGAGAGACGGAGTCTCACTCTGTCGCCCAGGCTGGAGTAGAATGGTGCGATCTCAGCTCACTGAAACCTCCGCCTCCCAGAGTCAAGCAATTCTCCTGCCTCAGTTTCCCAAGTAGCTGGCACTACAGGCACACACCACCAGGCCCAGCTAAATTTTGTATTTTTTAGTAGAGATGGGGTTTCACTGTATGTTGGCCAGGATGATCTCGAACTCCTGACCTCAGGTGATCCGTGCGCCTCGACCTCCCAAAGTGCTGAGATTATAGGCATGAGCCACCACGCCCGGCCAAAAAAAGGGTTTTGTGAGCCACTGTCTCCTCATTCATACAGGAGGAAACCCCTCCCTGCCTCCCACTGGGGTTGCCTGAGATAAAGTCAGACATCCCCCACATGGAGCTCAGAGACATGAACGCTCTAGAAGGAACATGAACTAAGCAAACAGTCGTTGGAAGATGTTGAGGAGACTCTCTCATAAGTGTGGAGTGGGTTAGGTTTTCTAAATCAAAACTTTAAACCCAGATGTCACACACAACATTCGGTTATGTAAAAAAGTTTCAACAGTATTACAAAAAAAAGCCACTGTAAATGAAGCAGATGACAGGTTACATGCAGGAGAAAATATTGCAGTGTATAAAACAGGAATCAGATTAACACTCAGAATACACAAAGAACTCCTATAAATCAATGAGAGAAGAGAGACAAGCAGGCGATGTGCACAGCTGATTTATAGAAGAAGCTGCACACACGTGGCCGCGAACATCTGAAGGATACGCGTCTTCCAGAGATTCAGCAGCTCAAAATGCAGCGAGGCTCTGTCATCACGCCGTTGCACACTGGCAGTCATTTCTAACCAGGGATAATTTAATTTCAGGGGAGTTTCCAGGGGAAACAGGAGCACCAGGAGACATTTGGTGTGAGGATAGATTGGCAAAGTCATTTTGGAAACAATTGCTTGTTGTTATAAAAAGTGACAGCACATGAGCGAGCGATTTCACTTCGAGAAATCAAAATGAAGAGATGGAACGCGCTCTGCAAATCGGCCGCGCTGAGCTACCTGTGCAGGTGCACAGAAATGTCCGGGAAGCAACGCTCAGCACGATATGGCTTAGGACGCAAATCCTAATGCCTACCAGCAAGAAGACGCTACATTAGTATACACTCATGCTGGGGATTTCCGGGCTCATGTTGAAAATAGAGAGAGGGAGAGATTTCCTGGGATGGAAGGAGAGTCCTAGCGACATTCCTGAGTCCTAAAGAGCCCACGGCAGAGCCCAGCTGAGAGTTGCCCTGATCAGTTAATTGAAGAGGAAGGCAGTGTGTGTCAGCCTGTGTGTGTGTGTGTGTGTGTGTGTGTGTGTGTGTGTGAAGATGAAAGATCCCATCAAGCGAGTCTGGTGCAGTGTGGGAACGTGAAGGATGACCTGAGACCAGCTTTGGAAAAGGCCAAGGTTCTAATAAGTTCAATAAGCAGAATCCAAGAGAGAGGAGAGAGTGTGGAGAAGAGCAGCCAGTGGCAGTGCCCCTGGACTGTGAGGAGTCCCCTGCATGATCAGGAGAGGACCCCCAGTGTGGATTTTGGGGCGTCGTGATAAAGATGCCAGAGGTGCCGATGGAGAGAGAAGCAGGGAATCCTTCAGAAGGACCCGGGATCCCAGGCATCCGACCGCCTTCTGGGCCTCAGCCCTGGATGCAGGAGGTGCTGGGGGCTCCGAGGGAAGGACCAGCAGCTGCACGTACCATCTCACTTTGTGCTCACCCCTCTCCTGACATCGCTGTTGGGTTGTTTAATAAATATCAGCTGAGCAAATGAAGGAAAGAAGGAACAATGCCTGTTGCTGGATGTCCTCCATGCTCTGGGAGAACTTCCTGCCCTTCATCACCTGATGACATCTCAGAACTTTAGGGTTAGCAAGACCACCCCCTCTGATTTGCTGGAAGACCTCGACCCGTTCTCAGCATACCCCTTAGCAGCTCAGAGAGTAGCAGGCAGCTGGGCAGCCTGGGAACCTCTAAACTGAGTGGGGGCATAGGCAGCCCCCAACAGGGTCAGCCTCTTCTCCATCCCTCAGGCAGGGTCTCTTTCTGGACTCAGTATGCAGAGCCCAGCTCTCCTGGAAGACTATTTACAAAGGCTTTGTGTGGACATGGAAACCAAATGAGAATTCCAGAGCCAGGCTCCCCCTAGCCGAATTCCTCCCTCCAGGCCTGTCCTGGAGCTATCGGGCTTGCCTCCTCTCTGCAGTGTAGACAGCTGGTTCCGTGCTGCTCACACCTGCTGGGCCCTCCTTGGTTGGCTGTCTGCACCTGCTGAGTCATCCTTGGTGGTGGCTCTCTGCACCTGCTGAGTCATCCTTGGTGGTGGCTCTCTGCACCTGCTGAGTCATCCTTGGTGGTGGCTCTCTGCACCTGCTGAGTCATCCTTGGTGGTGGCTCTCTGCACCTGCTGAGTCATCCTTGGTGGTGGGCTGTCTGCACCAACGGCATGTCTTCAGTCATGCCAGCTCTGCCTTTCTTCAAGTGCTAGAGACACACTGAAAATGTTTATGCAAAGCAACTTCTATCTTTCTATTCACTGGTCCACTACTTTTACTGATAGTGGATCAGAAAATGTGCCCCCTCACTCCCCCACCACAGCTTCATCTTCAAGGACTATATAAATGTTAAATAAACATTTGCAGGCACAGGACAGTTGCCTTTGAAGGAAACCTATGAGTGCCCTCTTGAAGATACAGATTTTCTTACTTCTTTACAAGTTGAATAATGTCCCCTACATGTATCTGCTTTGTTGATCCAGATTTTCATACATCATGTTTTCCTGGAGTATGGCTTTAAGATAAGTAGATGTTCCTTATTCCTCCTTGAAGATAATGTTCTAAGAGGGAAATACATCTTTGGAAGAAGTGTAATAATTTATAACTAGTTGGACAAGGACTTCAGTGCCTCATCCTCTTATGACATAGACATGGGCTGAGAAAGAGGGTCTTACTGAGGATACAGTGCCCCTCGGTCGGGATCCCTGCTCTGGAGTGCAAGGGACATTCAACAGCGAGCACGATCATTATTCACATCTGCTTTATTTTTTAAAGGCTATGCCTCGTATGTAACCCTGCCAAGCAAAATACTTGTCACCTCATTCAACCTGTCACCTCATTCAACAGACACATGGAGAGTCCCCACAATGTCCCCCAACTGCCACGTGCTGGAGACCAGACCCTCAGCTTCCCTCCTTCTGCTGGGTGTCCCTCTGCTCAGGGGAGTATCTTGAGGCTGCACAGGTCTTAGGTGCAGCTGGCAGCAAAGAGACGTAGGAGGAGGTGGTTGAACTCACCCTGCAATGTCCAAGGTCCAGGTTAAACCCTGAGAGTGGTTGAGTGTACCTGGACGGTGACTCAGTTTCCCTACCTGTAAAGCAGGGTTACAATGAGATGAACGATAGTCCTGAGCATAGCAGTCGACAGGGGCTCCCGAGCCACTTCTGCATGCCAAGCCCTCTTGTCTCTGCATCCTCTCTTCACTCTGCTCACCTCTGAGTGAACCCCATAGTCCCCTGGAGGACCTGGGCAGAGAAATACCCTAAACACCTCCCCAGGCATCGAGCTCATGCCTCCAGCACAAGGCCTGGGGCTGTAACCCAGGGAGCCGGACTCCAGCTTGGATACTGTTCCTTCCTTCCTTCCTTCCTTCCTTCCTTCCTTCCTTCCTTCCTTCCTTCCTTCCTTCCTTCCTTCCTTCCTTCCTTCCTTTCCTTCTTTCTTTCTTTTTCTTTCTTTCTTTCTTTCTCTTTCTTTCTTTCCTTCTTTCTTTCTTTCCTTCCTTCTTTCCTTCCTTTCTTTCCTTCCCTCCCTCCCTTCCTCTTTTCTTTCTTTCTTTCTTTCTTTCTTTCTTTCTTTCTTTCTTTCTTTCTTTCTTTCTTTCTTTCTTTCTTTCCTTCTTTCTCTGTTTTTTCTTTCTTTCTCTTTCTTTCATTCTTTCTTGCTTTCCTTCCTTCCTTCCTTTCCTTTCTTCCTTGCCTCCCTCCCTCTGTCCCTCCCTCCCTCCCTCCTTTTCTTTTCTTTCTTTCTTTCTTTCCTTCTTTCTCTCTTTTTTCTTTCTTTCTTTCTTTCTCTTTCTTTCGTTCTATCTTTCTTTCTTTCCTTCCTTCCTTCCTTTCCTTTCTTCCTTCCCTCCCTCCCTCTGTCCCTCCCTCCCTCCTTTCTTTTCTTTCTTTCTTTCTTTTCTTTCTTTCTTTCTTTCTTTCTTTCTTTCTTTCTTTCTTTCTTTCTTTCTTTCTTTCTTTCTTTCTGGGGTGAAAGCCACATAACACACAGTGAGCCACTTTAAAGTAACAGTGTCGTGGCATGTGGCACATTCACAGATTCGTGGACACTCTTCTTCTACCTGATCTATATCCTGCCTGTCACGATTCCATAGGAAGCAAAAGCCAGCCACTTTCTGTGAATGGGATTTTAAGCAGAACTCAAACACTGTGCACAGAAAGTGTGACTGTGCTTGGTTAGAGGGAGTTAGGGTCTGGTGTGTGTCCCCACCCGAATCTCATGGCAAATTGAAATTCCCAGCATGGAGGGAGGGACCTGGTGGGAGGCGATGGGATCATGGGGAAGGATTTCCCACTTGCTGTTCTCGTGATAGGGAGTGAGTTCTCATGAGATCTGGTGGTTTAAAAGTTGTGTAGCACTTCCCCTCCTTTCTCTCTTTCTTTCCCGCTCGACCATTGAGGGCCTTGCCTGCTTCCGCTTCACCTGTGCCATGATTGTAAGTTTCCTGAGACCTCCCCAGCCATGCCTCCTATACAGCCTGTGGAACTGTGAGCCAATTAAACCTCTTTTCTTTATAAACTACGCAGTCTCAACTAAAGAAAAGCAGTTCTTTATAGCAATGTGAGACGGGACTAATAGAGAAGAGAAGGGCCACCTGTCCTCTCAAAGGCCCCACCCAGGACCCTGGTCACCTTTGAAGCCAGAGCGGCCAGGTGCCCTCACGGATGTTTTCTCATCTTGGAGTCCTGTGATTTTAAGGTTCTTTTACACTCACACCTCTAGAGTGCTGATTCCCTGAATAACACAGAACCACCCTGAGGGGTCCAGGACAGAGCAAGCTTAGATATCAGGGTGGAGATTCTAGGAGCTATGCACCCCTGGACCCCTGGACCAGAGAGTCTGGGTGGGGAAATGGGGCAGGATGCGGGGCCTGATCTCTGGACTGCTGACCACAGAAAGGGCTCCCACCAGGAAGTGGATCTGGACCTGTCCAGGGCAGTTCCGGGGCAGAAGTGGGAGCTGGAGATGTGTGTGACTGTTCCCGTGAGGATGATCCGGCCCCAGGAGGCTGTGGGGGAGAGGCTGGTGCTGTGTGGAGCCACACACGTGTGAGCCAGTCAGGAGACTGCTCTGTCAGTCAGGAAAGGCCAACGCAGTGCACTGTCCTCACACTGGGAGAACCGCTTCCCGCCCCACTCCAGGGCTGCCTGGTAAGCCTGATACCTTCGTCAGTCTGGGGAGAGGGGAAGATTTCTCCTCAATGGTGACTGAAGATGAGTGTCTTTGCTACGGTTTGTGATGTTTTTCGCCATCCCTTGGTCCTCAGCAATGGTGTCTACTCTCAAACCAGACACCATTGTCCCCCCACTCCACAAACCACATAGGCACGTGCACACACACGAGCACATGCTCACACATGACCACATGCACACTAGCACATACACACAAACACCCGCTCACACATGCACACACACAAGAGCACACACACATGCACACACACAGCCACACACTCACACGTGCACACACACACGAGCACACACACACATGCATGCATCCACACACATGCACACACACACGCCTGGTCCTCAGTCTTGGATCAGAGCTGGCTGCCAGTGTGCTTGTGCTGTGAGGCTGCAACCCTCTCATTGCTTCCCCTACACTAATCATTCCCACCCCAGGCCTGCGTATCTTGTTCCTGGTGTCTGAAAATCCTATTTACTTCCACAACCCCTGGCCGCATTCCAGGCCCCCATGAAGCATTTACTTCGCTCTGTTACGTGACCCAGATTACACCAGTTTCCAGCACAGAGCTTCAGGGCTGGGGACTCATTTCTGAGAAGGTGCAGGAATCCACATACGCTGAGGTGAGGGGGGCAGAGGCACAGTCCCCTGAATCTCAGGTCACACACCTACGCAGTCAGGGAGACTCTCCTGGACCTTAGAGCCAGACTCACCCTGGGTAAGGAGCTCCAGGTTCTGCCTTAGTGTGGTCATATCTGCTTGTGCTGTATCCACGATGCCACAAGGATCCTGTTGCTATGAGCCTAGGAAGCCGAAAGGTTCAGAGGGGGTGGCCCAGGCCAGCATGCGGACAGCATCTCATCCTGGAGGACCGCCAGGACAGCGCAAAGGGGCCTTGCCATGCCCATCCCAGGTGGGCCAGGTCTGTGGGCACGGCGAGTTCACCCTCACGTGGGGCCCAGGGCGGCCGGTTCTCCCTGCAGCAGGCTTATGTGTGTGACCGCAGAATCCTCCACACGGACCCATTTGACATTGGGCAGCTTGCACTGGAAGGATTCCTTTCCAGGAAGAAACAGAGCACTGCCCTGCCCTCCTCTGCTTCCCAACGACAGATGGGAGCCCTGGAAGGGAAGCCGGCATCGCCCCCAACCCCAGGGCTGGCGCAGGGGCCAGCAGCCAGCAGAAGAGCTTGATTGCTGTTCCCTGGGTCTAAAGATGGATAAACAACCGCGAGTGCCAGCGAGGTCCAAGCCATATTCATCACCATTACAGAGAATAATTCGGCGTGTGCTTGTTAATCAATCACTGCTCTCGCTGGGGCTCCGGCCGGGCTGGGCCCCGAGAGTGGACGGCCATCGCCAGCCCACGGGCCGCAGTCCAAGCATGATGGATGGCAGCTGCTGCAGGCTCCAATCTGGAGCTGAGTGCTGGGGCTCAGGCTAGCTGCACACGGGCGTCCCTCTCCCGATGCAGGCCTGCAAATGAGAGGGGGGAGACTGAGGCAGGCTCCTGGCAGGGCGTGAGGCATGCCCTCCCTCATGTGTTCCGTGTGTGACAGGGCAGGGGGTTGGACAGTGCCACCGGGAGACCCACCTTCTTGGGGGCAGGGGAGGTGAGTGCTGGGAGGCACAGGGTGTGGGCCTCAGCGGCCTCATTCCGCAGCATGTTCCTAATTAAAATAATCATGTGCTCCTTGGACACAGCAGTGTTTCAACAGGGGGCCACACCCATATGAGAGGTTGGAATTCACTCAGCAGAACAGGAGGAGAGGCGAGGAGAGCCAGGCCCAGCAGGTTAAGGAACGTGTCAGTTTGGAAAGTGAGCACACGAGCCTGCGGCAGGGGCGGCATGGCCGGGTCACGTCTGGTTCCCGTCTCAAATACCCTCTGCCCTGTGGCACCTGTGCCATAGACTTCTCACTTTTCCTCTCCACCCTGAGGGCAGAGGTGCTGGGCACCTGCACGAACAGTGGCAGAGAACTCTCCCCTCCTGGTCCCCATGGTCAGGCTGGCCCTTGGTGACCATCACTGCTGCCCCTTGGTGACCATCACACACTGCCATCCCCACCATCACTCCGTCCACTCCAGGGTCTGCCCCAGCAGAGGCTATGATGTCACACTCCTGGGTCTGGCACCAAGGTGCCCACACCCTCAACCCCACCTGTCTGTGCAAAGAGAGCCCCTGTGCCTCTGCCCAGGCCCTGGACTCCCCCAGAGGGGTCAGCACAGCCCTCTGTGACCACCACGCTGCTGTGAAGGGGCCTCCCTGGGGCCGTATCACGTCCAGCCTGGCTCAGGTGCAGCCTGGGAGGTGGGCTCGCTCGGAGCCTCCCTGCGCGGACCCCCAGGGTGCTAACCACAGGTGTTCCCCACCTGTCAGTCGGCTCTCAGGAGGGCAGGCCCGCCCCTCCCCTCGGGTGCGTTTTCAGTAGTGGGCAGCGTTGCTGCCGGGGTGAGGCGTCGGGCCCCATCTGACCTCTGGAGGGCTGGAGGAGAGCACTGCATACAGAGTTTTGCTTTTCTTGCTTTCAGCTGAGACCCTGGTAAGCCACTACAGTGACTGCTCCTCAGTTTCCCCCTCTGAAAATCGGGGTTGAGGGTGACAGCAACTCTACCAGGTGGCCGAGAGAGTCGGATGGAAACGTGGAGGTGGCTGGCACGCAGGAGGTGCTGACGAGAATGAGGACGATTCAGAAGTCCCTGGCAAATTATTTGGTGCCCGAGACTGGCCTAAAATTCACCAGGGAGTGGGGGCTTGGAGGGGCAGGTTTCACCTGGGAAAGTTGCACATAGAACTTGAAGAGCGGGAACGTGAGAGGCTGCTGGGGCTGGAACTCAGGCAGATCCAGGGGGCAGGAGCTGAGCCAGGAAAGGGTCGGAGTCCAAATGCCGGGCCGGAGCCCCCAGGGTGGCCAGCCTCAATTCCGTAGGTGCCGCAGGGAGACAGTGGTCACAGGACCCCGGCCAGCAGCTGTGCTCCCTGGAAGCCCAGCCTCCACCCCACCGTGAGGATGGAGCTGCAGCCAGTGTCCTACCCTGATCTCCTTTGCAGTGATCGTGAAAGTGTCCACACTGGCACAACCGCTCCAGCTCCTGCATCCAGTGTGGGCCGCTACACAGGACACGGCCGCAGCCCCAGGACAGAGCAGGCTGCTCGCAGATCCATCTCAGCAGTGCAATTTTCAGCAGGCAGTGCAGCGTAGGAAGTGCTATTTGGTGGGATGGGGCTATTAGCGTTTCCCCTGGAAGCCCCTATCAGGACCCTGGGCTGGACCTGGACACAGCAGAGCTGCCATCTTTACTAAGGTGGTCAAGTCCACTGGGCACTGGGCATCTCTGCATGAAGTACTGCAGAGTGAGTGAGGCTGGGGCGTCCGAGAGTAGGCCAGCCTGGGCCGCTGGGGCTCAGGGCACCTGGTGGTCACCAGCACCTGTCTTTGCAGCTCCCACTGCTATAGCTGTCTCCCCTGATGTGGTTGTCACTTTGGCGTCCTCCAATCTGGCACAGCCCAGCTCATCAGGGTGGCTGCTGCTGGAACCATGGCCGGTCCAAAAGGCTCTTTAATCACCACTTTATTCATTCACGGAACATCTGCTGAGCCAGGCCTGTCCAGGATCTGCGGGTGACACTGGGAATGGAGCAAAGGGGTCTGCCCTGGTGGGCTGCCCAGCAGACAGGTGCAGGTGGCCTGCGCTCCCCCGTCCACTCATATGCACACCACACACACAAGCACGGATGCATGCACACATTCTCTCTCTCTCTCTCGTTGCCCAGGTGAAGTCCTTCCTGTAGAATCCCCACTGCTTGCAATTGGGTTTCTTTGCTCATTGATTTGCTATTGTCCAGATCCCCAACTGGAACTTGTGCCCCAGGAAACAGGAGAAGGATCCCCAAATGAAATATAGGACACCGGAATTTCAGATAAACAACCCATCGTTTTGGGCCTAAGTATGTCCCAGGCATTGCAATTATTGTCTGGGCTCTACTTGTCTAGAAACCTGTCCGTTGTTCATCTGAAGCCCACGTTCACCTGGGGACCCTCTGTTCACATTTGTTACCCCGATGACTGTAGTCCAGGAGGCCCCCAGGTCTAGTGCTGGCCGCCACTTCGTGGCGGAGCACCTGGCATGTCATTCTGGGCCCCAAAAGGGATGCCAGGGGTGTG